>NC_137461.1:91960733-92280437 GCF_964235325.1 Thermobia domestica
ATCTGGGAAAATAATTTCTTTTATTAAAAAATTCGTACAAAACGTGTCCGTAGCTTCGACCTGCTTTGTAAGAATTCTTGTCATGCATCAATCACAACAAAAATTAAAAAAAAAAGGATGAAGTGGACGTGTGGAGTGACGCGGAAGGACAAAATTAAGGATGAAATGATCCGGGGAGTAGTAAAGGTGAGACCAGACCAGTAGCAGAAAATAAAACTTCAAGGAAGTAGACTGAGATGATTATGACATGTGCATAAGAAGAAGACCTTTGGGATACGTATGTCACCAAATGGATGCTATAGAACTGAGGAAACGAGCCCGAGGCCAGCCAAAGAAGCAGTGGAAAGATTGTATTACGAATGATCTAATGCAGTGTGGTGTCGCAGCGGATATGGCATAAGATTGAAACAGATTAAGAGTCTTCATCCCTGCGAAATTAAAATACCGCTAAGTTTACAGTAATTATGTGATATCTTCAAATAGATAAAAGATAATTAAAATATGGAACAAGAGCGCCCTAGACAATATTATTTTACATGAGAAACCATTATCGCAAGTCCCCTAGTGGCTTTCCGTTTTCAGCTGTTTAGAAACGCGAAAATAAATGCCGATTTTCAAAATGTCTCGAAATCGAAAGCAGATAAGTGAGTCGTGATAACGGTTTCTTATGTAAAATAATATTGTCTAGGGCAATCTTGTTCCACATTTCGATTATCTTTTATCTATTTGAAGATATCACATAATTAATGTAAAATTAGCGGTATTTTAATTTCGCCGGGATGAAGACTCTTAAGGACACCGATCCGAAAAGCCGAACCCAGCTAACTGAAAAAAAGGCTTCGAAGAAGAAGAAGAAGAAATGATATGTTTATATGTATAAAGCATGACAACGACCTAGATGGTATAATCTGCCCCGTGTCTTCACTGTTCGCCTTTTCCCGTTTTGCCTTATGATTCTTATCTCAGGAAATGTCAATCAAAAAATTGGTACTTAATGATATGTTATCGTAAGGCAAAACGGGAATTCCCGTTTTGCCTTACAATAATTTGCATATATTGGTAGCCCTGTTTGAGGACATATAAATAATTAAAATGTTCAACAGAAGGATACTGAGAAACTGGAAAGAAACAAGTTTCACTGAAAAAGAAGGTAACAATGTAATGAATTGGAATTCAGGACTTAGAATTAATGATCAGAGGGCAGGGGTGGAGTTAGAAACTTTGGCCCACCATCAAAATTTTGAATAACGAATCCGACCATCATGGCTCACGAATCCGGATATTCGACGCCTTACTGCAATTCATGACAACAACGTTATACCTAATCACAAAAAAAGAAAAAGAAATAAATAGATAAATAAAAACGGCATAAAGATAGTCTTACAAGTCTTGGTGTGCGTATGAGTCTGTTTTTGTACGTATAATTTACATGCAGATAATTATAGAATGAAATTTTCCTGCTTCGACAACATCTTTTTCAGAATCTTATTTTGGTCAATCGGTGGTGACATGACAGTTATCAAAAAATTTCAAACAAAAGTGTACGACTATACTCTATACTTCGGTTAAAAAAAAAAAAAAAAGCTCTCCCACTACCCAAAGAGAGGATAGTTTTAATTGATAAAGTTAACATTTAAAAAAAAGGGGAGCAACAAGGAACTTACAATAGTGATACATACAGCAGTAGCCAGAGAGAGAAATGGGGAGCTGGCCCTCCAAACCATAGCCTGCCACATGGGGTTCGCTTGTTATACGGCCAGGGACGTTCATTTCGGGGGAGAAGGTGTATAAACTCAATATGAAGGCAAATTGTATTAAAATTTGTAATATCGCCAATAAAATTAGACAAAATTTACAGAAAAGTCGGGATTTCGGGAGAGGGTTCTGACTTCCAGGACCCACCCCCTGCCTACAGCAAATGAAGAATGTTTTTAACATAAAATGAAGTTTTTTAATATATATATATATATATATATATATATATATATATATATATATATATATATATATATATATATATATATATATATATATGAACAATTCTAATACGTTAAAAAATTAAAAATGAAATTAAACGTCCACTGTGATACTCTGATTTGCTTAACTAGATGCACAGTTGTGAATTTATTGCTATTATATATTGTATAATGGTGTCTGAGTTTAATCTTAGTCTGAGTTTAGTTATTTCCTTCGAGCTTCTTATTTTTCTTTCAATTATATTCATAAAAAGCAAAGTCAAACAAAATTACCTTCATAAATGATTTTTGTTTTGTACAACCTATTATTCTAAATTCACGTACTGCGAAGACCAAAACCTGTATAAGGTAGCATACTCAACACATAATAATAAATAAACAATCTAGCACTAAAAGATGTTGAAAGCATCTGTCTAGCATTAGCAACTTCCGAACTTCAAATTTCCTAACTTTCAAACTTCCTTCAAATTCAAATAAAGCTTCAATGGCCATGCTTTTAGCAGGACATGCTACAGGGTACGTACCAAGAATATAAGTGGAGACAATTAAACATTCGCCTGCGTACTTTGAAATGTAGAATGAGTAGTAAACAGATTTCTCTAATGCAATACTTAGATGTTGTTGCTCATTGTATACATAAGGAAGATAAACAGCATCTTGTATAGACGTTCTGTACTTCCTGTAGTTACTGTACTTATTTTGTTATATGAATAAACAAATCAAATTGTATCTATGAATGTATCTGCAAGCCTACCAACATGAAGTTCGTAAGGCGAAATGGGAAAAATGCACATCGAGATTTCCCGTTCTGCCTTACGTCAAGATGGAAAGTGATAACAGGTTTTACATGGAAGTTTCATTGCTAAAGGTCATAAGGCGAAACGGGAAGAGGTGAACAGTGCAGGTATCATCTGCCCTGCGACTGCCCCCCTAGACACGTGTTGTAAGGTAGATCAAATAAAATTACTACTTTCGGTATACAAAAATAGCTCCCCTCTCAAAACATATCTCTGACCTCCAGAAATTAAAGCTACCGCTGTCAAAGATGACAATATCCAAGGGCGGATGCAAGTGGGGGGGGGCTATAGCCCCCCTTGACGCTCAGGTATACAATGGATAAAATGGACTTCAATCCTGTGTTACACTGGATAAAGCGGCAAACTATGTAAACCATGATCCCTCCCCTCCCCTTATGTAGCCCCTCCCTTGATCATATCCTGGATCCGCCACTGATCCACTACAATGTGTCAGTTGATGCACATAGATGTATATATGTTTAGAGTCTTCAGTAATAGATGCACTAGATGCCATATGGAACTCATAAGTCGATAAATTGCATGGCATATTTTGACTATCTTGTAAAAATGAAATCTTTCAGCTTAACGTCCCATGATTATGCCCTGTAAGTTAAAGGAAGACGGATGATTAAGGCATCTGAATATTGATAGAATTGGTGGATGAGAGTGTGGGAGGAAACAGAGAATACTTCGAGAAAACGCATGGACACGATATTGTACACAGCAAACTTATTTCAGCGAGGATCGAATCAAGGACCCTACGGACCAGAGGTAAACGCTCTACCATTGACCCACTCTGTATTTGAATCAGCTTTAATGTCGTCTTCCCAAATCCCAAATGGCGAGGCCACTGGATTTGTTCAAAAAATATTATCCTTTTCAAAGTGTGTGTGTGTGTGTGTGTGTGTAAAGGATCAATTATCGCCCAACAGATGGCAACACGTATTCTCTGTCTTCCAATGTGTTTTGTAAAGGACCGACAATATTCCAAATTATTGAATCGAATTCAAGAGATGAATATTCAAATTTGGTCTAAAGATAATTTGAATATATGTATTTAGAAAATAACTCGTGCAGTTATCAATTATTTCTTTTCTTTCGTTGTTGAGAGGATTTCATTATTACTCTTCAGGAACACGTTTCCAAGAATGAAATTCTCTCGGCAATGAAAGAAACGAGATATCAAAAAAATGCACTGATTATTCCCTGTTTTTTTAAAAAAATTCAATTTGTTTTTAGCCAAGTTTCGAAATCGATATCTTGATTTTGACTGAATTGATTGAAAATACAAGGTGTGATCAAAAAGTACGGTGAATGTAGTTGCACAGTGCCATCTATCGATGTTGTATCCATTTTAACTAGTAAGTCTGGTAGCCTAAACCTTTGGTACATTTAGTGTAGAGTTTTAACGAGTTGTGACATGTTAGTTGGCTTCCAGACGCAGAAGAGTGAGGACGTGTTAAGAGTTTCTGTCGCGTACCAACATAAAGTTTTGTTCTAAGGTGCAAAAGGTGCGAAAGAATCTCACGAAATATCAAAATCAGTGCATGACGATGAAGTGGTGGCATTGAAGATTGTTTACAAGTGGTATGAACGATTCAAAACGGGAAGAAGTCGGCTGAAAACCAGCAACGATCGAGACGTCCTTCGACGTCAAAACACACACACACACACAAAGCAAAAAGTGCAAGAAGTGACACAAATGATTTGTTCAAACAGGAGAATGACTATTTGAGAGCTTTCCGAAGAACATCTCATTTGGGTCCGTGAAAAGCATTTTCACCAGTGATTAAATGAGCAAATGGCTTCCTTCTTCACCACAAAAATGCGCCGCGCCACATCTTGCTTTTGATCCGCGAGTTTTGGGCCGAAAAAAATACTCCTGTCTGTCCACATTCGTTGTGCTCTCCAGATATAGCACCATGCAACTTCTGACTCTTCCCAAAACTTAAAACCATGCTTAAAGGAAAAAGTTTTGACGCCATTCCTGGCATTAAGAGCACCACTACAGAGCAGCTAAACGCCCCTCCAAAAGAAGCCTTCCAGAAATGCTTCCAGTCATGGATTCAACGTTGGGATGAGTGCATTGCTATCCAAGGACAGCACTTTGAAGGAGATAAAATTAAATTCCATGTAAGCTTATTACTTTGTTTCTAATAAAATTATTCCCCGTATTTTTTGATGACACCTCGTACGTTGAGAAAAGAAAGAGATGGGGGAAATGTGCTTCCATCTATCGGTGATTAGTATTCCTTTTAACCTACCTTAAGATGATCACTTTATGCAAACATGTGTTTCATTGAGTGACAGATACTTGTAGTGGTAACAAACAGTAGGCAAAATAGCCTAATGTTAAATAACGTGGACGGATTGGGTAGGTGGGTGGGTAAGTCTCCAAGGAATCATTAAAAATAGTTTGTGTCTCGTTGAGTTTGTGCATTCATGTTAAGTAAGGGGCTTCCGATGCCATATTCCTAAGCTAAATTTTAAGACAAACAATAATTCGGGTGTAGACAGAAAAGTTCCTTTGTGGCTGAGTGAAACAGTTTTTTTTTAATCAATTCTAGGAATTGCTAAAAACATTGGCAGAATCTTGTTAAGTAAAAACCAACTGCGATGGCTATCCTTTTCTCAACGAATACTTTTTTTTTTTTTTTTCATTTCTTCATTTTACATATTGCTCTGCGCGTAGTTGTGGCAGGGTTTGTAGATTATTCACTGAGTCTTGAGTTTGCCATAAAACTTAGAAACAATTGTTTATGCGTCTTCGAATGCTAATTCTTTTTTTCTCCTTATGAACCGATAACTTTTCAGTCGACTTTTAAGAATTTACATCATTAATAAACTGGATGCTAGTTGTACTTCAATTCTATTTCGTAGTGTGACAAGTCTTTTCTTTTCTTTTTCTTTTTTTTTAACAAGATACCGGTAATTACCATGCAATATGTTATCTCCATGTTCTGACTGGCTACGAAGGTAAGCCTCAAAATCTAAACAAAGGGAAGGAATGATCAGATACTGCCTTTTGTTAATTGTATCATATTTCCAAACGCACACAAGTTCCTCTTGTACTACCTGTCCAATCTTTAAAAATATTAAAATTCAAAAAATACATTTCGTAGGTGCAAATAATTAAAACAAGAATGACGAAAGAAATTGCAATTTAAAAAAAAAGTCTTCAGGAAAAGGTGCCAATATTGCATACCGTTTTCCATTGTGGATAAAAAGGAACTGCGTCGTGAGGAATGTGCTAGTGAGTATGGTAGCAGGAAAGAGAGGGAGGGGCGAAGAAGACTATAATTGATGGACGAAATCAAAATAGAAAAATCGTACATGGAAACGAAGGAGTTAAGAGAAGACCCTGGAACATGGAAGCTTTTCAGTTGCGGCAAATGACCTGCCAATAATGACAGAATACCTATGATGATGGTGATCATAATTCCGTTGTGTAATATCCGAAAAATAACACTGAGTTTGGCTAATGGAAAAAATATGTAAGTTTATGAATAAATACTCCAGAAAGCCTGATAGATTTTATAATATTTCAATTTAAGACCTTCTTCCTGATTTGATAATCCTTCGTAAATCATTGCACCCCACTGAAAACAACCACCACTGATCGATTTTAATCTAATATTCTCGGTGATCGTCTAAAAGAAGTTTTACTATGTAGAAAGTTTGTGTAGTTGATATGATCAGCGGCTCACTGTACGGAGTATCTTGTATATATGTTTTTATATTTTATTATTTTTCTGTATTTATTTCCAAAATATTGAGCGGGCACCAGAGAGAGCTACACTTTCGCAGCAGCCAGCATTTTATAGTTATCTGGAGATTTTCAAATAATCGTAGGTGTATTCATTGAGATGAGTCAGTTGTAACGCATTTCATTTTGTAGAAAAAAATATGTCAAATTGGTTTAATTTGAAATTTGTTCTCGTGAACTACAGAGTAATTGTCCTTTATTTTTTCTTTATGCGTTAAATTATAATAATAATAATAATAATAGTAATAATAATAATAATAATAATAATAATAATAATAATAATAATAATAATAATAATAATAATAATAATAATAATAATAATAATAATAATAATAGGTACGAAACCGCCGCACTTAACTTTCTTCTTTTCCAAGTCTTAAATTAAATCAAGTCCATTACTGAAATATTTATTTATTCAATTATAATAAGCATTTTCAGAAAGTTTCGAAGAGAATCAAGATTTAACTCCTTCCTGAGGATTTTTCCATGAAGAATTTAGGCTGTATACTGATAATATGAAATCATTTGAGTCGTTTACAAGAAAATAGCAAATTTTGATTTCATGTCTTGTAAACTACCCTATTTTGGGAATTAGGAAGAAAATTCGAAGAAAGACCTTGGATATATATATATATATATATATATATATATAATAAAAATCTTAAGCTTAAAATTTGGTCTCGTTATGTTGAAAAGTATGGCCTCTAGGTAAGCGTGCACCCAGAAATTTTTGTTGGAAGGGTACTAGCTTTGGAGGGGGGGGACATTATTTATATGCTATATATTAATCGAATTTCTGGGCTAATCGAATCGCTAAAATATATATCGGTTAACCCTGAAATTCGGTTAATTAGGTTAAACGATAATGTATTGTATATAATAAAAAGTCTATTGAATTTTATAATTGTTAGGACTTAAGATGTAAGAGCTACCTTTCTTTATCACATAAAAGTAACTATGAAAATCGTTACAATAGCGTTTCAACGATTTTTTTTTTTTTAAGTATTCACGAGAATGTTTCAATTTGAATATTGATTAGGGTTTCAATTTAAACATTGTTTCAATTTATATGGTATAAATAGATATTATGCATAAATCTCCTTAATGGAAGATCTTCTTCCAATAGTTTTTTTGAATTAAAGGCTCATGATACTGACATATTGAAACTGAAGAAAAGCTTTACTAAAAGGAACTGCTTGAAGAGTCTGATCCAAGGGTGCCGATTCTAAGGAACCGGGGGCCCGAACCTTCCAATGGCCATGTGGGCCCTCCACGTTGTATTTATGAATATACAATATTTGGCATAATTTGAATTCAATTTGTCTTAAAATCCTCACATATGCCTTCTGCAACCAAACACACATCTGAATGGGCTTCCCCAAAGTTACAGAGAAATCGGCGTCCTTGGTCTGATGAGTAATGACATTTCGTAAACTGTAAACAAGTGAAGTCAAATGGAAATGAATACAATCATATTGATTGGGATATGTATGTTTGAATAATGACCAAACTTCATATACACAATAGATTAGTTTCTTCATATTATTTCTAATTGCCTCTCGTAACACGTTTAAGCTAAGGTGTATCACTATCACTAGTTTTAACGATAGGTGGCTCGCTCTTCAAATATCGTTTTATTTCTCCCACTGCACTGGCTTACTCTAAATTAGAGCTCCCAGATATTCCGGTTTTGCCGGGCAGTCCCAGGTTTACATTATCTGCGCCTCAAAAATTATTCAAAATTCCAAATATTCTGTTTTTTCTTCTTCTCTAAAACATATCACGCGTGCGATATTTAAAAAATACCGCTTTTATTAGTCATTGATATACAGTTAATAGGAACAATGTACTTTCTATCTTTTTTTTTATGAATATTGACATATTTCTGATATTTTAACAAAAATTAAGACAGAGAAAGGCAGGAAGAAGGAAGCTTGAGAAAGATTACGAAGTCGTGCAAAACGTTTGTTCTTATAACCAACTATACAATATGCAAACGTAAGAAGAAACCTGAGACCATCACAGATGTCTGCGCCTATACCAACATCAAATACCTTGAGGTCCTTTCATACATGATTACCCTCCTATCAGGGCTTTAAATTACAACAATTAATAACTAAAGATTGCAGCAAAGAAGTCATCTTTCTATTCATGAAAGGATACACAAAAATTAAGTGCAAGCTTCCGGAAGATTACGAAATCGCACAAAACTTTTGTTCCTACAACAAATTACAATATCCTATACCACCAATATCAAGAAGAAATTGAGATCATCAAAGCAGTTATTCGCCATCTTCGAACTGATACCAGTATTAAAGACATCACAAAAGCACCCAAGGAGAAGGATTATCCAATATTCACCGTTTCATAAATGAGAACATAAAATCGTGAAAGCGGGAAAGGGAAAGTCCCCATCTCACTATTCTTAATTACATTGAAGTAGATTCAACAAGTCACCAGAATCTTCAAAGAAGACTTATTGTTACATTACACATGAAAATTTGCATAGAAGGAAACCATTACAAAAGAAACATTACTTAGTATGCTTCAAATACCAAATATTTGGGCATTCGCAAGCAACTTGCAAGCTCTGACTCGGTGCATTAAATGTGCTGGCTCTCATTGGACGTACCAATGCAAAAAGAAGACCAGAGGTATACCAGCAAAGTATGTCAACTTTAAAGGCGCTCATTCTGCTAATTCGGATGTCCGCCAATACAACAAAATCTATACAAGGACAAACGAGAACAACACCAGCAAGCACAATCTCACATTCAGCACCTCTTCAAGACACCACTGCTACATCCACTTCAAAATCTGAGCCTACAATATCACGCACTATCCCAGCTTCAAAACCCAGAAGATAATTCATCCTCTGAAGACATCATCCAAACTATTAAAGAACTTCTTCAACTTCTGAAGGATTTAAACCTGACCAGCATAGTACACACGCTACGCACTTATATTCCAAAGCTGAAAGCCGCCCCAGATCTGCTCAGCAAATTTACCATTCTCATGGATTTTTGCTCCGAACTATTACCATGAAGTCAAGAAACGTTTTCAGCATTTCAACTCTTCATTGCTTGTTATAAGATGCATTTTTCTTGTTTATTTTGTATTGTTCTGTGTTTTTCTATTTTGTAATTTTATATAGTACCCAGCCAAACACCAATAAATAAATAAATAAATACTGTAACCCATCTCCTAATGAAACTACAAATAAATGGATACTCATGGCCTAAGAGAAAGCGTTACCTTCTGTGGCCCGCCCATCTTCAGATGGGAATAACATTGCACTTTAAAAAAATATCAAAAAGTAATTGCATAACTATGACTATACTGCATTTTTCATAGGTCGTCCCGGTTCTTTGAGCTGAAAATCTAGGAGCACTATTCTAGAATTATGCCAACCTTTGCGCCTTCTGCGGCCCTAATTCTCTGTGCTAACCGGCCTTTGGTTGCTGATGCTTGCTCAGAGTTCTGCATCTTCCTGTCCAAACGTCCCTAGTAAAATGGCAATCCACCAACAAAACAAAATAAAAGTATTTAAGGCATTAATTTCGCAAATAAAACACTATTTTTTTTAGCCTAGCCATAATATATATATCTCTACTGGCCTTAGTTGGTTGCTCTCAAATCTGCACGTTATTTTCTGCAGAGAATAGTAGCAGTCCAGACACACAAAACAAATAAAAACTTTAAGATGAATTCTGCATTCTTACAATGGATTTTTTTTTTTTGTAGTAGAAGAAGATGAAGGTATGTTGTTTGACCAAAAAGAAAAAGGGACTCGTGATCCCATAATAAGCAGTTAAATCACTCACAGGTGGTGAAAGTGTCTTCCTACCGAACCGTGAAGCTGTATCTTAACAACTCGGAGGAGGCAGGTTTCCAAGGGTCATCTGATTTGCGGCGCAGCATTTCAGGAGGTCGAGTGGACGGCCTAACTTGTATTTTATACTATCCACAAGAATTTCTGTTGCGCACATAAACTCTCCAAGCGAGAAGAGCGAACGGTTGCGTCAAATCTCGCCGTGGAATGGAAAAAAATCGAATGGGGGGGGGGGTCTCCTGTTTTATTTGCAGCAGTGGTAACCCGTAAACTATAATTTTCCAATTGCTGTCTGTTGTAATCTATATAATAATCAAAAGTGCATGATACCTCTTTCATGGTAATTTATGAATGATATTATTTTGCAAAGAGAAACAATAACTGTTAAACTGTGTTATTCTTTCATATACAGAACAAAGTACCAATATAAAGTCATCTTCAACAAGGTAGTAAAATACAGTATTTCTACAAAATCAAACTCTTAACGTGAACAAAGTACCAAAATACGTAAACAAAATCAAACTTTAACGTGAACAGAGTACAAAGAAATATAAAACAAAACAAACTTTAACGTGAACAGAGTACAAAGAAGTATAAAACAAAACAAACTTTAACGTGAATAAAGTACCAAAAAATAAAGTGGGACCAGAAGTGAATAGACAAAAATGAAATATGACAGTTTTACGTCCCACGATTACGCCGGCTAGACTAAAGAAGACGGTGATGATAAGAAATTAATGCAATGGCGGAATGAATAAAGCGGGAGAAAACGAAAGAACCCCAAGAAAACCCACGAACACGGTGTTTGTCCACCACAAAGCCCGCTTGGCGCTAGCTGGGATCGAACCAGGGATCCCACTCACCAGAGGTGAACGCTCCACCACTGAGCCCCCATCGAGGTTTTCGAGCAATCAAGGTTCGAGTTATCAAGATGGCCAAAAAAAATTTGAGATACCGAAGTTCCGCGTTCCTCATTAAAAATGACTATACAACATCTATAACTCCAAGTTGTAAAATTTAATTAAATTAAATAAGATGACTAGTAAAATTAAATATTATACATGTATTGTTTTGGAGGGAGAGGCTTTCATGTCTAGACATGAGTAAAACACAACTACAGTATACATTAGTAACAATGACAATTACGCAAAAGCATAGAGCTGTAGCTTCGAGTTATCGAGGTCATGTCAAGAGAAATTCGAATAATATAAGTCAACTTGACATATAGAGGTTCACAGATACGAAAATTCGAGTTACCGAGGTTTTAAAATATGATTATGAAAATCGATTTTTTCGAATTTGTAATTTTTAAACATTCGACTTACAGAAGTTATTTTAACATTGAATGCTACGAAGAGTTCAATGGAATGTTAAAAAATTCGAGTTATCAAGAAATTCGAATTAACGATGTCCAACTGTATAAACAAAATCAAACTTTAACGTGAACAAGTGCAAGGACACAAGGGCTCAGTTGATAGAATGCTCATCTATGGGGCGAGAAGTCAATAGTTTAATCCCCAATCACGGAATGTGTGATGAACAACATCGTGTTCGTGGGTTCTCTCCGGATTCTCCCAGTTTTCATTCCACTAATTCTTTCATAATTATTCACTTTCAAAAATTATTTTCTATCTTTAGTCTAAAGAACGTAGCCGTGGGACGTAAAATAAGAAACTTCATGATTAAACGTTAACGTGAACACAGTATCAAGAAATATATATGCAAAATTAAACTTTAACGTGAACAAAGTACCAAGAAATATATACACTCCTATACTAAATCAAACTTTAACGTGAACAAATTACCAAGAAATATATAGACTCCTATACAGAATCAAATTTTAATGTGAACGAAGTACTTAGAAATATATAGACTCCTATACAAAATCAAACTTTAACGTGAACAACGTACCAAGAAATATATAGACTCCTATACAAAATCAATCAAACTTTAACATGAACAAAGTACCAAAACGTATAGAAAATAGGTTTTGTATAAATCACGTGCAGAGATGTGTGGCTGGGCGCACTATCGTGATGCCACAGCCAGGTAGCGACGATGTCTTTTCTCATGCGGATGACTCTTTTCTGCAGAAGTTCATGAATTTCTGCAGCGTTTTTGTCAAATTTTGTGCAGAACTTGATCGTCCACTGTTCTTCAAAAATATCACCATGACGTGGTCTCAAAACAGGGGTGCACTAAATCAGTAATACTGACGCCACCTTTGCTCGGAGCAGACTGCCTAGGGTGCGCTACAACGCTAAGAGTTTCGCCCATCTAACACAATATGACCAAACGTACCGCGGTCTGGCGGAGCGCGGCAAAAAGAAAATATATTTCATGACTTTTGGGACACACCTTGTAGGTTTAAAGAAAAAAAATCAATAAAACTTCACGATTAAACTTCCAGTTCATTTGAAAGGAACGGGAAGAATATAAATCAATGCGCTGAAACAAAGATACTTGTAACAAGAAAATATGTTCATCACTGGGGCAGATTTGTTAAAGAGTGATCTAAAGTTCCTTTCGGTGGTAAAGATACCAACTTGCTCTTGCAGAGCTCCCAAATAGCTAAATGATTATCTTTTGAGCCTTTGGTGCGGGAGATTTGGATTCGACTACTGACGGCATTCCTCATTAAGTTATAGGTCAACGGCTCGTGAGGTGTGCGCAGTTGATTGGTTGGTTAGAGTTTAGCGTCCTCTTTCAGTACCGGAGTTAGATGAGACATGGACCTACGTTTTAAAGTGGAATAAAAATCATCATGTTGCCTTCAAATTTCAATGTTTTCCTAATGGCAATCCAACTTGAGATCTGCACACCAAACGTGCGTGTGCTACTATACCAGCAGGGAGAATCTTTGCGGCTAAAAGATATATTAAAACCGGCATCCAACAAACAAACATATAAAATCAGAGATAAAATATCTATTTGACCAAATTTGACTTGGTGATTCGAGAGCGCGCGCTGAATGTTCCAAGAGGTAGCATATCCCGATCGGACATACCATTAAGGAATAATCACCGAAAAACGGGATGCCCATAGAGTTAACGTTGGAAAAGCATTTGGTGAGCGAATTCTCATCGTAAACAATGGAAAATAAATTTTTAACATTAGAAATAGGGCGAAGCCCTTTTCGTTTTTTCTTTTTCTTACTGTGAACTGAATTTTTCAAAGCCATTATGCTTTTCGCTGACAAACCAAATTCAACTATTTGTATGTCGTGTTCCTTCACGAAAACAATTGATGCAATCAAAAAAATATATGAATAATCAATAAAGGTCGATCACTTCGCTTCAAATTTACAATTGTTGTATACCTGGTCCTGGTCTATCTTAGATACTTTGACTTTAGCGGAGATGATAGTGGATGTAGTGTGTCCGGATCGGGGTCCAAATTTTGAACATGGTTACACACAGATAATCCAAACTCACATTCTTCTCTCAAAAAGAGAATTTTGAAAATCTCACTTTTATTTAAGAAAAGACTTCCTCGATTACACAAATAGAAAAGCAAAGTCTTAATTAAACATGAAAATGTTTTCTTATTTTCTTTTTTAACTTAGTAACTGTTAGTCTTAATGAATTCACCAATTAGAATATGTTTTTGGAGACAATTAGAGTACATTTTTGATAGAATTCGAATACGTTTGAAAATTAGAATACATTTTTGAGAGAATTAGAATACATTTTTGAGAGAATTAGAATACATTTTGAAAGTTAGAATACATTTTTCAGAGAAGTAAGATATATTTTTAAAATAACTAGAATACTTTTGAGATGGTTAGAAAATTACAATACAGTTTTTTTTTTAGAGAATTATAATGGATGTATTTGAAAAAAATAAAATACATTTTAAAAGAATTAAGAATACTTTTTAAAGAGAATTAGAATACATTTTTGAGAGAATCAGAACACATTTTTGAGAGATTTAGAATTCATTTTTTTAAGAAAACTATTTAGAAATACGTTTTGTCTACGTTAAAGAAGACCTGAATTAAAACTGGTAAACTTGCTCCGAAGTTATTGACTGTTCTACAGAAATTTTTCACTTTCTAATACAGTTTACTAGGCCTACATAATTTAAGAGGACTCGAAATAGCACGTGCTTGTGGCAACAATTTGAAACATACATGTAATATAAGCCAGTATGGGGCACAGACTGACGTAGTAAATATACGTATATGCGTGATGTGTGTGAATGTGTATGTGTTGTAGAATGTCGTATGTTAAAAAAGATTCAGTGGGTCGGTATAAGACGGATGGTTTTCAAGTGGTCGCATGCTGGCTGGCTTTTGACTTATCACCCAAAACAACTTCTCTTATATCAAAGCAATGCACGGCAATAAGCGCACGTGTACAAACGCAATCGTAAATTTTGTAAGAAGGACTTTGCGTCGTTGCCTAAAGAAATCTGCATGGTTGATCTTCAACCTAAAGTATTTTTCTCTTCTCGTATGCCAACCGTTTCATAATTTAAATTATTTGGTATATGTAAATCTATAATCCTATTTATATATAACAGTGATCTTGCTTCATTCAGTAGATCTACGTTAAGTGTCTTTGGTAAGCTTGCACATCAACTTATTAAAAAAACGAAAATAATGTATAAACTTCAGAGAGTGAAGAACATAAAAATTTTAGCAAGTGACTCACATACGAGTAGTCCCAAAAGTACCCAATCTAACAAACACAAAAAGATTACGAAAACCTATCTTTATTTCTCAACATAGTCACCTTTTAGCTCGATACACTTTTCTCTGCGATGTTCAATAGCTACCATACCCTGTTTATAGTGTGAATCATCGAGGTCCTTACAATAGCCATTAACCACATACTCCACTTCTTCATTACTGGCAAGTCTTTTAGTATTGAGCCATTTTCTCAAGTTTAGAAAGAGAAAATAATCCGAGGGGGCTAAATCTAGCGAATAGGGTACGTGAGGAAGCAATTCGAATTTTAATTTATTGATTTTGGCCATCGAGATAAAGAATGTGTGTGCATTGTCTTCATGAAACAGCACATTTTTTTTTCGCTAAATATGGTCGTTTTTGTATTGATTTCGTCACTTAAACGCTGCAATAAGTTTGCATAATATTCGCCGTTGATTGTTTTTCCTTTTTGAAGATATTCAATGATCCCACGAACATCCCAAAAAACTGACGCCATGATCTTGTCAGCAGATAGAACTGTCTTCGACTCCTTTATAGCTGATTCTACCATTTCAGGTATGAAGTGATAGATCATAGTCATGAATCGACGCAAAAACTCGGCTTTATTGCTGTGAAACTTCGCCAAAACTCGATTGAAACTTCCTCATGACTTTGTTTTCATTCCATTATGAGCAAACGTGGCACCCATCTCGCGCACAGCTTTCCCATATCAAAATTTTCTGTCAATATGCGGTATTTTTTGGATGACTACCATGTCTGTTAGTTCGCGCACTTCCAGTCGATGCTCATTCAATACCATTTTGTGGATTTTCTTCATTATATTTGATGTGGACACGTAATTTGGTCCACCACTGCGATGTTTGTCTTTGCCGCTCATACGGGTTCGATTAAAATTTGCCACCCAAGATTTTACTGTTATAAACAAAGGAGCACACTCACCGAGAGTAGAGTGAGCTCCTCCGTGGCTAAGCGGTTAGCGTACGCGCCTTTGGCGTGGGAGACCCGGGTTCGATTCCCGGCGGGAGCTCATGTGGTTCGGATTCCACGTTAATCAGTAGGTCCACGTCTCATATAGCCTCGCTGCTGAAAGGGACGCTAAACTAAAATCAACTCAACTCCCCGAGAGTAGAATCTAGCTCGACGTTGATATTGGTTGGACCGAGGCTTTCAAATGAGAGTATTGTACGAGAGTAATGAAAATAACGATGACGCATTTTTTTTTCATGTTTACAAACTCACTGAAAGTGTTCACTATTGATGGCTGCCAAACAAACACTAAACAACGCAGTGGCTTCAAATTTCAAACATATTGTTTTAGAGGCCGCCCCCATATTACGTAACGCTATTTTTGGCCAATTTTTACCCCCTCCCTCTCACTTGTCACACTTCATACCGCAAGACCAAACCCCTCCCCTTTGTTACGTAACACTTTTTGAATTTTTGTTTTGTCACCAGTTTTGCTTATTTTCGGGGTTATTACAATAAGAAACTATTTCTAATGTTGAACCTTCCGTTACACAATGCTTGTATTCATAATGTATTTGTAGTGTTTTCCCCCAACAAATCAAAGTATTAGAAATAGGAAGTATCATAATAATATTTTGCTCCTATAAGGTTGTTTAGTCAATTAGTCTTTATTCTTAGATATTACATATTGTCATTTTCCAAGGAGATCGCACCCATCCTCTTAGGTCGCCAACGATCGTCAAGGAGGAAATGCTGCCGGAAGATGCAGGTGAAACAAAATCTAAAAAACAGACATCGACCTCTTTTTCCTGGATACAAAATGCTTTTGAAGTTCGTAAGTGTCGACGACGCAAAGAAGTTATCTTTCTCTTCGACCACAGAATCGAAGTGGCTGCACTTGTGAAAGAGCAGGGACATATCGTTTGTGAATAAGCTCTCAAGCATCTTCTTCAGACTTTGGACTTGATTTTACGCATTTCTAAATTATTCTTGTCCCACATCAGTGCCAGAATGCGAATAAACTCAATTTTTGTCCAGAAATATTCAAATCCAAAAATGAAAAAAAAAAAAAAAAAATAGTACGAGATGAATATCCGAGAAATTAGGTTTTTAATATCTTATTTTGCTCTGCAAATCGTGGTTCGTTCCGTCGCGGAAGGTATTATTTCACGAAAAAGAGTTTCTTCTGTTTCACATGCAAAACCCTTTAGAAGAATAGAGTGGGTAATGATTCAAAACAAAACTTTTAAATAATATTCTCGGAAATAGGGATACGAGTGGGAACGTAAGGACATTTTCAAGTGGTGGTTACGATCACTAACAACTAACTCCAGAAAAACGTGTACTGTAAATGCATACAAAACGGAATTTTATTGTATTGTAATACACGCAGGGTTCGTCACCAGTCATGCTGGTGTCTAGTGCGTCTTCAAATCCATTGTGTATGATTCAATTTATATAGGGTATATGTTCGCAATTTCCCAAAGAATAGAAATTTATTTATTTATTAAAAAGAACGGGAAAAATATTTGTTTAAAATATTGCATATAAACATGAGAATAAAAATAAAAATTACAGCAAAAAATCATCCGTTACGTAATGAAGACGTAAACCCTCTCCCCCCTCCTTGTCACACTTCGTAACGCAAGGCTGAACCTCCTTCCCTCTTTGGCGCGTTACGTAATGTGTGGACTAGCCCTTAAGTTTTATACGGTTGGTACTTTTGGGCATAATAATGTTTTTCAAACAACAACCGCCATCCATACGTCAGGTCGGATACTTCTGGGACTACCCGTTGTATCAACAAATTGCTATTGCAGTATATGAACTAATAAGAACTTAATTATATTTAAAACTTTTTGAATAGTGTATAAATTTGGGTGCCCTACACTATTACGTCATAAACTAAGTTTCCAAATTTCCGTTCCATAAGAAAAGATTTGGAAACAATTGAGCGTTTTATAGATACTTACTTTCTACATTTTTATGTTCGTTGTCTTTTAAAAATATTCATTAGAATTTAAAAAAAAAAGATACTTAGCAAAGAACCCTAAGCATATTATTATAGACTTTATTTCTTTTGGTTCATTATAAATCTAGTACGTTAGTTCAAGATAAAGGGATTGGAGGCACTCTACTTGACCATGTGGAATGATAATGGAATCAAATTTCTAAATTGATAAAGCTAAGCAAGAAATTAACTACGTGGGCCATTATGTTAGATATAATTATAAATCAAACTCACATGTTGAGTTGGTTGTTTTGGAGTTTAATTCTCTTTCCAGCACTGAGACTAACGTTACTTGCGAGACAATACGGGACGATAAATAACATTTTCTCGTCTCGTCTCGTCTCGATTCACGATAGTCTGGTCCCCCCTAGAAATTTTTCTCATCTTGTTTTGTAAACTCATGTATAAAATTTATGTCCTTTTTTTTAAAAAAAAATCATTTAAAAGTTATCACAATTCGTCCTCCTCACGAAGGATATGGTAAAACAGTATTTAAACTATATTTATTATTGCAGTATATCGTGTAATTACTTGCGTGTCTTTAAAACGTTGAAAAATCTTCATTGTGTTCGTACAATCACTTCATCTATTTATAGGTATAATTTTTATACTATGAATTATGTTACACTAAAATATCGCTTTAGTTCTAACACTTGAGTGAACTAGCGTTGTCCATAAGATTTGTAGAATTTATAGTCTCGTCTTGAATTTAAAAATAAACCTCTTGTCTCGAATTCGGTACCGTTTTCGAAATTTTCCGTCTCGTGCGCAACACGAACTGAGACTGTATGAGGCGGGGTCCCCTACTTCAAGTGCGATCCGAACCAATATTCAGTTTGTAGCACTGCTTAATAATAATAATAATAATAATAATAATAATAATAATAATAATAATAATAATAATAATAATAATAATAATAATAATAATAATAATAATAATAATAATAATAATAATAATGTTTCTGCTGTTGTTCGAATATCAGCATATCAGTTTTGAAAATCTGAATAATGAAGTTCCAAATCATGATGGTGTTTCATAAAGTTATACATTTCAGAATATGCTATTTTAAACGTAATTTTTGAATGTGAGCTTCTGTAGCTTTCTGAATTTTCTAACAACTTTATGACCTTCTTGCGTAACTCACCAGCTTCATGTCTGAAATTGCGCCACCTTGATTTTCTCTGCGTATTTCGGAGAGGTATTCATTTTTTCTCGAAACGAATTAAAATTTTGATGTTTTATTTTACTGGTTTCTTCTTTAAATCTATCTTTTACTTTTTTGAGATAAAATTTTCACATAGACAGTATAAATCTAATTTTAATTTAAATAACTTAATAAACAACATAATTCCACTTTATTAATTAAACAACGGAGATTTTTTAAAAGTAAAAAGCATTTGAGGAAGAAAATCAAATAACATGAAACTATTAAATTTTCCATTAATTTTAAAGAAAGAAAAATAATTCTCTAAATCAATCAGATGATAAATCGTGATGGTATAGGTACATTTTAACTATGTTCAGCAACGAAATTCAGGTAATTTACAGCAACCGGTAATCGAATCTGAGTCAATTCGAACCATAGCAGGCTCTATAGCGTTTGACTTATAAGAATACTACTATATTATTACTATTCATTAATTGAGCTGTATTTACGTTTTCTTGCAAGCGGTGAGACTATATAGGATGAAACCTACTGTTTAAAATGAGATCTCAATTGCTGTGAGTTGTTTCATTTTCTCCCATCGGAAGAATCGAACTCGCCTTCATTAAAGGTCCCTCCCTCGAATCTCCTGCATTAAAGACACACGTGTTAGCCATTATAACAGCCAAGATTTATAATAATAATAATAATAATAATAATAATAATAATAATAATAATAATAATAATAATAATAATAATAATAATAATAATAAGAAGAAGAAGAAGAAGAAGAAGAAGAAGAAGAAGTGGAAATTTCCATTGAACATCCAACAGAAAGAAATCTTTTACCGATTAGCAACTTTCTATCGATCCAATGGAAGGAGTGGAAGTAAACCTCCAACGTGTTTTGTAATATCAATACATATCGGTCTTCGCAAAATTTGCGTATCGGGACGCAACGCAATGCAATAGATGCAACAAATGACTATATTATTCATAGGGATGCGCACGAGACGAGTCGAGACAGGATTTTATCTGACATTTTTCGAGTCGAGACACGGCTCTTCCAATAGAGAAATATACATTTTTCGAGTCGAGACATCACTTTTACAGCACATTTTCGAGACGAGACAGCCACAAATCTTGTCTCGTGCGCATCCCTAATCATTCATTGTTATCATCATATCCTTCCGTAGTTCGGAGGATAATCGTGGGACGTTAAACTAAAAAGAAAGTGTTATGCTAATAATTGCAAATGGACATGCAAAATTTTGTCCAAACGGAAACCGATACGTGGTAATGAGGCCCTTTGGTTTTGAAGTTTTACTTTCCTCACACCAAAGTGTTCTTGTTTTTAATGGCAGAAATATAGCAACTCTAACTACTACTAACTAATAGCACTACCGTTACTACAAAGCAAATGTATACTGTATCGAATTAAAGAAAAAATAAATTAGTATTTATACACGCAGTACTGTTAGCATTCGAATAAGTCGTTAATGGAATATTCATTTTTTGTTTGAATAATCGAACAAAATTCCTAATTCGAATAATTGATCGAACAATTTATTCGAGTATTGAATATTTATTCGAATAATTTCAAATATTCAAATAATTTTAACATCACCCCCAACTTATTATTCATATTTTTAGAGTTCCTCGTTGCCTCGAGAAGAGTTCTGGTTTTCCGGAACCGTTTTGTAGGAATTTGGACAGGTCACTTTCAAGTTCATCTGAACACAAATTAGGGCTATCACAAGTTCCGTTAACATTTTATCAGCTGATCATAATGCTTTTCATGATACTTAACGCTTATTTCTACATGTGCATTCTATACTGCTGGTATACCAAGAATATATTGCATTATTTTGAACAGGTATACAAAGCAAATGTATACTGTATCGAATTAAAGAAAAAATAAATTAGTATTTATACACGCAGTACTGTTAGCATTCGAATAAGTCATTAATCGAATATTCATTTTTTGTTTGAATAATCGAACAAAATTCCTAATTCGAATAATTGATCGAACAATTTATTCGAGTATTGAATATTTATTCGAATAATTTCAAATATTCAAATAATTTTAACATCACCCCCAACTTACTATTCATATTTTTAGAGTTCCTCGTTGCCTCGAGAAGAGTTCTGGTTTTCCGGAACCGTTTTGTAGAAATTTGGACAGGTCACTTTCAAGTTCATCTGAACACAAATTAGGGCTATCACAAGTTCCGTTAACATTTTATCAGCTGATCATAATGCTTTTCATGATACTTAACGCTTATTTCTACATGTGCATTCTATACTGCTGGTATACCAAGAATATATTGCATTATTTTGAACAGGTTTGATGCATCTTCCTTCTCGAAAAACACATTTTACAATTAACAAGTATTATTTCCTTCGTTACAACTGTTTATATTGTATATTTCAAAACAGAAAACTCATTCTATAGTTCATTTTCGCAGAAAATAGTTTTAAGTTTCATTCTCAACTTTGTAAAACTATTAAGCGGAAACAGAATTGTTAGAACCCGATAATACAGGAGGAACAATTAAAAAGTTTAAACTTGGTCTTTTGATTCAACAAAAATATCTATAAAAACTAATAATAACCACATTCAACATATAATATAAGGCGCAAATGGCATACATAATTAATTACAGGTAATTTAACGTTGAAGCCCGTAAACCCGTAGAATGTATTTCGAACCCGGACACTCCGGCCGGCATATGGAGATTAGGCAAAATTGAAAAGAAATTTTTACTCCCGTATGTACAGATTTAAACGTTTAATCTTATTCCCATTAACGTGACGCACAATGGCTCAGTGATACAGCCTTCGCGCCTGGTGTGTAAGGTCTCTGATTCGATTCCAGGTCATATGAATTTGTGGTAGACGAGATCGGGTTTTCTCGGGATTCTCACGTTTCCTTCCACGTTCTTATTCAAGCAATTCTGTCAAACTCATCCATCATCTTTAGGCTACAGGTCATTATACTAGTAGACATACTTAAAGATACTTTTTTCCTGGAATCTGGAAAGTTTTCAAAACTCTCCCTCCTGTTCTTGGCGACATTTGTTAGAGATTTATGATCCCCGTCACCTAAAAATCAACCTTGCCACATCTCTCTTTTGTCCGCTTCTTTTATCTTCCATTCATTGCTTTTTTTTAAATGCTGAATTTTCTTTCTTTCGATAGGGTTTACGGAAGTACGGCAACATTGAAGGGAATGATAGCGTATGTGCTGCCTATGATCAGCCGAGGTTTGTGTGGGGGAAAATGGGATGTGGTTGGGCCGAGGTTTGTCTGCAATAATAATTTTTTAAGGCACACTAATTTAGAAATTCCATTTTATTTATACTTGTTAACCATTGTTGTAGAATGTGGGAAATTACTAGAAATGTGGACCGAAAACAAGACACAATTCTGTCATTCGAAGTGATTTAGTATATTCTATATATGCACATGCATATTCCATTGTGTATATGCGGGCGTGCACCTAAAAAATATTGTACGTGGATTCCTCACTACAGAAGTCCACCACATAGCATCATTACATGTTGCAATAAATTTGTTAAATAGTATACGAAGTTCCTAGACCCCATTGCTATTATTATTACCATTATTATGATTATTATTATTCGTATGTATAAATTAAGTATGTTGTGTTTTCACCCTTACATTAATTATAAGTACGAAAAGCAATTTGTTTCTTCAGAGTTTCGAAGACGGTTACACTAAATCTACGGTAGTGAAATTTTTACATCCTGTATTTTACTTCATTCTGGAACTCAACGAGTGATTTAAAAAAAAAAATCCTAAGAAGGTGGAATGAAAGTAGATAAAATTATATACAAAAAAATATGTAAGCGTTTGTATATGGATAGAGGGGTCTGAACAATACTGAAGTGAAGGAGTGTGTAAGAGTTCTTGGGATATATTACTAGCTATACACGTACACAGGTATTTACTTCGGGGAATGGAAAGCTTTTTCGGGGATCCAAATTCAAATTGAGGATAAATTATATTAAAATTTGTAAAATTATCCCTAAAATTAGACTAAAATTTCAGAAAAGTCAGAATTTCCAGGGGGATCCGGATCCCCGAGACCCACCTCCTGCATATATCCTTGTTATTATCGGTTAGTGTTCCCCACGAGGGGAGAAATTTCTCGATTCATCTTGAGTTTCATCTTGAAAACGAGACAAGAAATACATATCTTTCTAAATTTCAAGATGAAGCGAGAAATTTCACGAGCCTTGCGGGCAACACTAGTTCACCTAAGTGTTAGATCTGCAGCACTAATTTAGTGTTACATGATTCGTAGTATATAAAAACTATACACTGATAAACTGATTATACGATCACAATGAAGAGCATTTATGATATAAACGTTTAAAGTGATATGCAAGTCATTACACAGAACACCCCAATAATAAACATGGTTTAAGAGTTGTTATATCATATCTTTCGTGGATCTCCCGTAACGCGGAAGGATTCTGACCACTCCTAGATGAAAAAAATTAGGGCATAGGAGAAAAATTAGGTCCATAGGAGAAAAATTAGGGCATACATTTTTTTTACGGAAGTTTACAAAACGAAACGTAAAATTTTTCGAGAATCGAGACGAGACGAAAAAAAGTGTTATTGCTAGTCTCGTTTCGTCTCGTGGACAACATTAACATCGATCAAATTAATAGATGGAAACTAAACAGTAGCTTTCATTTCGGACTGCCGAAGACAGTTTTTGCCAACAGTTCGATAATATAGTTTTTAATACTTCCGATTTTTAATATACTTAATGTGTTCTAAATTAGATTATTCTATTATGTACAATAATCTATTCTACATAATTCTATTATGTAAATTATTCTATTTCGAAATTCCTAAAATCAAATAAATACAGTAGGAAGTCGAAAATCCGAACTAATTGGGACCACAGGTAGTTCGGATTTTCAAATTGTTCGGATTGTCGAAAATGACCGAGAAAATGCCATTTAGGCTTAAATATACTGTACGGTATGCTCTTTTATCGATACAGTGGTTATACAGTACATACAGTGATTACAATACCATACGTAAGGCTACTTACATTTAATGTTTCTGAAGAACCTACTCGTACGCTAAATTACACTGTTCTTGTAACTCATACTTAAAACTTAACTTGTATAGGCCTAAAGGAAAGTAAAAATAAAAGTATGTATGACAATCAATTACATTTGAATGAGCTTTTGTAAAATCACAGACTTCACACAATGCCGACGGACAATCCTATTGTTTGTTTGTTGCTAGCGCTAGGACAAAATGTAAAAAGCTTCTAGGGACAGCGTTCGGATTTTTGACGTTTGGATTATTGACGTCCTACTGTAGATATATTTTCGAGGTATCTTTAGTAAATAACAATAATTTATTTAAAAAAATATCCTGATTTTAGCAAAAAAAAAAAAAAAAAAAAAAGCAATGTGCTATTTCCTTTCGCGCTATGTTAGGAAGAAATTAAATATATTATACTGTACTACCCATGTTTGATTAAATAAGAAACGGTAAGACATTAGTAGGTAGAATTATGTATTTAGTTATACGAGCTTCAAAAAATCCATGTGTAAAAAGTCTTACAGATTTAAGTGATACGTTAATTTGTATAAAATAAGTAGTAACGTAAATTACAGGCGTTAATTTACGCTACTTATTTTAGGCCTAAATAAATAACATAAATTACAGGCGTTACAGGAATTAATATAAGATTCTTAAGTGCTCACATTGTAGCTTAATCCCCCTGATTTACGTGAGTAATTCGCTCCGTAAACTTTTACGTAACTTGAATTTGTAAACCGTAAGTTTGATTTTTTTATTCGTATCTGTAAACAAGTTGAGGAAACATAATTGTATGTAAGAAAGCTGACAATTCCCTTGCAATTCAATGCAATGGCACATACCAAACAAGCTTCTTTTGCCTTCTACAGGAACATTTCTACATACTCTTCTGTAAATCGGTCACAATCCATTCCAACTAATAACTAAATTCCACCGGAAAAGTGCATTTAATTTTACTCTTCAGATGCATCCTTTCAACAACAATACTCCTATGATCTAATCATAGAAATAATGTCACAGATGTGCATGGATTGTTCTCAAATTATTGATAAATTTGTCTTTGGAGAAATTATGAATATTCTTATTTTAAAGTTCTTACAAGTAATGAGAATATGTATATTGCCAACATAGAATTTTTTATTAACGAAACGATGCAGCAGTTTTTACTCAGATATAAACTATTAAAAAAACATTCTGTCACTAGATTCTGTCTTGAAGTTCTGTCACTAGATTGCTTTCAAAATAGATTTTAAATATGTAATGTTTTTTTTTTTTTTTTTTTTACAACACTTCAGGTGTAAAGAATCATTCAGAAATATTACTTATATCGGAAATTTCTTGTGTAAGTATAAATTTATGTCGAATATATGTAACTGAGGAACTGACAGTATGACTGTAGTTGCAATTTTCGACTATATATTACAAAAATAGTATTAAATTTTTAAACTCTAGTTTGGTATATATATATATATATATATATATATACCCTGAAAGAACTAACATTAAGAGACAGATAAAAGTTTCTTGAAGAAGGTTATCCATAGCTTTCCGAGGTATTGTTAAACATTTTTGTATAATTAAACTGAATGGAAAAAATAAAAAATAACTTGGCTGGTCGCAGAATTCAAATTCATTATAGGGAAAAACGAATGTGAAAAAATCATGACTCTAATACTAGATGAAATACATAAATATATTATTCACATTCTGTATCACTGTTTTCGACTTATTGAAGCATTTGATTATAATTTAATTTTTAGAAGAATATGCAAAATATGATGCTATCACGCCAATTCCGACTGATGATTTAAAGAAGAATCAACAGTTAAAAATTTCCAATATAATGAAGATTCCTTATCAGTTAAAATTTCGAATACAGTCAAGACTTTATCTCAGAGAAAATTTCCAATATAATAAAGATATCAACTAAAATTTCCAATATAATGAAAATCTCTTATCAGCTAAAATTTCCAATATAATGATTTCCAGTTAAGATTTCCAATATACTGAAGATTTCATATAAGTTAAAAATCTTACAATGATCTTTTATCAGTTAAAAATCTCAATGCAATGCAGATTTTTTATCGGTTAAAATATCTTTTAAGATTTTAAGTAGACTTCAGAGACTAACGAATTGCTACTAATCCTCACACTGAGGTCACTAGTCTTAGATTAATAAACATTATCACAAGAATCTTTTTTTATTTGTTCATTGACAGTAAATAAATCAATATTTATTATTGAGAAGCTGTCTTCTATCTCCAGTTTGAACAATCTTGATACTTTCATTTGTCTAATGAACTATAACAGGCAAAAATGAATACTTAATTTTTATTCATAAATAATACTCGATACTATTCACTAACAGTAAACGTGCAGATTTTTAATATTTATCTTCTAAATACATGGAGAATCTGTAAACAGTATAAAAATTTGGACAATAAACGAGAACATAATCGATTGAAATTATTGTGTATAATATTAAACGAAGAGAAAGAGAGAGAGAAAAAAAATGGATCGGAAATATATTCCTTTTTGTTGCAGTACTGAAAATAGGTTCCTCATTTTAACAAATTAGATATATATTTTTTTCAAATTCATAAAAGAATTATGTGTGACAGATCTTCCTGTTTGCTCTCCATCGTGGTCTGCCGGAATCTTATCATCGTCACCACGTGAATTTATAATTAATAAGGAAAGAAACAAAAATTACGAAGTGTCTTTGCGTTCAAGTAGTCAGCACACGTGGTTCCTGTGCGTGTAGTCGTAGATATGTTAGATCCCCCTTGTGGTAGTAGTTGAGTGTCTCCGATAACCCAAATAGAAGCTTGAATTTCTGTTTAAAAAGAAAATCTCGTCTCATATAGTCTTGGTAGTGGAATGGGACGTTAAATTCCAATTAAATAAATAGACCAGCAAGAAATTACTTTCAAAAATGTGTATATTTATCATTCTCACAACTTTTACTTGTCTTATGGACTGCGTGAAGCTTCTGTATTTGTAGTCTAGTGTTTGATTGTCGATGAGGGGGGCGAGATCTTAACACATCGATTCAACATCGTGAGGACAAATGAAGAAATGTTTTAATAAAGAGGTAAGGAAATGCATGATGTGTTTGCAGTATGTGGTAATTTAGAGTTCTGCAGGGTAAACTATTATTATTATTATTATTATTATTATTATTATTATTATTATTATTATTATTATTATTATTATTATTATTATTATTATTATTATTATTATTATTATTGCAGATTTAATTATAGCTATATTACGAGTTCCTGCTGTGTAACAAATTAAAAAATATATCTTTGTCTTTATAATATATGGTCCTTGAGCTAGGTACAATCTTGTTCAAAAAATCCTGCCCACTTCCCTTTAAAATACTGTATTTCCAGATTTAAATAAGACAATTCAGCATTTTGGCATGAAATAAACATCTTCAAATAAGTGTAAAGGCTCGACTATCGGCAACGGATAACAGGCAGCTAGCATCCCCCATGTTTCCAATGTATTTTCTAGAGAGCGACAAAATTCACAGTAATTTAATCAACTTCAAGAAATGAATTCAAACATTATCCAAACAGAAATTGAATTAATAACTGAACCAGTCTCTGTTAAAAGGGAATATATTCAAGGGCGCCGATTTCTCTGGAAATTTCGGAGGCGGGGAGCATTCAGATGCAGAAGGCATATATGAGGATTTTTAAGACAAATTGCATTCAAATTATGTCAAATATTGTACATTCATAAATACAGTGCGAGGGCTCACATGAGCTTTGGGGGGGCCCAGGTCCCCCGGCCCCCCTGGGATCGGCGCCCTTGAATATATTCCATTATATTTATATTGCACATATCCCCTTTTAGTAGTAATCGATTCAATTAAAGAATTATTCGTGCACTCCTTTTATTATCTTGTTTTTATCATTGTAAAGTGCACTTAATTTTACTCTTCAGATGCATACTTTCTAAAACAAAACTCTCTTATTAATCATAGAAAAAAATATGAAATTGATTTAATTATTGTGAATATTGCTACAATCTGCCGGTTTTTAGCATTAAAAAAAACTCATTCATCCTAAACAACCAAGAGATTTTCAAGTTTGTTTTAGTTCAATGAGTGAGTTGAAAAAAAAAAAAAATAAACATATTTGGAAAGCTCCAAGTTTCCGACGCTTTTAGAAAAATGAACACTTTCCAGGAATATATTTCATTTTGCACTGCACACGTTTTTTGCAGTCCTCAGTATTAAAACCAAACCACTTCGCATAACAACCCTTTTTGTGGGCCTGAGCCGCTCCATCAGCGTTTGTCCTACTGAACTATAGGGATACACACGAGACGAGCCAAGACAGGATTTTCCTGACAAAATTCGAGTCGAGACACCAATAGAGCGAGATATACATTTTTTCGAGTCGAGACATCACTTTTATAGCACATTTTCGAGACGAGACAGCCACAAATCTTGTCTCGTGCGCATCCCTACTGAACTACGTCCAACATAGCGACAAACATCTAGCGTTGTGTCGCCCTGTCTGCAACAGACGTATCAGGATCTAGACCTAGTGGCTATCACGTCTTTTATTCATGTGACTCCCCAGTTGGCCTCATGACGCTGGGTGGACGCCGAAAATTTGGAAGCACTGTCCAGGAATTGAACTCTTGACCATGCAGACGTGAGTTCAAATCTTTAACCGTTAGACTATGATGTCTTTATAGTGCTCAGCATTAGGAACCTAAGATTAAGTAATATGTTCCTATTTTGAGAAGGGTGTATTTAAAAAGAAATTCCTTATTCAATTGTTTATGACGTGGATAACAGTACAGGCCTTCATACGGGTTGCCAGAAAGGTCAGGATATTTTTTTAAAAATGATATCGTATCTACTTAGCACAAATCAAACATCACATCTGTTGTTATACATGTATTATTATAAAGGGAAGAATGTTAATCAGTTGAATACACTGTACCAAGCCGTATTGTAGGTTAAGAAACGAATATTGCTTGCGTAAAAAAAAAAATGTAATTGCAAAAAAAAAAAATGTTAAAACAAAAATTTACTGCTTAAAACTTTACATACTGTTCATCCGAAATTTTGTTAACGAATCAATACCTCCAAAAATGACATTACTTAAATGTAAGTAAACAAACTTTTGATTTGGTTGTTGTATTAGAGAATAAAAGTTGGAAGTTTGAGCAATAAATCAATCAACTAATCAACAAATCACAATTTTGTTTGTTTTAAAGGATTATTTTTTTAAATCTTGTTATTGTGAACCAGTAGAGAAAACGGAGTAGCAATTTAAACCGCCTATGTAAATTTTGTTGACTAATACAATCATTACTATGTAGGAATGGTATTTATAGCATCCAAAACAACCGAAAAAAAGAAAGAAAACAGTTGAAAAATAATAAACACTCTTAATGTTAAGACGTTGCATAAAAAGTTAAGAAAAAACCTTCTCTCTATGTAGCAATGGGGGTCAAAAGTTCAGTCGTAAATTGCTTCTAATAACAGACAAATGTCAAGGCCTGGCTCATTTTACGAACATACAAAAGCCAACAGGGTTGATTTTACGCTATACGACACCCGCGCTATTAAACCAATATTGAGCTTTTATTAAACGCCAGTTGAGTAACATTTATTATTATTAATAATCTTGATGGTCGAACGACGTATAAGATGCTATACTGACCATAATAAAATTCCGTTTTAACAACCATTTTTCCAGAAGAATCAGATTTTTTCGTTATATTTCATTTTTTTAAAAAAATAACTAGTACATATTATTATTGTATTTATTACGATATCTTGGCACAGAGAATTGCTACGTCAAAAGCGCTGTTTACTTTTAACATGAAGATTAACAGTTCAACGAAACGTATATCTTCATACATACAAACACGACTCTACATATACTTAAGCTTATTATTATTATTATTTTTAAAAATACCCAATTTTGTATCTATATCATTCTGTGTGATGTTACATGCATCTTTTTTTTAAAAAAATACATAAATAGTTCTTTACAAAACTCTTGGTTCAATGTTAATTTTTATTGATTTATTATTTTTAAAATTGAAGACCTGAAGTGCACATCCCATGTCAACTCTTTTTCTTCGTATTTTCCGTTTTTTTAAATGTTAGCATCTATGTTTTAAGGGCTATTCACTTGCATAATACGTAAATCCAAATCAAAACCTTTCTTTAAAAAAAAAAATACAAAATAATTTCTGCTAGACAGAATAGCATGCCAAGGATAATCTTCTTGTCTTTCTTCTAAAATCACAAAAGTACTCCGATGGACTTGGAATGTTCTGTAATTCAGGTCTTCAATTATGTTTTATCTTCTGCGAGTTACACTTTTAGTTTAAATATATTTTGTAAGTAATGGAATGTAAGTAATGGAATGCAATTATTATTCTTAATACCTTATTTTCTATTTATTTAATAATATCTTATACATCATATTTTCTTTCATTATAGGGTCTACATCATAGTTTTTTTTTCATATCAGTGAACTGAAATCAAATGCAATTTAATCAACATTATATATCATTCCATCGAAAATGTGAAAAAGCTTTTTCAGATCACCCATCCTGAGTGAGGTTTTTCCTGGATTTCTCTCATTCATACCAGGCAAATGCCGGGATGGTGCCTAACATAATGGTCTCAGGCCGCTTCCTTGCCTCCCAAATCCTTCCTTCTTTCCCTTTCCTCGGATAATGTAATCGCCGAGGAACGTCATCTCTCATAACTGACGGGGTAACATGGCCATAGGTGCCGAAAGCCCAGAAATCTGCAGGGTGGTTCAGATGAAGAGACTCGCTTTACTCATATATATCTATATCTATATCTATATCTATATCTATATCTATATCTATATCTATATCTATCTATCTATCTATCTATCTATCTATCTATCTATCTATCTATCTATCTATATCTATCTATCTATCTATCTATATATATATATATATATATATATATATATATATATATATATATATATATATATATATATATATATATATATATATATATATATGAGTAAAGTGAGTCTCTTCATCTGAACCACCCTGCAGATTATTAATTTCAAATATTTAGGTAAGCCTCAAGATCTTTTTCCATCAGACTTGATTTTCTAGAATTCTAAGTTCAATTTCCATGAAGCTGAAGCAGATAATGAATTCCTCTGATTCAAAGTGAGGACTGATCACCACCAAATAGTTAAACTTTACATCTAGGCATGGGCGCGAGACCAAACGAGACGAGAACTGAAACAAGTCTCGTCTCGTCTCGCAAAATCAAAAGCTGTTCTCGTCTCGCGTCTCGTCTCGTCTCGCAGACCTAAGTTCTCGTCTCGCGTCTCGCAAAATTTTGGAAGTCTCGTCTCGCGGTCTCGCGCGAGACTTCTCGCGTTGGTCTCGCGGTCTCGCAAATCAATACTGGAATAATGTAGTCTTCATTCGACCCTTTTAAAATAATGTATATTCAAAGTTTACATAGTTTTGTTTCATAGTTGCATTGTTACACAATGCTTATCCACTCATTCCGATTCACAATGCTTGATTTTACACCCCACATTCTCGGTATTAAAAAATGCCAGTTTTCTGTAATCTCTGTCTATGTGAAGTATGAATGAAATCGGCAAATTACATTTGAGTAATCTTACTTGCAAGATAAAAGCTTTCAAATAACTTGGTAAGAACGGTAACTCAAATAGTCGTATTTATAGTAAACATGCAGCGTTAGTAATATATATTTCACAACTTAAATGCACTTTCATCTAAACGTTTTCTTAACAATTGAGAGTTGAGAGATTAATCTTTAATAACTACAAGAAAGACTACAATGAGTTTAAATAAAAATTTATTATTATTATTATTATTATTATTATTATTATTATTATTATTTAGTCTAACCAAATTACATACAAGATTTCCAATACTTGGAATTATTGTCACATGAAATTAAACAGTTACAATTTTAGATCTAACTCTGTTACAAGTAACACGTTGGAGATACAGAAAGCAACAATGCAGAATCGATAGTCACCTTGAACAACTAACATAAATCTGAATCTTACTTACATACTCTACAAAGACAATCACAAATATTACCTAAGAAATTGAAATTTCACATTAATTCGTCTTCAATAAGAAATGAATTCATTTTCTACAAAACACCCCCCCCCCTCACACACACACCAAAACAATTTCACTGTTCCGTACTGAACAAAGTGAAATACTGATCTACGTAGAAATGATCCAGCCAGGGTCAATAGATATTTTTAACATTTAATATTAATCTGAACCTTGCATATTCTACAGAGATAATTGCAAAATTACCTAAGAAATTAAAATAATGTTTTCTTAATTATTTGTCTCCAATAAGAAAATAATTCACTTTTCTTTAAAAAACACAACCATAAAAAAGTAGTGGAGCACCGACAGCATTTTTCTCCCCCTCCTTTTCTGACGAATAAAAGCTAAGCAGATATCAGTTCTGGTTTTGGTGAGAGGATCCGTCTTGCAGCCATAAATCCATTTATCCTAAATTTATGTTTACGGAAAGAAACAACTGCTTTATTTTGACAAAAAAATTTTCCTTCTTAAACAAGCCAATAGGCCTTTTTTCTGCCTTCATAAAACAAGTTACCGTAAGAAAACAATTTGGTGGGCAGGGGGAACAAATCTGTTCTAAACCCAGAGGCAATCATATATAATGCATTGAAAATAGGAAGAAGACAGTCAGAGTGTGAGAGACAGACAGAAACAGAGAGAGAGAAGATATGGTATCCTCTGACCGACGCCTCGAATTTCTGCACTGAAGGAAAAATCAAAGCGAGCCGTATATTTTTACCGAGGGTGCAATAACAGAAGACCGGGAGCCGCAGCCGCGAATATGCAACCTAAGTTCATTGTTTCCGTCTACAAAATTTTCCGAAAAGACAGCTTCCAAATATGTCCTCAATAAAGAAATAAAAAAAAATGTATTGTACTGGTGTTTGCTATCCTGCTTTTATGATTTGTCAAGATGTTGTCTCATCATCAGGAGGAGGGTAAATACACAAAACAAAACGTGTCGCTTTTCCCCCTATTTGCCTCCCCCTCCTCAAGAACTTTATGATCAAAGATCTTGGCTCACGACCCCAAAGAGAAAATAAATAAAACAGTGTAGATAATGGAAGAATCTATTTTATTGCATTTTGGGAAAGTAGTGACAAAGAAAAACTAACGCAATCTTTATTTCTTGAATCTTTTGTCATGAGGAAATCTTCTAAAATAACTAGATTTTGATTAACCTTGTTAACTTAAACCTATCATGAAATCAGTAATTGTGACAACCTGACCAAACCATTTCAAGAAACAAGAACAGCTAACTAAGCAACTATCAGTGTTGTCGAAAAGTCACAACACTTACCCCGTTAACTAGATACTTTGAAACTACCAAAATAACACTAAAACTTAAAAAAAAATAATACAAATTTCATAATACAAAGGAAAATTGTATTTTTTTTAATTTCCACTAGTCGACATAATTTATAGTAAATGTTCAAATAAATGCTAGCCCAAAAGTTTAGAAATAAACTATTAGTTACTGACTTGCCTTCGTCTGCGATTGTCTCTACGATTTCAGGTGATGATGTTGTGTGGAAGGGATGTTTCGATGAGAACCATGCACTTCTAAGGTATCAATTTTGTAGAATATTAACATCTTTGGGGAGTTCATAATTATGACAGCATTGTTCCTTACTGCAAATTACAGCACGAACGCACAATATTGATTTACCTTTTCTGGACCCATTCTGTTCGAGGGTTGGGGACGAGCAAGTTCAAACAAATTTTCTTTAAATCTGGCTTCACTCGAAATAAAAAAATATTTTATATTCACTCGAGAACTCGGTTCAAAAAATCTCCAATTCGACTCGATATTTGCTCAAGTTTTGAGTAGTGTCGGGTCCAAACGAGTATTAGTAGTATAGTATTAGTACTAGTGATGCTCACGAGATGCGACAAGAGGAAAAATTAGTATATCTTGAGATGTCGTTAATGTATTATCACGAAACAAATGTGAACTGTTTCTTGAATATCACCAGTCCTGGTCACGAGGCGAGACAGATTTGATTTTTTCTCGCCCAGTCTCTATCTCTCGCCTCAAAAACAAGATTAAACAAAACAAAATACGGAAATTTAGCTGTTTGTTTAGGAAAATAGTAAACATTTTCACTTTCGGTATGACCAGGCCTGAATTCAATTCATTTTTGGTGTTTATTTAGCGTGGTAATGGTACAGGAGGAGTTGTATAAAGAATAAACACGCGAAATCAGTGGACAATTTACTGAAGATATTTTCAGCGAAACAATTGTTGTTGTTCTCCTTCTTTTGCGAAAGCTTCATCCTCAACCATGAAAACATGGATAATAAGTTCCGAAGGCTTTTGACAACAACAGATCCTTTCATTTCTTCTTTGGGCAAATCATTTCATAAGAAAATGAAGAATTTGTCATCTGAAGCTGTAAACCTTTTAATTATTTCCAACACGGAAGCTGACAAAAATTTAGACGATTCAAACGAAGGTGATGAAGGGAATAACTTCCATGGAGATTCGGCTGAACATGTAGACAATACCTATAGAGTTATTCCATGTGGAAACGACAAATTATGCCAAAATCTTCGTGCGGTCGCATTCGAGATTTGAATGTTTGTCTGAACACTTATCAATATGTGATAGGAAGGAAAATGGAATGGTTTGTAATGCATTCCATTCATGTTGAAGATACGGCCATAGTTGAATCTTAAGTTATGTTCATTTTCTTGGAGCTCTATCGAAAATGAAAAAATAAATAAATAAATAAATAAATTCAAAATTGCACTATAGATATGTGGACAGTCCTTTTTTTTTTTTTTTTACCACGTAGTAGTGACGCAAATACACATTTTGGGTTACGAAATATTTGGATCTTTTTAGTCCAAGTCGATGAATTAAACCAAAATTATATTTTCAGAAGAAATATTGAAAAATTTTTTGTGTCAAAGGGAACGTAATTTTGAGAGAATAAGTATCATCTGTACTTTCTATAGAAAAAAATCATCTTTTGTGTTTCTAATTCCTATTAGTGCTAGTGGTATAGTGCATAGAGAACGGATGCTGAGCTATGCCCCCTCTAACTTCTGATCGGAAATGACTAAAACGCTCAAACTTGTGTTTCTGAGCCTCACTAAAGTATCTGTTTTCATGTTATCACTTTATATTGTTGTTGTCGCTCCAAAATTCAAAAAAGAAGAAGAAGAAGAAAGAAAGAAAGAAAGAAAGAAAGAAAGAAAGAAAGAAAGAAAAGAAAGCAATACATGTCAATCTCCAAAACAGAGGTGACCATTACAGCCTTTTGAAGCTCCAACGCTACATCAAGATTGTTGTGTTGTCTGCATTCCAGGGTCTGAAACCGCTACAAACAAAATCAAATTTTGCAAGCAATTACAAACAATCGTGAACTGAGTCTACTAAAAGGAGTGAAAACAGAAAAACACGACTCTCGTTTGTGATTGCATTCCTTTTTACACCCGGACTTTCTTTACAAGAATGTTTTTGTGGAATTTTACAGCTGCTAAGAAACGTGAAGCAGCAAGTAACGTGCAGAAACGTAAACACATGCCGGGACAGAAGTAAGTCGAAATACAAATTGAAATTTTCACCACTTGTGGAGGAAGCATATTTCTTGCTGGAATCAAAATATTGTTAGTATTCCACTGTGCCTTTTTTTTCACACGGTTTAGAACTTTATATATATTTCTGGTTATTGTTATTCACATAATCGACCGTCTTGCTCGATTTTTCGCTTTCAGGTGGAATGACTCTATATGGTTGAGGATTAAGCTTTCGAAAAATAAGGGGAGAAGAACAATTGTTTAACTGAAAAATTAAAATGACTTCATTAAGTTATATTTTAATTAATAAATGACTGGTAGATTGACTCTGTACTAGCTATTGAAGTAGACAAAGTATCTTTCCCTCTCGAAACTCAAACTTTTTCAGACGCAGTTCGCTATATGGATCCGCCATTTTGAATTTTTAAATTTTAATGTCAAATTATTAAGTTTGTAATCAACGAAGTCAAATGCACCAATGTACCAAGTCCAGTTCGCCAATTTTACTTTTTCCAAATTTGGTCCTCCATTTTTTAATTTGATGTCAAATTGATAATTAACAAGATCAAAAGCCTCATTATAGCAACTTTTGTCCATTTTTACTGATTTTGAATTATGACCATGTTTCAAGCATTTGATCCATAGTTTATCGATCTCTGTGCGTCGCCCTTTTGGACCGTCGCTCTCCTGGCTGTCGCTTTCTTTGTGCGTCCCTTTTGACCCTTCAATCTCTTGGCTAACGCTCTACTGGTCGTCGCTCTTTTGCCATCACTCTCTTTGCTGGCGCTCTACTGTCGGTACACCCATGTTTATTACAAAACTCGATCCTGACATTATTAACTATCTTCTCTTCAATATGTATGATGGTACTTGCAAAAGAATACCATATCAATATCACAAATGTAAACTATGCGAGACCGCGAGAAGTCTCGCGAGACTTCTCGCGCGAGACTTGCTGAAGTCTCGTCTCGCGTTCTCGTCTCGCAAAAGATATCAGGTCTCGTCTCGCGTTCTCGTCTCGCAAAATATTATAAGTCTCGTCTCGCGTTCTCGTCTCGTTTGCGAGACGAGACGAGACGAGACTTCTCGCGTTCTCGCGTCTCGCGCCCATGCCTATTTACATCCTGTAATGTTATTTTTAAACATTGCCCTGTTCCTCATACTGTAGAACTGCAGTTACGTTGTTTTTTAAAATCTTAAGTTTGAAACTTCAATATAGATATGTAAGAAAATTTCTTGTTTTCTACTCTTAAAACTATCATTTGTTCAAAGATCTTGCTTTTCACTAACTAAAATATATTCAATATTATAATAATATAGCTTCAAGGCCTATATTCAAGCATAACGACAAATTGTAATCATTTTACATAATAATAATAATAATTTACTAATAAAGTGAAACATTTTTGCCTGTTGCATTAAGTGAATTTTGTAAAATATTAAAAGCTGATAAATTTTCAACATATTAACACAAATTTAACAATAATCTACACTACATTTAACTAAAATAACTCCTAAATAAGTTCATTTGCTGATATTTTGTGTTAACAATTATTTATTATAAGGGAGAAGTACACTACTTTGACACCTTTCAATTTATATTATGTAATTTTAGTTATATGATACAATCTAACAGCTAGTTTGATACGGAAAGATGTATCTATGAAACATGATGAAATTTCTACAGTATAAAATGATTCGATATCTATGACCTATTCTTTTACAAAAGAGATTTTCAAAGATGAATAAACTCTGTTTATAACGTTTTATATTTATTTCGTAGATAAAAAATAAAAACAAAATATTGGTTGAATAAAATAGTAATACTTTAAATACATAGAAATCATCCTTATTTTTTCCTCTGAAATATCTCAAGTACCTTTGTAATCTCTTGTCTAATTTTGAAAATAAAATCACTATATTATTATTATTAATATTATCAGGGGCGTAGCGTTAATGAAAGTTGTAGAAGTCCACTTCCGTTGAGGAAACAGAAGAATGCATTAAAAACAATAGCTTCCCTTGAGTACAAAACTACGCTATCACAAATATTATTGTTATTATTATTATCACCAACCTTTTAGATTTTGTGTTTTACATTCTTATGAGGTTATGAAAGGCAGGACCTACTAAAAGAAAAGTGAGTTTAAAGGAGAACAACAGATGGCAGCACGATGGCAATATTCACAATGACTGAATCAACTTCAAGAGATAAAAATTCAAACTTTATGCAAACATAAATTGAGTTAGTGATTAGGAGACTAATCTTTGCATTTTTGTGATATTTTACTTCTCTCATAGTAGAGAAACTTGTATTGTTTTGGATAGTTAAATTACCTGGTCTAGACATTAATGAAAATAAATAATCAAAAATGCACGGATTTTTCTCTAATTATTAATCGAACTTGTATCTGGACGAAGTTTGGAGTTGATTCAATGACGGTGAATATTGTCGATTTGTACAAGATACAATGAACAGATAGGGGATACGTGCTACCGTCTGTTGCATATAGTTAAACTTTTACACTTACTTCAACGTGGAATCTAAACCAAAGATGAGGCTTGAATTCAGCCTGTGAAATTGACGACCCTTAACAACAACAAGACTACCTGCTAAGTTGCTAGTAGTTTTGTGAAATAAGAAAGTTATCATCATTAATTAGATAAATGTTCTTGGTACATGGGGTCAGAGTAATCTATTGGCTAGCACGTTCCAAGTTCGATTCCCGGCCGGTGCTTCCCAATTTTCGGCATCCACCCAGCGTCGTGAGGCAAACTGGGGAGCCACGTGAATAAAAAAAAAACGTGACGGCCACTAGGTCTAGAAAGTTCTAGATACGCCTGTCAGAAACAGGACGATGCAGTGCGCTGATCACGTGTTCGTTGCTAGATTGGACATAGTTCAGCCGGGCAATTAACACATGGCGGAACGGCTCAGGCCCAGAAAAAGGCCTGTTACGCCAAGTGGTTTTAAAAATTTGGAAAACATGGTCAACATTCTTAAATACCAACAGACAACCAATTTTGATATGATTCACTATGTCGTAATAATAATAATAATAATAATAATAATAATAATAATAATAATAATAATAATAATAATAATAATAATAATAATAAGTTTATAGAAAAGAAATACACGGTGTAAAGTGTCATTTGTACGAGAACATCTAGTTTAACTTTTATGTATGCTTATGTGCTTAAGAATATCTTCAATGATGTTTATTTTCAAACGTTCTTTACAAACATACTAACTTTACATTAACTTATGGTATTAATTTATGGTATACATATTAACTTTTGTATACCATAAATTGAGTCACTGAAATAAGTTTATGAAGAAAATTGGAATTAAGGTAAGTTAGCAAAAAATAAATAAATAAATAAATAAATTAGCAGAAAAAAGTAACAGAAAAAAGTCTAACATTCAAAATTTGTGGCAAATAAATTAAAATCATAGAGGTAAAAAAAAAAAGCGTTTTGTAAAACGAAATGAATTGATTACAGACAACAATTAAATAAAATAGAGTAAAATGCTGTTGTTTACTAAGCAAATTTGTATCGTTTACATACATAATAACATGTTATTCCCTTAAAATTATACTAATTGATGGTTGTACGCGGCACACAAGAAAATGTCATTATATATATATATATATATATATATATATATATATATATATATATATATATATATATATATATATATATTAAAATTGTCTATGTCATGCGATTTAAATGCACAAGTCTAACAACGCGCAAGGTCTTTACTACAAATTTGCATGCTGTATCACAGGCTAACAAACAAGTTGGAATATTATTTTTTTCTAAATAGAAAGCATCTTTTGTCAGGATGGGAAACTGTGTTCTTTTTTTAAAAAAGAAAGACAATTATTTAAACACAATGTGTTTTATGTTACATGTGAAAATGCGAGCTATTGACATGTTGAAAAACTCTGGAATAATGTTCACTAAAGGTGAACAAAGGTGTTTTTGTTTTTTTAGAAAAATATTTAAATGAAGTTATAATTAAAAAAAACAGGCTACAAATGAATTAAAATGAGCTTTATAAATTGAACTTCCTACATTTCTTTGCAGCACGGCACCAATATGGGAATTAGATCTACCGAATGGTGCTACCACCAAGAATCAAACTCAAGTCTTCGGATACGAAAACGGGTATCTAAAACATGTAAAGATTAGTGTTGTCTATAATACGAGAAATACATTTTCAAATTCGTGACGCGGCAAAAATCAAGACGAAACGAGAAATTTCTTGAGCTTCGTCGGCAATACTAGTTCACCCAAGTATTAGATCTCAAGCACTGTTTTCAGTGTTACATCATTCATAGTACGAAGACCGAAACTTGATAAAGTTATTGTCACAACGTGATGAAGAGCATTTATCAATGTTTAAAAAGATGCGCAAGTCTTTACACAATATGTAGTCCAATAATAAATATGGTGTAAATGTTGTTATACGACACCTTTGGTGGACATCTCATGATGTGGAAATATTCTGATATACTCCTATGTTTTAGGTGAAACGAAGAAAAAATCAGGGCTTAAATTTTGGATATAAATTTCCAAAGTGAGACGAGAAAAACTTTTCGAAAAATCAAAATGTGAAAGAGTTCTTCGAGGATCAAAATGAAATGAAATTTCTATAAAATGTACAAAACGAAACGATCAAACCTTAATGTCTTATCGTAGGCAAATACTAGTAAAGAATACGGCACATACTGTACCACACAGCATGTACTACACCAATGTTGAAACTATAATAACAGCGACAGTTATCTTAGTAAAACACTTTCACAAATAATGGGTCTTAGGTTAAATAGTTATATGACTAACCGAGTGGTCAATATATGTGGAGTTTCTGTACGAGTGGAATCAAACTTTATAATAACCTGTGAAGGAGATCTTACGTTAAAATGTATAGACCCAGGCTGAGGGAACGTTTCATTTTAAGAAATAACTTAAGTTAATCAATATGAAGTTTTTTAAACGTTCTGAAACACTTTTCCGCGAATCTTATAATAATAATAATAATAATAATAATAATAATAATAATAATAATAATAATAATAATAATAATAGCATAAATATACAAGGGAATATTTAAAAAAGAATTATATTTTTTTGTTTTGAAAAGGGTTATATAATAAGTTTTTAAAGCGATCTGTACCAAATTATGCAAAACAAAAGTAATTAGTTATTGATGTATTATCATTCGACAAAATTTCTTGTTAAAACAATTAATTTAAGAGATCTCACGCTAAGTCATGAACTTTCTAAATAATGTACAGTATTTATCTATGTAATAAAATATTTGTCCACATGTTCGAACCATATATGTAGAACCAGGATTTAATATAGGAAACAATATTAATTATTTATCTTATTAAAACTATTAGGGTTATACCACATACTTGTATTTATCAATGACTTAGAATTGGATACTTCATTCAGAATAAGATACTGTACTACCATAACTTAACTAAATTTGCTAAAATTTTTAGTGCTAAAAGCATACAGAAATCCTTATTGTACTACATAACGTACAGAACCGACTCAATAAAGGTGTAAGTGGTTAAATTATCTATTATATATCCAGTGTGTGGAAATATCTAATTGGTTAACTTACACGAAAATTCTGGTATTTCCCGCTGGTCTAGTAGCTACTGCATTCGGTGCACTTACTCCTGAGTTCGATTCCCATTAGGAGAGTATTATTCGAACGCATTATGATGATTCGGACTCCGCCTTAAAAATATAGTTTCAAATTTCATATGACCTCGGTGCTGGAAAGGAGAGCTAAACTTATTTGAACAAGAACAACAACAACAGAACTTCTAAGCTACACGTAGCTACATAAACAATACGTGGCACATACCAAGATATTCTCCCTTACTATTTATAATTAGCTAAAAGTTTGATATAACTTGTTTAGTAAAATGTTCTATCTATAGTTTAAACTTTTGGGTAACACTGAATTGTATTTTAATCTTATATAAATATATTTAGGACTTTCTTAATTTGTGAGCTAGAATTAGGAATCATATTTTACCCATAATAAATTAATTCATTGTTATAATAAAGTAGAAAACAAATTAATTTTATAAAAAATAACATTTTAAATAAACCCTTCTCGAGAATTCTAATATACATAATAAAACAACAATAATAGAGTATATATGGAAAAGAAAAAAGTCATTAAAGGAGGCTACTAAATGCTTGTTGAGGGATTCAATAGAGATATGATATATTAATGTAATGCCAAAAATGTGTCTTCTATATTTAATTTACTTGAGTTGAATTATTATTTACTATACCAGTGACGGAGATAGAAATTATTGCACCCTCCTACTAATGTTACCGATAGAGTCGAGACGAGACGAAAGTAAGATTTTATCATTTCGTCCCGTAATTTTTTGCAGAAATCTTTGATTTTTTTAAATTTCATCTAAAAGTAATCAGAATTTTTCCGCGTGACAAGAGGTCTACAAAGGGCGTGGTATAACACTTAAGCAATATTTATTATTTGAGTATACTGTTTAATGAATTGCGTATTTTTACGCTCCGATAAATGCTTCTCATTATGTTCATACAATCACTTTATCAAATTATAGCTTTTTTATACAATGAATAATGAATTTACACTAAAATTTTCACCAGTTTATCTTTATCATATTTCAAAATTCAGAAACAATATCTAAATAATCCTAATATGTAGTTGTATATAAGTATTATTAAATAAGATTTATGATGTAAAACTACTCAAAATAAAAAGTTTACTCCCTATTTTGGCCCAGCAATAGACACGATTTCGATTCGCAGTGGGAGAAGATTTAAAGTTAGTTTTCGGCAAATACCTTTAAAGACTTGGCAACCGAAAGGAAGCTAAGTCCCAAAGTAAACAAAAAAAAAAAAAAAAAAAAAGGAAAAACAACTTCCGCAAAACTTATAGTTTAATCTGATGTTATACCTTGCAAAATCGTAATCAAATTGTATTAAAAAAACTCAAATATTGTTTGAAAATATCTCTACAGAATTATTTATTTATAAAATGGGACACATATTCATTAGATTCAAAATTCTTTCTAGCCACTTTTTAATTAAACTCTCATAATTCTGAAGAAAGGAAGTAAAGTAAAATATATTTTTTTTTTTTTAGTTTAACGTCCCAGGACTATGCACCGAGGCAGATGGTGATAATGAGATGAATCATAATAATGGAATGACGAAACTGGGAGAAAACGGGGAAATTCCGAGAAAACCCACGCATGCGATGTTTGTCCACCACAAAGCCTACTTGGTGGGAACTGAGATCGAACCAGGGATGAGCATTCTACCACTGAGCCTAAAAGTAGAATAAATATCTTATTATTAAGCTAAGATATATTAATCTGCATTATAACAAAGTTTTCGTTAGACATATGTAGAAATCATAATGTTACTAATAAAGTTGTTACAAAATGCATATTAATATAATATAGTTTAATTTAGAAAATTATATATATATATATATATATATATATATATATATATATATATATATATATATTTAAATGGTATACTTTGTTCAAAGTGTTACCTAAATTCATGCAAAGCTAAAAAAAAAAAGTTTAACCTAATCTCTCAGAATATTTTATAGAAAAAGTTTTCGAAATGTGCGTTTCAATTTAAATGTTAGTGAGAAACTATAACTGATATTACCAAACATGGCGGATATTTTTTTTTTGACGCTAGAAATAAAATATATACCTATATATTCACTATCATTCAAATTCGAGTTCCTTAAAAAATGTATCTATTTCCTTAACTTCTCTTTATTCAATTCTATTTTAAATGTAAATTTATACTTTTCAATTGTAATAAAGGTAACAGAGGCCAGTAAAGTAAATGTGCAATTTCTTCTTGAAAGAAAGAAACAAAGAGGGCACTTAAAACAAACAGGCACAGGAGCGTCACATATGTGACATGTAAAGGAAACCATTGCTTTAGAAAACCATTTTGAGGAGTCAATGTATTATCTCAGTGTATAATGTTAATATACATGAAGGACTATTGAAAAAGTCAGAGGAGCAGAAAACAAAATTTTTTGTTACTAATACAGAATTGTTTATGTTTATATCAATTAGTTGATTGATCAAGAACGAAAACATTACAAATACTTCTGGCTTAGACCTAATTTCATTAATGTGTCTACACGAAGATAAGTTTTCTATAGACGGGTATTAACACGCAAGTGATGTAACTTAGGCATATTGATTTTACTTCGTCATCAATAACAATAACAATAATAACAATAAATAATAAAATTATTATTATTATTATTATTATTATTATTATTATTAATAATAATAATAATAGCTGCAACGATATTTGATGTGTTGTACATAATGTATAAATTCTGTCAAACTAGATTATCTAGGTAAATTGAGAGTACGTATCTCTTTCTTTCTTTCTTCTTTTGAATGAATTTCCAGCTAAAATTCACAGCAGATACGAGTTCTTGTTAGTATAGTGGCGATTTTGTGTTTCAATTATTTTTCTCTAAAACGTTTCACATATGTATGTCATAATATGTACATAGTTTCTTATATATATATATATATATATATATATATATATATATATATATATATATATATATATATATATATATAAGAAACTATGTACATATTATGACATAGTACATATAGATAGATGGATAGATAGATAGATAGATATAGATATAGATATAGATAAGATGTCTTTTTCAATATTGCTTGTATTTAGAATAAAACTTGAAATTACAACTTACTAATAATTATATAATATTTTAAGAGATATCTATGCTCCTTCCCAAAAAAACTTTTTCATGTCAGTTTAGGTTATGCCAAAAGTTCTTTTGAAATTAAATGGAGATACTAAAAGGAGATTAACTTAAATTAAATTGAGATAGCAAAGGTTTTCTGATGTCAAATAAAGTATAGATGACAACATTTCTTTTGAGTTTGAGTAAGGTTAAATGACAAATATTTTTCTTGTGATTAAGTGAAGTTTAAGATATTTAACATGAAATTGTATTTTTCATTTTTCATTTGATTTTTTTAAATAACACAAATTATCCTTCATTTTATTTGTTTTTAAAATCATTTATTCTATAAAGGTAGTGTATCATATAGCGTGCCCGATCGATGAAATTCATCCAATCTCGAACAGATGTGGTCTAGTGGTAGATTTTCACGAGCCTGGTTGTATGTTGCAGGTTGGCTTCATTCAGTAGCGGCTCTTGAGGGAAGTGACAGTAAAAATTTAGAATTTTATCGTTACAAACTAGAAAACTTATGTAATATATTAATTCCTGTATACAAGAGCTTTTAAATTAGAAAAAAAAAATATGTGTTTCTCTTCTCTTAGTTTATAGCGACAAAATTTTGAGTTTTCTATTATCACTTCCTTTAAGAGCCACTATTGATTTCGCTTAACATTTCTCTGTAATCTCAAGGTTACGGTGGATGAGATATGGTATTAAAGTAGAGCCTAAAATATATTTTCGGATTTGTATTGGGAGAATTTTATTCCCAAGCTAAGAGAGCCTTGATTTTACATTCTACGTAGGTGATAAATGATTCTACACTAAATGAAATTCATGTCTAAATAAGGCATGCAGTCTAAAAGACCTATCATGAGATTTTAGTAATATAACCAGAACTTATTTTAATGTACACAACGAAAAATGAGTTGTTAAAAAAATGACTACCATTGTTAGCGTGTTATTGCAACATGAAAGCCACCGATTTCTTAGGGTGTGAGAAAAATCGAATAACTGATAGCAATAGTTTGTTAATTGTTAATTTTGTTATGAACAAATCTTTATGCAGTAAGCAAATATTTAACGTTTGAGCATATACCAAGTATTAAAAACGTATAATATGTCCTGTAATTCTTCACTAAAATAATTCTGTGAGCAAATGAATTTTAACATTTGCATGAGTAGAAGTCCTGCCATCTGTTGTTCCGATGTGCACTATGTTCCTAGTGCAGTTAGGCACAACAGATGCAAGAACTTCTATTCATTTAAATGTTATTAGAGAATTTATACGCTCACAAAACTATTTTCGTGTAAAACTTTGCTCATAGCAAAAAGTAACAACTAATGCAAATTCTGACTGCCATTTAGACTACTAGATATTTCTGATATCCTAGTAAGTCGATGGCTTTATTTTCTGCTTTGTATTCTGTAATATTTATTAGTAAAATTACGCGCAAACGTTGTAAAGTAAGTTACCAACAATGTAACATTGAATTAAGTTATAAACAAGTGGAACACCAGCATAGCTCGTTTAGAAAACAACTATCATTTTCCCAATGTAAACGTATACAATCTCGCCGTAAGTTAACAATAATTTCATGACAGTATATTTGGCTAATTTATTTTGGTTTTACGGATAACCTTGAGTAGAGTTGATTTTGAGTTTAACGTTCTTTTCATCAGCGAGGCTATATGGGACGGGACTTACTGATAAACGTAGAATCCGAACCACATGGGCTCCCGCCGGTAATCGAACTCGCGTCTCCCACGCCAAAGGCGCGCACGCTAAGCGTTTAGCCACGAAGAAGCCCTACTGAAAACCTTATAGCGTGATGTTGAACTATGTAATGAAAGCAATGTAATGATAAAGATACTTTCCTTAATATTGATTATTTAATGAAATAATTTTGATTTTTCGTTTGGTTTTATGGAGCTGGTTATCCCATTTCTGCATTAGGGTTATTATAACGTAAACCGAAACATGAATCTCGTCATGGAGTACGCGAACCTACTAATCATTTCTGTTCTGAAATTTAGAACATACTCTTTGTTTTGCAACAGGCTTTATAACAGTTACCAGATTAAAAATCTTTAGTCATTAGTATTCCCTATAGCAGAAAAGAAAATTGCCGTTCCTTGACTTTTTAAATAAATCTTTATCATAAGTAAACACTCAATTACTTTGTTTAGCAGGTTTAATTCCAAACCACAAATCTGAAGTCCAATATATAGAAGTTACAGTTTCACATGAAAACATAGTACTTACTTAATCACAAAAAAATCTTTCGGCATTTCAACTTTACTTATTCTGAAAGAAACTTTTGGCATCTCAATCTTATTTAACTTCAGAAAACTTTGTAGCTAACCTTTAATCTCAAAAGAACATTTGGCATCATAATCTTACTTAACTTCAGAAAAAACTTTGGCTAACCTGAAAGAAAGTTTTTAGTATCTCTACTTCACTTAATCTCAAAAGAACATTTGACATCTCAATTTTACTTAACTTCAGAAAACTTTTTGGCTAACCTCAAAGAAAGTTTTTAGTATCTCTACTTCACTTAATCTTAAAAGAACATTTGGCATCTCAATCTTACTTAACTTCTGAAAACTTTTTGGCTAACCTCAAAGAAACTATTTAATACCTCTATTTCACTTAATCTCAAAAGAACACTTGGCATCTTAATCATTACTTAACTTAAAAAAAAAAAAAAAAACTTTTGGCTAACCTCAACGAAAGTTTCTAGTATCTCTACTTCACTTAGATAATTTCAAAAGAATTTTTGGCATCTCAATCTTACTTCAGATTTATTTATTTATTTATTTATTTTTTTGTTAACCACGAGGGAAGTTTTTAGTACCTCCACTACACGTAATCTCAAAAGAGCTTTAAGCACCTCAGTCTCACTTAATACTATAAAGTCCTGTGGCATATCAAGCTCACTTAACAAATAAAAAAATGTGAGCCTCAACCTCATATAACCTCGAATATTATTAGATATTTCCATCTCACTTTACTAAAAATATTAGTAACTTCGTCGTCCCAATCTTTGTTAACCCCCGAATTAGATTTGGAGTCCTCTTACGATGGCATTAATCTTTATGAGAGCGCTTTCTTTTGAGTCTTACTGTTACTTAAAATTCTTGTCTATTACGGTATTTTGCAGTTGATAAGGAAAGTTAGGTCTACTTAAGTGATCTATGGCTTGTGCTTCGTATACTGAAATCTTATCATCCATTTTCGTGCAAATCATGAAGGTTTCTCGCTTATTATTATTATTATTATTATTATTATTATTATTATTATTATTATTATTATTATTATTATTATTATTATTATTATTATTATTATTATTATTATTATTATTATTAATAATAATAATAATAATAATAATATAATGATTTACGAATTCCGTGATGTAAAAACAGATTTTCCAAGAATATGAACCAAATTTTCCTTATGTTATGTGGAAGTTGAACGAGAAAATAAACCGTAAAATATGTTATGAAGGTCATTTTCGGATAATCATGAGACGTAAATTCGATCAAACCTCTCAACCAAATTTATTTTTTTTATTTATTTTTGCTTTACGAAACAAAATAATTTTCTGAAATAGTCAATTGTCAATATAATTACTTGTATACAGTCTATCAAAGCTAAGGTAATATTGAGATCTATTAAGATACAGATGCGACATTCTAAAATCATCAGAGCTTACTTTGTGTGTGTGAACTTGAGTTTGCTTACATAAATACGTAAAAAGAATATTAGCTATTGGTATGTTACATTAATTCGATTATTTATACTGCGGCAGTGGTATTTTTTTTTTTTAAGTGTTAACCTTGTTATCAGATTTAGACTTTTACATTGATGGTATCAAGATGCGGCTTCCATGTCAGACTTGAGAGTGTCAAAAGCAAGAACTAAATGTTCTACTGTTTTACCAATACGTCATCAAGTCTCTTCAATCATAAATACTTAGACAAGAGAAATTGCAATTGGGTTTTTGCTTGTAAATCGTTTTGGAAGAAAGATGATGATGGCTTTTCAATTTCCTGGCATTGAAATAATTAAACACTTACGATTGGATCACTGTACATTCTTCTAAATAGTAAATGTCTTTCTTTAAATACATTAAGATTACAAATGTTTTGTGACCTTAAGAAGATAAGGGCAACATTATAAAGGATCTATACAAATCACTTTGACCATTTTTTAAATATTTTCCACGAACACTCATAAAAAAGGACAAATGACGGTATATTGACAAGAAATTTAAATTTTGTATGTTTGTTATATAAACCTTACTAATTTTTGGATTGGTTTGTTTGCAAAGGAAAAGTTTTGAACCCACATTAATAAAGTTTCAGAAAGAAAAGAAGACAGCAAATAATTAAAAAAAAATAATTACGTATTTGTGGTACATCGTGCAGGAAAACAAGGTTTATCGCATATTAAGCGATAAAAATTGTAGAGAATATTTGAATTGAACATTTCTTTCAAAAATCTCTGACCAAGCTAAAAAGCTTTGTTGTATAGATTCTGTTAAAAGTTGTCTCTCACTCTACAGTTTCAGTTATTTCGAAAATAAAAAAAAAATCCTGCATTCAACTTTCGTATTTACTCTATAAAAAGTTCTGCCATTAGACCTCGATGCATGCTATGCTGAACTCTTTGCTTCGACCTCCTAACTTTTTTCGAATATTGTAGATTTGTGCCTCTTTTCCCCCCAAGAATGTGCTGGAAGTGTCTCAATACAAAGAAATATCATGAATGTTTATGTACAGTCTTGTTCAAAAAATCTCAGCCACTCACCTTGACCCTTATATAGAAACCTATTTTCTGGCAAATGTGCATAGGAAATTCTACTCGTTTGTCTCTAAATAAAGATCTCAATTGGCCAGAGGAAATCTATAATCGTTCGACTTGATTTCAACTGTGGGTCAGATTGTACGGCTTTTCAAAGAGATGTGGGTGGCCAAGTTTTTATGAACAAGATCACACATCACATATCACTATGAAATATCTACATTGGAAATGAGTTTTTATATAGCATTAATAACAATACGAAAGGTAAATTCAAGAGTTAAAAGAGTAAATACGAAGATATCATGCCTGCCGTTATGTTGTAACGTATAGTGTTGTATCATATCATGTTTTTAATAAACGAATCGATATAATTTAAAAAAATACTATTCAAAAATGTAGAAATATTAGGTTTTTATAAAAAGTGGTAATCCCACAGGCTATCTATATAGAATATTGTACATTTTATCACTTAAAAATAAAGGATTTATTAACAAAACAAGGAATATTGCATATCTGGTCGCAGAAAGGGTATACTATTCTTTCAAAAAGAAATTAAATGTATGGATTCTCTTTCTGGAATGATACCGTATTTTTGTACAGCATTTTCAAATATGCGTTCTAGTGATTTTAATCAAATTTGGCATCAATTTAACATACGTGAACATTAACGTAAGTAAAATTTCAATCAAGAGGTAACATCTGTTAAAAGGGAATTAACAAATTTTTGAAAAAAGCTAATTTTTGAGAGCCGAAAGAAGAGTTTAAACTAATCATATATAACCATAATATAATTCCAAACAGAAAATTAATCACAAAATTTTATACTAATAAAATTTAACAATTCCCATTTGTATTTCATAAATATACTCTCTTGAAGTAGAGTGAATAAGAGTGCTCATGGTACAAAGTAGTGCTGCTGCCCAGAAACGAGACGAGATGAGACAAGAAGTGATATTTTTCTAGTCCCGTCTTGTAAATTTTGTAGAAGTTTTGTTTCTTCTCGATTCTTCAAGAAATTTTTTTGTCTCGTCTCGATTCTTGACAATCTTTTATCGTTTCGTCTCGAAAATGTTTCGACTCATTTTTTACATTTAGGTACAAGATCGTACCGTATTTTTTCCCCCTTTAATTTCATCTAGAATTTGTCTAGAATTCCGCGTCACGAGTGGTCCATGAAGGATGTGATATTCTAACGGTAATAAATACTCTTCACTGTGCCCTTACAATCATTTCATCAACCAGGGGTGCACTCGCAAGCGGGGTTCACCGGGTCCTGATCCCCACCCAAAAAAAGACTTCGTAACTAAACATATATTTGTGCACTTTTTCAATAAAACTTAACTTGTTTAACAGAGAAATGATTGATGTAGCATGAAAATTTGATCTTACACTTCATCTGTACTCTTTCTCTTATAAAAAACAATCTAGTTCTATATATTTTTTTTTTCGAAAATATAGGTAGAAGTATTTTAGTTACTTATCGTCTTTTTGGATACGGAATAATACTCGTTTAATACTACATGACGTAGTAGGTCGTAGTATTTGAAGCCCCCAAAGCTTGGACTGTTTCCAACAATATTTCTGAATGTGCGCCTGTCAACAACTTATGGGTTTAATACTAGAATCACATAACACAAACACTGGGTTTGAGATCTGAGACAAGGGTGAACTAATGTTGACCGTGAGACTCATGAAAGTTATCGTCTCGTCTCGAAAACGAGACGAGACTTGTCATGTTTCCCTCGTATCGTGGGCGGTAAATAGAGAGAGTAAACAATATTTTTTTTTTAAATCGAACTGTTCTTGGATCCAAAGACAAAATTTGATGTAGTTATAAAATAGGTTATTTTTTTTTATGGTGGGTAATTTTTATTTTAAAGATATAAGAAACACTTTGTTGTATATAATTATTTAACTTAGTAAGATGCTTTAAGAAAAATGTCAGGACGTATATATGCATAACATAAACAATGAATTATCGTTATTATTATTATTATTATTATTATTATTATTATTATTATTATTATTATTATTATTATCAATTGTCAGATTACTATCAATCACACTATAATTATTAAGACTTGTATGCTGTCAATAGTGGCCAAGTAGACCAGTGGTCTCGTATCGTACTGAAACGTATCAATCTCTTGTGAGGCACCCAGCTACAGACGCAAACCCGAGCAGTGATTCGGATTTTAATTTAAGTTATTGTTCCGTCTCACATAATATCAACGTTTAGAAAGGATGTTCAATATCTACCAATCATTGTTTCACAGTAATCGTATTTCTAGTGTTAACCAAAATAAGGAGTTTCTCAAGCTAATTCTATTTTTGTACCCCTTGTTAAATCATTTGTGCAGATTGTCCCCCAATTAGATTAAAAATGTCTATCTAATGATTACATTTCACATCTAAAACATTTATTTTAAAAAAAAAAAACTCTAAATAAGCGTTAGAAAACATGAAGCACTTTGTGATGATTAAGGGATTGAAGCTAATACAAATTGGCTGGTGAATTTACTCTAATTATAATAAACTCTCTGATTAAAGTTTCCAATCTAATTCCAATACAATAAACTCATGATTTAACAAACCTCGGATTAACGGACGTATTTTTTGACTAATGTAGCAAATGTCGTTGTGAAAAAATAAAACGTTAAGACAAAAACTTCGACCAGATTTTTAAAAGACGCAGCGACGGGTGCGATTGTTGTTTACGCGGCGAAAGCACCGTATACGTAGAGAAATCTTCATTTCCCGAAGTGTTGGCTTATTCAAGAACGTTTCAAGAAGTTTAGCGTAAGATACAACATTCAACTTGAAAGTAATTGAAGATTTTTTCACTCTTCTAATATAGAGTTGTAAGGAGTTTTGGTTACTAATATGGCATGAGCACGAAATATTTTAATGTTTTACATTTCGTAGCTTAATTTAATATGTAATATCCTATTTTATCTATTGTTCTTAATACAATTTACAATTTTCGCATAATTTAGTCCGTTACATTGAGGTTTTACTGTATTTCTATACTATTTACATTGTAAACAAAGATTAAGGTGTCTTATCCGGCATTATTAGTTATTTTATACGTACTCCTTGAACAGTCCACGTTACATCTACAGAAAAACGTGTACCTCAATTTGGGAATTGATACTCTGAACTACAATTTTACAACGGTAATATAACAAAATATCATTTGTCAGTGCTACACTGAAATGTTTACCACAAATCAAGCAGTTTACAAAGAAATTGGACTCCTATCTCTTGCAAAATTTGTACGATACATTTTACATGATAAGGCTCACGTTGTACTTTTCATATAATTGGATTTTTATGGGCACCATATTTTCTGCAAAATTTGCTTTATGCAAATTCTCAGTTATTGTACTTTATTTAACTCCATACTTATTACTTTGTCTCACTTATCGGAAAAACCTACACACAAGATATTAAAAAACTTCAAAACTTCACTTCATACACGAAAAAAAAAAAAAGGTACTAATATTGTTGATTCTGCACTGCTACTTCCACAAGCATCATTCTTTTATCTAAGAGAAGAGAAACCTGGAGAATATTTGAATGAATTTAATATGATATGTTTCATTTGCTAGAGTATTCTTCGTATTTATAATAGGCTAAGCTCCTTTGTGGTTATGTGCTCTTATACTTAGGTAGAATTTTAATCCAATAAAATTAACTAATCGTAAATGATACCGGCGTTAAATTAAGACAGAGAGCTTTACGAGAAATATTGTTACCGTCAAAATCGCAAAATGAGGACTTAAAATCACAGTGCATAACCTTAACAATAATTAATTTCTTCGAAAATGAACATTAACTGCATTTCTGTGTTACAATTCATTGTAAATTTACAAAGATATATCGTCAAATTGTTTGATACTGTAATTTTACTGAAATATGTTACATTCTATAGAACTTCTAAATGAGAAAAGGGGTGTGCAATATATTTACAAACAGTTAAATATACTTTAATGAATATTATCTGAAACGTCATTCAAAAATTTAGATAATTGAATGAACTATGAATTATTAAGGGAGAAGGGATGTTCAATATTTTTTGACAACAAAGTTAAATATAATAATCTAATGAATATAATAATCTAAAAACTCCATTCGAAAATTTAGGTAATTGAATGAAATATGAATTAGAAATGTTGAAATTCGAAAGTCCTGTAAATTTGAAAATTTGATCAAGTTTTATCTAATATTCCTGATTCACTGTTCTATTTTAAGCATAATTTATGAATGTATTTATTATTATATTTTAAATATATTGAAATCTCGTGAAGACAATATTGTTTATTATAAAGGAGTAAGTGACGTACCCCTACTTTGTGCATAAATTTTAACACATGATAATTTAATATTCGAAGTTACGGAGAATCTATAAACGAATGTTATTATACTGTATATAAAATAAAAAAAGAAAAGAGTTTAATTATGTAATAAGCCGAAAAAAATATTTTAAATATTGAAGAGTTGTTTTGGATTAACATTCTTGGTAACAAACACGAAACATTACAAGAAGAAGCTATTTTGTTACTTTTTAGTTTTCGTTATATTTTGTAGATCATTTTAGTAATTGAAGTGACCATGTGTGGATCACAAACAACATAAATTGCAGGATATATTCGGTAAACTGTATATATATACGTATCTTGTTTTCTTTAAAAAAAAAAAATAAAAGAAGAAACCTATCCTGTAAAATTGCAAATTTGTTACATAATCCCTTCAACACCCAAATCAACTTTTGAATGCTCATATTATAATATTTTATACAAAGATTTTCTTTTTTTAGCTTTACTATTTGTTAATTTCAAATTGGAAAATATTTCTTTAAAAAAGAAAATAGACTTTTTTCTACTTCAATTCTCTACAAAATAATGTCGTCTTTTACTTTTGAATGTTCCGAATATTGGTTAAGTTTCGTAATGTATAGCGCTTCTGCGAAATTCTGATCATAGTCTATGATTTATTCATTCTTTAAATAATGACTTAAGAAAATAAAATAAATAAAAGGAAAAGAAAATTATCATACATTAAAATGGAAAATGTATAACTCTTCGACCTCTAGAACTTTTAAATGCGATTTTTAATAGTAGTGATACATTTTTGATAACAGTATAAATAAATTGAGTACATAGTGCACTTCTATACTTTGTCATACCGGACCAAGAACCGGTTCACTTGACCACTAGATCATTATATAAATTCTGTTAGTTAAGTTGTCCTATCGATTATGTATTTCTACTATATATACAGTACTCTATACTCCCTGGTCTAGTGAAGCAAACAAGTCTAAGATATCTTAGAAGAGATTTGAGTTTTTAAAAGATTGGCAAAAATAATAATAATAAAAAATAATTCCTATACAAGTTTTATACAGGTATAGTCAAGTTATATATTTTCATTGCCAATATTTTTCTAATGGACATCAATCTTCACTTAACTGCACAGGAAATTCGTTATTCCGTGGAAGAATCAATTAGAAAATATATTACGCTTATTATTAAGTCGATTTCTACGGAACTCGAAAAACAAATTACAGGAACAGCCGTTAACTATTTTATAATAATGTTCAGCTTAAGTTCATTCCTTTAATCGATTATAAACATGGAAACATATGCGATAATAATAACAGTAATTTGTCGATAAAATTTACATTATTTTTTAATCACGTGAGGCAGCGGGAGTTACTAACTACAGTTCACCTGATAATTTAAAATTATACTATGTAGCTAATTTGCTTGAATGAATATTATAATATGATATTATTTATTTGTTTATTTGTTTGAATATTTCAGTTATTTTTACATGATATTCCTTTAAAATTTTAAATATTTTGAAAAATTGTCAGATCAAAGTTCTTCGTGCATGGGTCTATTTAAATAATTGTCTGTATTATAGATGTCAATATATAAATTAATATATGTAGTATTTAATTCATATTAAATTTTAATATTTAATGCACGAATTTTATGAAATGCATCTTAAGTTTCTATGAATAAGACTGCATTTTATATATGCTGGTCGTTATATTTAAAAAAAATATTAAATAAAATTGTAAAGTTTCTTGAATACTTTTCGAAGATATGGATTTCTAATCTATGTGAAACTTTTAACACTATAAAGATGTATTAGCTACGATACTTCTATTCCACTCAATAATCCTTGTATTTGTCACTCTCCTCTCTAAATGTGATCATTTTGGCAAACTTTTTTTCTGAAACATTTTGTGATATTTCTTCACAATATTTGATAGGCTACAAATTCTCATTAAGTAGAAGAATTTATATAGCAAAATGACAGCTAATTGTGGTGTAATGACTTAAGCATTTGATTAGTCTAGTTATTAATGGTTTAAATCGTAGTAGAAAAAATAATAATATTATGTTATTTGTAAATTGAATTATAAGTTATCGATTGACTACTCCCCCTTGAATTATGCTCAAAAATCTGAAATTTAGCCACAGAGATTCAAAAATATAATTGTCTAATTCGATACCGAAAAGGACCTATTATAAATTAAGATTTAAAAAAAAAAAAAGAACTGAATACATCAATTAAGCCGGTAAACTACAAAAATAAGTTGTTGTAATATTGGAAATATGCTAGGCTCTGTTTATTTTTAAAAAGTGCGGAAAATAGATGTATTAAAATAGTCTCGTTTTCAATATTTTCCATTTCAGGATAAATTCTTTGTTATAATAATTATTATACAAATATTTTTAAAAAAATGAAATATCAGAAATTGTACTTCAGAATTATTGTTTAGAGGCAATACGTGAACCTACATATTTTGTTAATTTATTACATAGAAAAATTATCCCTTGCACTTTATTAAAAATCAGGTACAAGGTTAAAAATAAATGAATGCACACGGCATTGTCCACTTAATTATATCACTGAATATTATGTAAGAATCTGCTTTCAATATTTACGCAATTTGTCTATTCATATATTTGAATCATGTCTAAATGTGTTGACACTATATGAAACTATATAGTAGACTTACAATTATTTGGACGCACTTCCAAATCTACACATTTTTATTTATTGTATCGTATTTGTCGACATTATTATTTTATAAATGATGTTTTAGACCTAAAACATTTAGTTTACAAAAATACTACAGTATATTATAACTGAGCTATAACATATTGAGCTACATTTCTGTTGAAAAATTTAGGCTACAACGGAATTCATTCATTAAATTAATAAACAAATAAAAGTAGTGATAAAATATTGCACCACGTTATCAAGAGCTCTAAACTGCAAAACACACTGTTATTATAATAATATTGGTTGTTTCACACCTACCTGCAAACAGCACAATTTAGAAATAGAAGTAGATAGGCTATATATTTGATTACCTGAAGAAGTCATTCCTGCAGAAAAGTTTGCCCTCTCGACTGAAGCACTTTTCCGTGAGATTCGCATTGCAATCATAACATCGCACGCACTCGGAATGCCATGTCCGATCCAAAACATTTAACAGAAATTTATCTAATATAGGTTTATCGCATCCAGCACACGTTATAATCATTGTCATGGCCCGGCCAGAGTTGGCGGCGGGAACGGGGTAATACCCAGGGCGTGAACGCGGCAGTTTGGTGCTGGGGCCGCACGGACTGCAACACGTCACTGGGTCTGGATGTTGGCCACCATGAAACCCACCCCCTGCTCCGATACAGCAGTCACACCACGGCGTTTTGGCTGAGATTTTTGTAGAGGTTCCCGTGTAGACAAAGCCTAATATTTCCTTTTTTGTTGTTGTTTATATTTTTCTCCTTTTGTTTGTGCGCGTGTGTAACTTGTTACAGCCCTCAAAAAATATATATACATAAAAAAATGTAAGCACGTCACTCGGGCACCGAAATATAATGATCAAAAGACTGCCAGACACACATTCTCCCGCGACTAGCCACTAACTCGGTCAGAGCGCCACTGCTTCACTCAACACCGGTCAACGCACATTGCGAACGCGCAAGCGCCGCCCCGCTTGGTTACCATAACAACCAAGTATCAGCGCCACTCTGATTGGATCAGAGCGCCTACAGAAGGTGGTGTTAAGTGCGTGCGGCGGGCGATTTTCGGCCTTCTGAGCGCATTTTACACTCCTCCGAACCACGAATCTCAGATTCGGCGACAGAACACGGGCGGCTCATCAGTGGAATTTTCGGGGAGGGATCGAATCGAATCGCGCGCGGCGACCCAACGCGGCGGAGCAACCCAGCAAGGCAAAAGCACCTTTGCACCAAAAAACAGTAAGTGTCATTCATTCAACGTATCGTATCGTCTACTTAACTTGGCACAGGTCATCTGTGCATATAACCCTCTTGACAAGTGTCATGTGAAACTTTATTTTTCCTGGGCTGTCAGCATGTTTTCCAGTCTATCAACTCCACCCATCTTGTATTAAGCGCCTTTTAGCCGGCTTCTGCCATAACACATTGGGTACACGCTTTTAGTCTCTTTCTTTCTCTCTCACTCTCTCTCTCTCTCTCTCACACACACACATACTAACGCACACACACACGCACACCTTTCAGCTCACTTGTTCCCAAAGCTTATGAGTTGTTCGGTTGTCAGATCTGTGCTATCCAAACTGTCATTACTTTTGCATGTAGATGGCTGAGTAACCTGTTGCTTCTTAATCTGAATGAATATTTTCGCTAAAAGAACGCTCGTAGGTCAGTGTTTTTAATAATATCAAAGACATTTTCATTTAAGTAATACGGCATTCTGCTCACGTTTTAAAAGTCAGCATGGTTCAGAGCATTAAGTAAGAAATACAAGGAATTCTTCTCTCGACAGTATTTTAAAGGGGGATTCCCACAAGTTTATGCTAACAATTTAAAATATCTTGCTTCATTTAAAAGCTTCTGTTAGGCGATCGTGGTGTTACGGGGATTTTTTATTTATTTGTTTATTTTTATTTAAGTTTGCTCTATATAATACTACTACTAATGGTAATAATCAATCATTGTCAACCCATTGCTTAATGAAGGTTTCTCCAACTCTTTCCCACAACCATCTATCTTCGGCAATTCTTTTCAAAATTATTCCATAGTGCTTCTTGATTTCATCACACCATATTGTACGAGAACGTTTTCTATGTAATTTCTTGTCCCTTGATATCAAGTGAACAATTGCTTTTGTCCATCAGTCATATTTCTTCTTGCAATATGTCCAATCCACTGTCGCTTCAACCCTTTATCTTCATGATAATATTCGTTACTTTTTCATCTTTCTGATCCACGTAGCTCCCTCTCCTCCTATCATCACGGATAACTCCTAAAGTGAGCCATAGACACACACACTTGCATGACCAACTTGCATGAAAGATTTGTTTCATCATGCATGTTGGAAAAATATTTTGCCCACACACGTACCAACTTGCTGTCCAACTTAGTAGAAGAGTGAATCGATGAAAAGAGCCACGTGATTTCTTCCGCTGTCGTGGTTGGCGGATCTAAATATAAAATAACCAACTTGCATGAACGAGCACATACACGGTAAACATGCATGAAGAAAGGCAAAACCATCATACATGTTTACAGAATATTTTTAAAAATTTCAACATGCGTGAACGAGGACATATTTTCTACACGATCAACTTACCTATGGTTTTATCATTTGTCATGCATGTCTCTGCGTGTATGGGTTTCTTAATCACATCTTTCCATGCTTTGTTGTATAATCTACAGACGATGAATGTCTGATTTTATTCGTTGTCCACGTCAATAAAATTTTCAAATATTCTGTATAGGCTACGTTTTACTGTAGAGGTAGACAAATAAGGATTCGTAAATAAAATGAATGCACTTATTCTGAAGTAATTAAACATATGATTGCTTATACTTTTCAATAAAAATAAAAATATAATAAATCTCTGTCAAACTTGTTGTCATTATATCGTCGATAAATTATAAACCCGAGCAACACGAAGAATATTGCTGCCACTAAGATGATAAATACTAATCTGTTAAAAAATAGCAATAACAAATGGAGATTAATATATTTTCCTCCATATAACTCATAGCCTATTTCTTGTGTTGAGATTAATTCAATTTGTCAGTGGTATTATGACAGCACAGTTGACAGGGATATACCGGCAATGAAAGTATACCGGCAATATCGCATTTGTTTCTTAGATAAATTTAATTATAAAACAGAAATTGTGGATAAAATTAATTTTAGTGTCTTGCTATGTGACGATTTTAAAGTTTTATGTGAATAAGGGCGATTTTAATGTCTCTTACTCCTTAGATTATAAATAGTTGTGTCTTAATAGACATACATATAAAAGATCTAATTTCACAAGCAGAAAGAAAATAGTTTCGCAGGAATCATCTGTTTGAATGATGTCGCTTAAGAACATAATATTTGAAATGTCTTTCTTTCTTTCTTTTTTCTTTTTTTTTTTTTTGTGAATTGATATATAGTCTCGGTTTAAAAAAAACTACCAAAAACTTAGGCCTATCGCCTATTCAATTTAAAAATGTAGTCCTAGTATTCTCATCTACGTATGCAAGAGATTTTAATTAAAAATTTGGCTTGCGATAACACTTTGGCTACAGAAAATTTAGGATATTTCCATTTGATTACTACAACATTGTCTATTTTTGTTTTGCCCCCTCCAAGTGAACTTTGTGGTGGACAAACATCGTGTGCGTGGGTTTTCTCCGGTTTCTACCGTTTCCTCCCACTTTCTTCATTCCACCATTTCATTCATTACTCATCATCACCGTCTCCTTTAGCCTAATCGGCATAATCGTGGGACGTAAGACTCAAAGGTTTTATTTCATTTCTATTTTTGTTTTATTTTTACAAAGATGGATGGCAAATTTATTGTTATTATTATAATTTGTAACAACACTGTAACTGATATGATTTCTTTTTTAAATATCGAAATTCAGTAGAATGAAATTTTGTTATTAGTGGTTGTTTTCATTTGTTACATGGTTCTTAGGATTGTAGACTTATCTGGTGTTGTACCTTCTCAGTAGACTGACCTATTCATGTTGTACCGCACATGAAATTATACCTCGCATCATTTTCCTTCTTCTTCTTCTTCTTCTTCTTCTTCTTCTTCTTCTTATTATTATTATTATTATTATTATTATTATTATTATTATTATTATTATTATTATTATTATTATTATTATTATTATTATTATTATTATTATTATTACTAAATAGCCCAATAATTAACACATTTTGATAGCTTTCAAAAGTAACCCATTTAATCTTAATAAAATGACATCCAATGAACTAATAAATAACCTATACCTATCTTCTCGGTCTTCATATTGCAAATTTTAAAAAAATGAAATGAAAATCAAATTTTTCAGTTGTTGATCTAGTGGCTAGAATTTGCGCCTTTTGTGGATGTGGCCACTGGTTCGATTCCCGGTGGGACAGGAATTAAAACTTGAAACAATTCCACTATAAACTGTAAACTCACGCAGGCCCGTATCAACGGGTGCATGGGAGGCTGGACAATCCATACATTTTTACTGTCCCCCCCTAAAAGTTACATGGTAGGCTTGCAAATGAACTATAATATGATGATGAATTATAATATGGTTGGATCGGGCCCTCCTAACTAATACCGTTCGGCCTGGACTTACATCGCATATAGCCTCGGCAATTAAAAGAAACGCTAAACTTCCAGAAACAAACGAACATCTCACTTTTATGTCCTTTATTCTAAAGGAGACGGAAGATTACTGAAAATGAATTATTATTTTTAAAATTATGAAACAAGAATTTATGGAAAACTGGAGGAACCCTAGAAAAGCCAAGCTCACATAGCCCAGAAATGAACCAGAGATCTGTCACATCACAGGTGAGCGCTATACCACTGTTTTTAAAGCGTTTACTGATTAAACGAACATTTCTCAGCAATTTCCAAAATATTACTCATTTTCCTAATTGATTCTTTCATTTCACATTCTGCTTAACACGTCAGGGACATGGATATAGAAATATCGAGGATAGCTAAAAATTCTACTTATTCTCTTTCCCATTCGGGAAAACGTAGACCAAATGTGTTCATGCTAGCCAATAGGCCAGCGGGAAGGCCTATCATTGAGCCACCATACTTCCGTAAGAGTCCTTGTTATATTCTAAAGAGTGAACTGAAATTTGTCTTGTCATAAGCTGTGTTCAAAAAAAAAAAAAAAAAAAAAAAAAAAAAAAAATTGACATTTAAGAAAAGATCTGGAAACATTTAAAAGCATTTTATAGAGGCTAAAAGGCATATTTTTTTTTTGTAGAAATGACATATAGATACAGTGGATCCACGGTTCATAGACTACTCCTTTCACAAACAAATCGGTTTACTAATAAATTTTGTGAACAATTTTTTGCCCGCTTTATGAATATTTCGAGCTTATGAACTTAGCACAATTCCAAGTGCACAGTTGCGCTTTCGCGCGCGTTTGCTATAGACATTATCTGTAAATCTACTGTGTTCAAAAACTACTTTTTTTTCACTCTTTGTGTTACTTAGCCCTCACACTATTCCGTTTAATTTAGAGATTACTTATTTGTCTTTTAAAACGAATAGGGTGCGAGCGGCTCCGGGTTCGATTCCCGCTGGGACATTCGGTCGAAAAAGTGTAAAAGATTTTTCAGGTCAGCCATTCTGAGTAAAGTTTTCCTAAAAGGGGGTTGCCACGTTAGAAGAACTTGTAGCTGTCACAAAAAAATCTTGAAACCCTACCAAATTTCACCATGTACACATAGTCTTGAAAGGGTCATACAACATTATTTCCATCTTGCAAGGACTTGAACAGTGTGCAACTTTCTGGGACGTCTTGCTTGCTACCTGCTATCGCCCTCCCGCTGACATAGACCTAAAGGAAAAGCCGGTTTCGCTGCTTCCGAAACAACGAATTCTTTTGGACAGGGAGGAGGAGTGCGCCAAAATACACGTTTTTAATGAGGAGGTTCACTGTTTGTCCACTAGAGTGCAGGGCTGCATAGGTGGAAATACCTTTCTTGCTTTCAAGAAGTTGAAAATGAAATGAAATCTTTAAGTTTTACGTCCCTCGGTTATGCCGGTTAGACTAAAGGAGACGGTGATTATACCCTATGAGAAATGGATGAAATGGTGGAATGAAGGAAGTGGGAGGAAACGGGTGAACCCCGAGAAAACCCACGAGCATGGTGTTTGTCCACCACAAAGTCCACACGGAGCGAGCAGGGATCGAACTAGGGACCCCAAGCACCGGAGGTGAACGCTCTACCACTGAGCCACGCGCCCCCATTTCAAGAAGTTGTAATATGTACACAGTAAATAGAAAGATTGGGTTTCAAGATTTTTTTATGACAGCTACAAATTCTTGTAAAGTGATAAAGCCTCTTAAAAAAATCTTGCAACCCGATCTTCTATATACTGTTTAGCCTACACATTACAACTTTCTGAAAGCAAGAAAAATATCTCCACCTATGCAGCACTGCACTCTAAAGGACAAATAGTGAATCTTCTCATTAAAAACGTGTATTTTGCCGCGCTTCCCCTTCCTGTCCAAAAGATTCCGTTGTTTCGGAAGCGGCGAAACTATTTTTTTTTTTTTTTTTATGTCAGGGGGAGGGCGATAGCAGGTAGCAAGCAAGATGACCCAGAAAATTGCACATGGTTTGACTCCTTGCAAGATAGAAAAAATGTTGTATGTTCCTTTCAAGACTATGTTTACATGGAGAAATATTATATTGCTTCAAGATTTTTTATGACCTACAAGATTCATGTAAAATGGAAACGCGGTCTAATGTACAGATCCCAGGCCGTTTCCTTTCCTTTCTTCCCTTTATTCGAATAGTGTGATCACCAGGCCGATAGCCAGCCCAAAAATGTAGAGGGGGCCTGGCTGAAGTTAGGGGGGGGGGGGCGATCCGACCATATTATAATTCATCACTATATTATAGTTCATTTGCAAGTCTACCGTGAAAATTTTTTGGGGGGTCAGCAAAAATTTAGAGGAGCCCGGCCCCCCTAGACCCCTCTGGATACAGGCCTGGTGATCGCCGAGATATGTCATTCCTTATACGTGACAGGCTAACATGGCCTTAGATGCCGAAAACCCAGAAATCTAATTCCTAATCCTAATCCTTTAAAAAGATGTTATTTTCATTCTATCTGCCTACAGTACCAGTATCTGTTTCTATGGGTAGAACGGATCTACATTAATTTTAATGAGAAAAATAGTTTCGGTTCAGGATTATTTACGATAAGGAGCAGCGTGTGTTATGGAACGGATTGATCAGGGAAAATCGAACCCAGGAATGCTGCATTAAGTGAGAGAAAGATAGCATTGGATTTACTCAAATTCCGAAGGTTTCTGAAACATTTACAATAAAATTTTCTTTGTTGTCTATTTGTTATATAGCCCATCCATCTTATCTATGTCTCTATTTGTATTAAGATCTATTTGTTGTACGTTAATGTTACTTCATTAGCGGCTCATCATAAGGTAAAGGAAAGAAGCTTCATTTAGTTTCAGAGTTGTATACAAGAAGTACTACAATAGGTAAGATTTCTTCCCTTAGTTACTAAGGATAACATTTAAATTTTATCAATGTGACTTCCCTCAGGAGCCGCCACTGATTACTGTGTAGGCTACTAGTTAGGGACTATAAATACAGTATACAATGTAGACTATGTAGAATTAGATAGAAAATAATAGCGTTAATAACCTGATCAGAAGATATTATCGTACGTGGCCCTTAAAATTATGCCCTTAAAATTATCGTTTTTGTCATAAAATTATCGTTATCATTTGTTTCCAGTCTCAATATGAAGCTTTATTATTTATTTATTTATTTATTTATTTATTTATTTATTTATTTATTTATTTATTTATTTATTTATTTATTAAAAGGAAACTAACACAAATGTTTACAGCTAAAACGTATTTAACAAACTACATAGGAAATAAGATTGAAGTTCAATTCTTTACCAGTCTATCAAATATATATATATATTTCCTTCAATACTTTATGCGTTTACTTGTGAAAACTTATTTACATCAAGTAGCTAGTTATTTACCTCTTCTTGATCTAGTAGATAATGCAAGTCCCATGTATGTGGTCCCAAGTTTGATTACAGATGGGAACACTTGCCTGAAGTACAATCATTAGTAATGGTTTGGATCAATTTTCAGTATGTTTCGAATCGTACAGTATTGGTGTTGAAAATGTACGTTAAAATGCAATGAGCGATTAACCAATTTCTTAGCAATAATAAACATGTCTAAGCAGGTAAACTGGTTTTACGGTTTTAAAGTACGATAAACGTAAATTGTAGCTAACAGCGTAACGTAAAAATAATTAAACTACTACCCTAATTACGTTAATTTACCTGATTATTTATCTTCTAAAGATATTGATCGATTTTATAATGTTCTGAGCGAGTTTGTCACATATGTAGGAAAATTCGTTTTCTTTTTTACGCAATGAATAAAATTTCTTTCGAATTTCGAATACCTCAAGAATTATCTTTTCATCTAAATATAAGGTGTTAAATTATCGTATACTTTAATATTATCGTACATCAACTATCGTACATCGTACGGGGATCAAAATTATCGAATTATTCGATAATTATTGTACATATTGGCAATACTGCTACGAAATCTCAGAATCGACTAGGTTTGTCGTTGTACCCTCCCGTCTAAATGCTTTGTCCCTCTAAGAGTGTTGTCGAACCTCGCATTTACCCACTCAAACGAACGAAACCATGACGAAACAGAGGTGTTCATCCTTACGAGGGTGGCCTTTTCGTGGGTATCCTTACCCTCTCCTCACCCTCAAATTCTATGGCCTACAATGACGCGAGGACGAGGAGAAGCTTGGACAGCGAGAGCGAGGGCAAACTGCCACTGCGAGGCCGAGGGTACGCGAGGGCGAAAACAAGTTTCCAGCACGAGGTTGAGGGCGAGCTAGGGCAATGGACAACTCCCTTCGTAAGGGCAAAATCAGACTGCCACTGCGAGGCGAGGAGTGAGGTTGGAGTAAAATATACACCTATGCTTTTGAACAGCTCGGCTGATATTCGTGTGCGCGCAATGGAACCGGTCTTGAATAAACCATGGCCTCTCATTTTTTGTAAAATATTGCAACATAGGGATCTGGTTAACACGTTTGACAAGCTGAACTTCGCAGAAGTATTTCTGACTTTTGCATTGGAAGAATGTCCAATTACAGTAGCAAGTCGCTTGCAGAAATTTTCTGGTTTTACTTTGAGCAGACCGAAGATCATGTCTTCATATTTCAACACTATTGTATATCCACTTTGCTCAGAAAAGTTTGGTTTTAAATCCGATTTAGAAACATATCTTAAAAAGCTCCCTCTTGGACATACGGATAGCATACTCACTTTTGGCAAGTGAGATCCAGATTAATAATTTACGGTGGGAACTCATAATTATGGCTCTGAATCAGACGTTAAGTTGCAGATCCACGTCTTATGTACCCTTGATTCTCAAGAGACATTAAGCTGAAACACAGCAAAACATTATAACCGACATCAATTGAAGCATTATTAATACAATACATTAATTTCAATAATTTCCAGAATGTTAAAACTAGGAATAATAGGATAACCTCGGGTAAATTAATCATTTCAAACTGAACAGTGTGTAAGAAATCGAAAAACAGCTTTTCCCAAACAGTGTTAATTTATTCCAAATCACCTCTTTGGCTACACAAGTACACAATTGAAACTTACATATTTATATTTTGATAAGTGTAAAAATTTAAAAAAAAAATAAATAAATAAAAATGAAACACTACACATTACAAAATTTTCCAGAATTACAGGATAATTCTGATCATTGATGGGGTTATTTTGATCACTTGCAAAATCAAATGACTAGATACATTTTGGTATAAGAAGCATATTGAGATCCGTGTCCATTGCAATTATGCGATATACAACGTAAACAAAGTTTAAAAAAAAAAAATCATAGTCTATATCTAGGCTTCAACCCTTTTATTAATTCCCTCAGCCCTTGTATAGGAAAGAAATTCTGATTTCCTCAATGAAAGATTGAGATGTAGCTTCACAAATCCAGAAAACCAAAGGTGTCCAGCTGTCTTTCCAGTACAACAAAGATGACAGATTTGATGTTTTTCTATTTACTGCAGGTGCGATTCCTAAGTCTCTGCTTGCCAAACCCTGCAACATCCTCGTCAACTCTTTTCCCTCATCTTTCGAGAGAAGGGTTAGATATCCAACTGCTTTTGGATTAGGGATTTAGGATTTAGATTTCTAGGCCTTTGGCATCTGAGGTCATTTAGTCCTTCACGATTTGAGGGATGACGTCCCTCGGCGAGCACACAATCCGGGGAAAGGAAAGGAAGAATGGATTGGGAAAGGAAGGAAGCGGCCTGGGACCTATAGGGCTAAGTTAGGTACCACCCCGGCATTTGCCTGGTGTGAATGAGGAAAACCTCATTCAGGGTGGCTGGCCTGAAAAAGCGTGTTACACTTTTTCGACCGAGGACCCCACCGGGAATCGAACCCGGGACCGCTCGCACCGACTATGCTATGCGGGGACACTCAAATATTTTTGGAATCTTCTTCAAGGGTTCGGCTTCTACACACATGCAAAGTGCTATTCTGAAATGCCATATATGGCACGTTAAAGAGGCCCGCCGCAGCACCTAAAATTACATCTTCACACAATATGCTTGAAAGAGACCTATTCGTATTATATTTTCCTCCGACCATTTAATTCCAATCCCTTTTAAATTGTACATGTGCACCATCTGTAACAATGACAAAAGTTATCGTAATTAATTTTTGGAGGGAAGTAGCACAAAATCAGATTGATATAGCCTGGGAAGAAATGGCCATAAAACCCCCAGAAGCTGATATTTCTTTGGCCGGTTGGTTACACTGCACTATATAATTTTGGTGACAAAAACGTGTATGACAAGATGCATATAGTGTACCTTCCCTATTGTTACATAACATAGATACTTACTTATTCGTCATAATGTGACTGGTACAGTTTACGTTCTAAAGCTTTTCTGTTTAACTATGTGAAATGCGCATGCAGGATCCATACATTGTTTCCAAAACATTTTCTTTTACAGGTACAATCATTTCCAAATAACAGCAAAGTTGTACGCGTCACGACCATGTTGGTTCTCTTTCTCCACTAATGCCATGTAGTTTGCCAATCCCAGCATTAACAATGCGCTAGGATCGATTATTCTTTCATCGATCGATATAGCTCCAAGTTACCCTAATAATAATAATACAATGGTACCTTAGGTTACGAACTTAATCAGTTCCGTAATATTGTTCGTGAGTCAAAATGTTAGCGCTCTGAAATGATTTTTATTTTACCACTAAAATTAATGCAAATCCAATTAAAACGCTCACCCACCCCAGGAAGATTGTTCTTTGACTTGTGTATGAATTTACTTGTGTCAAAAATATAGGCCTACACATACAGTCATATAAAATATACAGTAGGCAATTACTTTACTTTTGTGGTTGATAGTTGCTGGCACAGGTGATAGAGGAGAAGGAGTCATAATGAACGTTAATTTACTTTTAAAAAAATAAAAAAATAAACAATGACGACAATGAAACGACAACAATGTTCACAGCGCACAAATGTGAGTAAAATTGATGCTGTTAGGCAGGGGCGAACGAAGGGCTGGGCAACCTGCGCAACTGTCCGGGGCGCCACAGTCAGAGGGCGCCAAAACGAGCCTTAAAAAGTAAATTTTATAACATGTTTTGTACTGAATCTTTTGGTTTATATTCTTATAAAGTAGCGTCAATTGCATCATCTTTCTCCATTCCACCACGGAAGAAATGAGTTCCGTAGTATTAGGAGAGCTGTATCGACAAATCCCTAGTAGCAAGAAAGCTTTCGGCTCGTTGGCGCGTGCTTGACTTTTGGCTTTCTACGCTTGCATTTGAAACGCATGCTTTCATACAATCTGCCTTTTGTTATACTTGCAACTGATGTTTAGGGGAGCTGTATCGACGAATCCCTAGTAGCAAGAAAGCTTTCGGCTAGTTGGCGCGTGCTTGACTTTTGGCTTTCTACGCTTGCATTTAAAACGCATGCTTTCATACAATCTGCCTTTTGTTGTACTTGCAACCGATGTTTTAAAGCCTTCGCAGATCGTCATAGGATCAATTGCCGTTCATTCGCTATTGACTTGATCTGACTTGTAAAACGCTTGTCTCAAGCTTGAATGGAACACTAAATGCAAGGTTGCCCCCATGTAACTTCGTTACTGGAATCGAGCTTGCGGCATGCTTGCACGTTTTCCAATCAAGCTGGATGCAAGGTTAGCCGACTTTTAATTCAAGTTTACAGCAAGCAGTTTGCAAGTTGTCTCTACTACTAGGGATGAAGACATGACATGTAGAAGAAAGAGGTTAGGAGGAGTTGGTATTATGTATAGCGGGCTATGTTCTTTGTGAATTTTTCCCAGGCAATGAATGTTATTGGATGTTATATATGTTACTTTTTTAAAGTGGTAGTGGAGGGGGAAGACAGCACTTATTTGTGAAGTGCTGAAAACAAATGTATTTAATTTGCTGCTAATTTTCAGTAATAGTGAAATTTCACTTTTTATTTAGTTTTTCTTAAATTTTGTTATGCTATTTATCATGCCTGAGGCCAAAGGTTGCAAAATTGGAAAAACAATTTGTATAAATTATTCTAGATTTTAAGGTACTATTTTTATGGAAGAAAAAGATATGGACCCTTTCTCATAAAGTTCCCTAAATTGACTTTGATATGGCTTACTTATGAAACTTACGAAAGTTAGAGGATTTCTAATAGACCCTACTTGATAAGACCTGTTATTAAGCTTTAGTCTTGTAAGAGTATTCAGCTGTTGTACAAATTCATGAAATACGTTCTATGAATTGTTATGGACTTCAACTACTAGGAGCTACATAAGAAGAGTTGTTTATATTGCTGTGCGTAGAACACGTTCAACGTACTGTATGCGAAATGTATTTATTGGTATTTCACGTTATTAGCATAGATTATTACATAGTCGGATATACTGTACATATCAGGGGTATAGAAGCAAATCCTGTTAAATCCATTTTTCAATTTTGTCAGAAGACGAAACAAAAGTGACTCCCTTATATTTCAGAATTGCTGAACAATTGTTTTTCTTTAGTGGTAGATTTCACTCATCTGCATTAATTAGTAAACCCTATATAAAAAAAAAATCAACAATTCTGAAACATGAGAAAGTCACGTTTATTTCGTCTCCTGACAAAATTGAAAAATGGATTTAGGTTTTGCTTCTATACCCTTGATATGGTAGAATGACTCCTGTTTTTATTGATAGTCTATAACAAAACAATTTACAATAAAGGTAATCATATCACCATTAGTAGCATTCAATAAATGCTGTTCGAAATTATTTTTGTTTATAATACACATCGGTACATAAATAATAACAATAACTTTGTCATAAATAATAATAATAATAATAATAATAATAATAATAATAATAATAATAATAATAATAATAATAATAATAATATGTACTAAACATACCTATTTCATGTACTTAATCCAAACTACTACTTTTATACGTTAAAGAATGATATCATTGCTTCTAATTCTTAATATAATTAGGGAGTACAGGGTAGTTTTATAAGTGTCAACTAGATTTTAAACAGGCCCAACTTTCGTTTTATTCTCGGGTGGGGGTGGAGCCCGGGAGGGAGCGCGGTACGCCTGATTGCAATGACTCGTTATGCAGACCTGCGCCCCCCTCAAAAATTCCTGAATCCGCCCCCGGTATCGGCTGTTGCCAATTAATTGCTAAGTCATAGCGTACCTTTTGAAATGTTTTCAAACCTTCTTTGCATAAGGAACACTTTTCCATATTCTTTGTTTCGCCCTTCCGACTGCTCCACTCGTTCCATTATGGTTACGCCACTACTACAACAATAATAATAACAACAACAACAACAACAACAACTACTACTACTACTACTACTACTACTACTACTACTACTACTACTACTAATAATAATAATAATAATAATAATAATAATAATAATAATAATAATAATAATAATAATAATAATAATAATAATAATAATAACGGTTGATAAACATATTGACTATTACAAGAAAATAAATAATTTGAAATAGCAATGTTACTTTTTCATTTCAGCTTATATCGGAATGGAATTTCTGTTATTTCAAACCCATACTTTCCAATAAAGAACAAAAATTGTATTAAAGCTCCCCTAAATAACATTTTGTAACGCCGTTTTCATAAGCAGCGCAAAGTTAATCCCAAAAAATAACTTCATTTCTTCAAGATCTAAGGTTCCTGATTCGATTCCAACTCGCGCCAGATGGGCTTTGTGGTGAACAAACACTTTGTGCATCGGTTTTTTCGAAGTTCTCCCGTTTCCTCCCTTGTTTCTCATTACATCATTTCATTCACTTCTCATCACCACCGTCTCTTTTAGCCTAAGTGGCATAATCATGGGACGTAAAACTAAAAGATTTCATTTCATTTACGAGTAATTAAGAGTTTAGAAGAGTACAAGGCATTACGTCCAAAACTTTGTAGATATGAAATAAAAGCTTCTCGTTGAAAATTACTTCGTATTAACATCAGGAAAACTTTTCAGAGAAGTTATTGATGGAAACACTGTCTCTACACAACCAAGTTAAGTTTTCATCTCGTATAGGAAAGAATGGTCCGAGTGTCTTGGTTTAAGATCTATGTCTTGCAAGAGACTTCAGCACGAATTCACAACTGTTATTCGAACTAGGATGCGCAAACTGTTAAGTATTTGATAGAATAATCCTACAGATGAAACTAGTGTCAACAATAACCACAGAAAAATAAAGTAACCATTTTTGAGCTGAAATAACCTCTTTTAAAATCTATCAAATTGTTTTCTCATTCATTACTGTGGATACTTTTATAAATCAAAGTCTTTGGGAGCAAAAACTCTTCAGTGTAATACATTATGATTAGTAAACGAAGTCACTCAATCAAAATTTACAAATTTAGTTTCTTTCATGCTTTTATAAAGTTTAGACCTATATTTCTTTCACCTGGTTTTATTTCTTGCTTGTTTCAATTGTTTATTTCTAAATTCACTTAACAAAATTTCTCCATACAGAGGTGTTGTAAGTAAACCAAATAGAAAGGGGGAAAATATTATCTGCTAATCAACCGATAGCTCTAATCGAACCGAACAAAATGATATGGATAGGGGTAAATCTTCATGCGTAGTTCTCGATAAAATCGAGAAAAACGATTTTTTGTGAACCTAAAAAAGTGACGTTATACGATAACCAGGTAAATGAAATTAAACCTGTCAGTTTAACGTCCCACGATTATGCCCATTAGGCTAACGGAGACGGATGATTAAGACAAGTGAATGATAATGGAAGAATTTTTGAAATGAAAATATGGGAGTACGCCGATAAAGCCTACAGACACGATATTGTAGACCATATATAAACTCACTTAGCCGGGGATCGAACCAAGAACCTCACACACGAGTGGTAAACGCTCTGCTGCTGAGCCACCGTGAACGCGGGTTCCACAGGCCATAGTTTGTTATCTGTCGACAAACGGACAGATGGATGGACAATAGTCATTCTAAAACAGTGCTATTCAACTTTTTTTTCTCGCGTACCCCGAGGCACAATTCACCATTGAATTGTGTACCCCTGAAGCTGTTTAAAAGAAATTAAATCGAAATGAACTTATTACACGTGTTCTGTTGACAAAAATGGGGCAAATAGAGACCCAATAAAAGGACAATCAGTGTGTTAATCAAAAGAGTATTTACAGGGGGATAAACTGCACATCCAAAAAAAAAAAAAAAAATTAACATGGGAAATTTCAAAATTTTCTTCAACTATGATTATTAAATAAATATTGGAAATATGCTTATTTTAGGATTACGTCCCCCCAGAAACATCTTCACGTACCCCCAGGGGTACGCGTATCCCCGGTTGAATAGCACTGTTCTATAATACTTATGGATAGCATAATCTGGAAGTCTCAGAACATAATTCTGTCCATTATACAGAAGTTGCATCAGTGGAAAGCAGGGAACTCAGCGAAGAGGTGGAAAGAAAGGATTTAGTAATACCGTCTTGCAATTTCTATCGCTGTCACCTCGTTTTGTCCATGAGTTAATTCTTTCGAAATTAGGATTCAAAGTACAATTAAAATAAAAATAAAATCTTAGCTAAAAATGGAAACATCCAGCTATGCAGAATGAGAAATGAATGACATATACTGTATACTTTCTATATTTTTGCCTACACAAAACAGATGATCTTGTTTTCAATTCCAACTTCAGTGTTTGACTGACTTACGTGGATAAAATTAAGAATTGTTGTACTCGCTTAGGACATGTTAATCAATAAAATATAAATCAATATAAATTGATTGAAATGAATTACCGGTAATCAACAAACTTTAAATCTTCTGCAAGTCTAAGAATGACGTACTTGGCAAGGTGACGTACTGGGTGGCCCAGCTTCGATCTCCAATGGAGACTGAAATTTCTTATTTCGATTATGCGGCTCACGAGTTCGCCCAGCCTTTGTGAAAATAAATAATAAAAAAATACCTGGACAAACTTGGAGTAACTACATTCAATCTACGCGTAGTGCTGGCGGCATCGTCTCCAGTGTTATAAGTGCCGAAGTCTAGTAGGTGAGATACCTTTATTTCCACACGGTTTTTGGCCCTCATTTTTTTTTTTTTTTTTTTTTGTTTTGTGAATTGGCGCGCGTTTTATCTTACTGTATAAAATAATGTGAACGAGAGAAAAAGCAAAGAAGAGCAACTTTTGAAGCATTTTAAAATATCAGGAGTTTTCAGTAATAGTCTATTTGTCGTGATTTCTGTGCATAATACTTTGATTGTTTTTTCTGTAGTTTTGTACGTTGCTGGGTTCAAAAAGATATGTATTTTGTGGTTAGCTACAGAGAGAGAAAACACTATACGTCCTATCGTCCCATCCGATAAAAATCGATGCACACTAAACACACACACCGAAAATTGCGTACTAAATTTGTTTTCTGTTCCTGGTGATTGATTATTATCAGCAATTTGTAATTTTTTTAAAACATTACACTTACGGTCATTTAAACAATTACGAAAATTCAACGTTCCGGTTTGTGTCATTGGTTTTCCCTCCCAAAATATAGACGATCAAAGATATAGACGATCAAAGATATAGACGATATAAAAGATATAGACGATCAAAGTCTCAGTTGCATAGCTTTACGGACATAACTGTAACTAGTTTGATCTAAACTTGTTAATACAATTTTATAAAATTTACGACGACTTGTGAATCGTCGAATTAGATATAAATTTCGCGAACTTTCAACTTATACACAAAATATATGTCATTCATATTTATAGTATGCATACGTACAATCCCAAGTAATAAAAGAAAGAAATAATCATAAAATGTTTTCGATAACAAAACTTAATTTCTCTTAATTCTATTCTTCTTGTTTTGATTTCTCATGACCAAAATTTATTTTTACTGATCGCACATTTATTATTTTCTTAGAACTGTTAATTTTCGTACACGACATGTATATTCAGTTATTTGGCTCTCTTACAGATCGCAGAGATACAATATCAAAACAACAACAGAGAAGTAAAAGTAGATCAAATGAAGGAAACTAATATGGGAATGAGGTGTCTCATAAGCAATTCATGTGTACTAACCTAATAAACATTCATGTTTATAAATGTCTTAATTTTTTTTCTTATTATTTCTTTTTTCAAAAATAGCTCATTTATTTGCAAATAGAAGTTACATGCACTCTTTTTTTTTTAATTTTGACACAAATTAGACAAGAGAATTATGGGTTTATTATGAGAGAATACATGGAGTGAAAGTTTCTACTTGAAAATTTGTTTCAGACTCTTTTCGAAAATTCACCCACATAGCACATGTTGAGAGATATCTGACACGGAACATTTAGGTTCGTAGTAGAAACTTTTAAGGATAATGAGCCCTTTCCGTTGCTCCAGTAGAAAATGCATGGGCCATGAGCGCAACCAGAAATTTTTGTTAAGAGGGGTGTAAAGTTTGAAAGGGGGAGTCCAATACAACAAGACTCTATGCCTATATTGAATTGGTGTTATTTTACATCCGAAAATACGACAAGCAATTATTATGAACTGTCGCTTAGAGGAAAGGATAACATTAAATTGTTTTATAGACCTAATAACAGTACAGATGAAGTGTAAAATCAAATCTTTATGCTGCACCAATCATTTCTCTCCTAAACAAGCATAGTTTTACAAAGGAAGTGTACAAATATACGTCGACTTAAGAAATTTAGGTGGGGCCCGTATTCGGTGGGACCACAGCATGGGTGAGCCCCTGGTGCGGGCTCAGGATTTGATTTTCAGTGGGAGAGCATTTGATCGATTTACCATGGATCGAATTGCACCTTAAACTGTTAGATCTCTATTTCGAACAGCCTCGGTTTTGAAGAGGGCTCCTAAACTTCAACAATTTGGGATAATGGTAATATCTATGGGATTTTCCCTGGATTTTAATAGGATATGCCTGACACGGGATGTTCAAACGTTGTCATAAAGTCGCGATGTCCAAAGACACCAGAAATGTTCCATAAACAGGGAGACCCATTTCCAGGACATCAGCGGACACTCATATTTACACAAGATGTCTACCGAATATATTCTTTAGAAGAATGCGAGGTCTCTAGGGTACAATTGCACACGAGACGAGACAGGATTTTCGTGACGAGATTCGATATGAGACAGAATTCATCCGAGAGAAATATATGAATTTTCGATAACTCTCTTGTAATGTTCACGTTTCTGATGCAGATAATGTGTCATCTAAAACTATAAATTAAGTATTCCAGTATTTTTCAAATAGATGTAAAGAGTGATCGCTTCACTAACGTTGTCTGTAATTAACAATATCTCTAACAAAAATCACATTTTTTTTCTCCTGGAAAAACGTGTCTAAATTCAGCAACTCCCTTTAAATAATAAATTCCTACTAGTATTTTCTGAAATGAAAACTTACTGATTCTAAGACTAACAAAAAATTACTTTTGCAAAACAGCTTTAATTGCATAGAACAAGAAATTTTAGGGAAGTTTGATTTTATTTTTGGATTTAATGTCTCTTTTGGCTATTTGAAACATGGACCTACAACTTAACATGAAATCCAAACCACATGAGCCCCCGCCGGAAGTCGAACCCGGGTCTCTCACCAAGCCAAAGACTTGTATGGTAGCCGCTTAGCCACGAGGGAACTCGGTTTAAGAAAATTAACACGTAAGATGGGGGAAGTGATTATTTGGTAGCACATACTGTGATGCTTAAGTAATACAGCTATGAATGAAAATGTCTTTTTTCCGGTCGATTCCCGGGGAACTCACGTGGTTTGGATCCCACGTTAAGCTCTACGTCCACATCGCATATAGCCTCGCTGCTGAAAGGGCCCTTCAAAGGCTGAAAGGAAAAAAATTCTAAATTAAATCAAATCAAAAGAACGATTGTATGTATCACTGTTAAGACTTTGTGAGTCACTATTAGGGGAAGTCCAACATTAGAAAACCAATCTCATTTTTAACACTGTATATTTTTCGTATACAGCACAAAAATAATTAAATATTTAAGCAGAATAAAAAAATACCAAATGAATCAGATTGGCAACAACGAGTGGCATATTTTATAACGCCATAGAAGCTAATCCCCATATGCAAGATGTAGTCGGACCGACCGTGGACCGCGGCGGCCTGCCGCCGAAAATTTGGCGGGCCGAAGGCGGCTTAACCGCTTAAAGCGGCAGGACCGTTACGAAGTTACACGAATTCCACACTTTCACTGTCATGGCGGTAATAAGGTGGCATCCACTGTTTCTCCTCGTCTGAACAGTTAGTGAAGGCTTGAACTCTCAATTTTGCCAACAACTTATTGCATTGATATTTAGATGTACACCTTGTCTCAAAAAGGTTGAGCGCATTCTTTATTGCTGTTTCGAGGCAAAAATTTTCTAAGTCCAACTTCGGGTATCTTCGGGAAAAAGTAAACCAGGTTCGAACCTCGAAGCCAACCTTTGCAATCGGGAAAAATCTGGCAGATCTGTTTTTCTTCTTTTAAATATAATAAGACTTGTTACCAATTATATATAAAAAAGCAACATTGATTGAAATACTTAATGATACAATATTTCGAAACTTTGTATTAATGTCAGCTCATGCTTGTTTGTCATTTTGCTCTCCATACTTAATGCAATATTTAGATACGTAAACGAATCTTTCCATATGTAAAAGAATGGTGAAAGTTAAGACATAGAATATTATTCTCTCCTGGGTACTAAAATAAAAGTCAAAGTAGAACAAAAACAGCGTTTGCAGTGGATATGAATGTAATTATTATCTTAAATACAGCTATATATCGCTAGAAGTATTCTTCGAATAGCGCTTGTGTTAGCTCACTGGTACGCCGTTGGATTTCAAATCTTAAGGTTGAGGGTTCGATTCACATCTGAGTCAAAGTTTTTTTTATGAAATTCTATTTTCCGCAATGCATGAAAAATTATATAAAATAATTACATTAAAATACCTCAGTTGTATATATATAACATATAATCATTGCAGAACATAGTGATTATTATGTTTAAAATATAACAGGTGTTCACAGTACGTTGGTATTCTATGATATATGTGAATGTTAAATACAAATTAAGAAAATAATATCATCGCAATGAATAAATTATGTAGTGTATTTATTTGCAGCTATTTGTCATCGGAAGTTACTTCTGAATTTTCTCATTACAGCAAGTGATTTACGCTTTCTGAAAGGTAAAGAGACTATTCGGGTATAAACAGAAATTATTATACAAACTTCAATCTTCGTTACAGACACAAAACTCCCGATCCCCAAAAGCATGTAAACAGGAAATTTACGAACACGAAGTCATGTCTAAGAGACTTATTTATACTCCAGAAAGAAGGCAGAATAGGATTTCTTTCCAAAGGATTTCAGTTCAATAATCTGCAAGGCTTTTGTATATGCATGTGGTCCCTTTCTCTCTGCCTCTTATATATATATTTTGTGTGTATGTTCCATCATGTAAACAAACTTCCCACATATAGTGCTTATTGTCTAAAAAGTACTCTCGGGGTAAGCTATTGGGAGTTGGAGGGGGATATATATAAAGTAAAAGCAAATGATATTAGTGTCGAATCCATAGTTCTCGTTGTTCCAGGTATTAATAATTACAACTCCGAAAGCGTTAAATTCCAAATTTAACTCTCATCGTAAAGCTCCTTTGTGGTTAAGCGTATAGCGTACACGTTTTCGGCGTGGGAGACCCAGATTCGGCCCCCAGCGAGAGCTCATGTAGTTCGGATTCTACGTTAATTAGTAGGTCTACGTCTCATATAGCCTCACTGCTGACGGGACGTTAAACTCAAATTCAATTCAATCGATTCAAAACCCATTATTATGGCGGGCGATAAAGGATGAAAAATAAAATGTCTCAAGTGACTGAGATTAGTGTCAAATCCATAGTTTGAGTTCGTGACACTATTACAAATACAATGTCATTTAATGCCACGTTTTGTATGAGCGACTATGCCACCTGGATTTTGAATTTACAGGAGCAACATCGAAAGCATTGCTCACACAGCTCTAAATGTTTTGATGTATGTATACGTGTATATTCCAGCGAAACTCCGGAATGTCTGGAGCAACTTTTACCTAACATGGGAGACATATTACTTTCAATCTAAGAAAAAAAAAATATTGTGGAATTCAGATACCTCAAGGGATGGAAGTTGGGAGGAGTGACATGTAAAAATAGTGTAAAATGACTGATTGTAGAGTGTTATCCATTGTTTTCTGGGTCGTTGAGATGAGTAGTGAGGCACTCAATGGCGTTATATCCAAAGTCATCCCCATCTTCACAGGATGAGGGGCTTGGAGATATGATTAATAAAATGTAAAAACTTACTTAAATATTTGTCGAAGTAATAGTTTTCTGGGGTCCGAAAGCGTTTCTAAGAACTTTGGAATGTAGTTTGTAACCACTTCAAGATGGGCTCTTTAATCGTATCAATTTCTCACCTTAAGAAGAAATTACCATCTCAACTAGTATATGTATCAAGCTAGCCTTCGCAATCAAGAAAAAAATGTGTAGATGTATGTTTCGTCTTTTAAATGATATTCTAAATGTAAAATCAGAGATTGAGTTGAGTTGATTTTAGTTTAGCGTCCCTTTCAGCAGCGAGGCTATATGAGACGTGGACCTACTAATTAACGTGGAATCCGAACCACATGAGCTCCCGCCGGGAATCGAAAAATCAGAGATTGAGTTGATCGGTGGGTCAAATGGGTCAAGATTTGTGAGTGGGTCAGTGGATCGTAGGTCAACAAGGCGTGACCCACTGCGAAACACCATCACTGTGACTCACACTGACCCATTGACCTACCAACCCATTCTGCTCAGTGCCTTCTAGATAGCATTTTCTGAACACTGGCAAGTTTGTCTACATTTTACTTTCAAGACCTCCATTTTTTTCTTTACTTCATTTGGTTTCATTTCATGAAAAAAGAATTTCAGGCTCTTTTGGATTTTGATATTTCCAGTTGTAACAATGGCAATAGGACTTACTACTTGGCTTTTGAGATGCAGGCTATGAGATTTTAGAGGAGCTAACTACTGGAAAAAATTGGTTTATTACAAATATAAGCTCTTAAGTCAGTAGAGAGGATGGCGTGGATAATGGATCAAATTTAATGACGATGTATTTTAGTGGGTCGGAGTAGGTGACAATGGTTCAGAGTTGTTTATAGTTGGTGGTGGGTCAGAGTGGGTCATGGTGGGTGAATGGGTCACGTTGGGTCATTGTGGGTCACGATGTGTGGTGGGGCAGTATGTTGTGGATCCAGGTTTTATTGACCCACACCATCTTTAGTCAACATTGCACTAAAAAGGAGAGTCTCCGAAGGTGCGCGTCGGCGATTTTCTCAAATTTTGCACATAGATAGTACCCCACCAGAAAGCAATAAATCTCGAAACGGTTCACAGTACCATCTCACAGAACTCGAGATAGAGGGATTTGTTTGATTGGCTAAATTAAGACCTCAATAGTTTATCCTTCTACAAGCGAGATTTTCTTCATCGTTTCCGTGGCGAAGTCAGAAGAATATGCGGCAAGTAAACTTAAGGTTGAAGGTTCGCGCCCACCTTGGCATACTTGCTTTTTTTTCCCTAGTGTTTTTTACACTCACCTGAATATAAACAAATCAAGCATATGGGCGATTTAACATAATTTTGGGGAGGAATTTTGTGGTTCGTTGGAGTTTCGTTGAGTCTCTGCCGCTGGTGGTATAATTTTCAAAACCGAAGTGGGGCCACCACGGATCGTACCTGCGGAATCACCAACTTTTGGCGAAAAGTCGCCAGTTGCGCATCGGTGGTCCACTGACGCTTACGGCATGGGGGCTTGTATCTGAAAACTAAGAGAATAAAGAAGCATGGTATCCATGAAGCCCGTTGACACTAATAAAAGTCTGAAACGATGAAACAGATGTCAACACCGGAAAACATGTATTTTATAATTTCAAAGATACCCCGTGTCAGGGAAAAAGATTTGCCCCAAGGTTCACCGGAGAGTCTCAGGAGGGGTGCAACTAAAAATTTGAAAATGACAAGGGGAATCAAGTAGTATGTCAAAAAGTACATATAAAAGTATTACTAACATTTATTAAAAAAATGGTAAGAGTCTCGAGTCTATGCTAATTTGTGCAAAATAGCGAGCGTTCAAGATGGTAATAAATCCTTCATTGAAAACTCCGTGACCACCTCTACAAATGTGAAACTGTGAAACTATCCAGAAGAGGTAAACACTTGTCTTACCATTGTAAAAGTATAATGCACCAAGGTAAAACAAGAAGCGACCCATTATGGGTTTATTACATCACTAATATTAAATTCTACGTTCCACGATTGAGTCTTTAAGCTATAGGACAGGGTGATTGCTAATTATGAAATTAATGGTAGAATACAGAATGGACCCACCACCAACTATGAACCACTCTGAACCATTGTGACCAACTCCGACCCACCAACGTAATCAACTCTGACCCATGATCCACGTCCTTCTCCCCATTGACTAAAGAGGTTACACTTGAAATAAAACAAGACTGTGAAATTTTCACTTATCGGAGTTTGAATTCCTACCGTCAATCGCTCAAGCACCGCTCTGTTACAATACCGGTGAATCTGACCTTTACAATATACAATGGTAAAGTGTTTCTCATCTTCCAAATTAAGATGAATTTAAATTTATCATATATAATTATTTCTTTCTTGGCTTACATATACGTTTCATTAGAAAACAGGTTGAAATTTGAAAGTATCAAATGAAGATAAAGTAGACCAACGTAAGAAGAAAAGAAAGAAAAACTAGTTTTCCATATAATTAAGCATGTAGTAGTAATTTAAAATGCTCATGAAATTAAGCTTGGAATACAAATGTTATGTCAATTTTTCTCACAACTTTATGGTTTGATTGCCTTATGCTCTAAACGATTCATATATTAAACACCAGCTTCAGCAATTATTATAATAGAAAGCAGTGGGTATAAAATGCAAATGACTGTACTTTTCATTCCTCAATGGGTTCTCAACTAATATCAATCGTTTTCGATAATTTTTACAAATCAACCCACTACCAATTTCCAATATATAGAAAATTCCTTCCCCCGCTCATAAAACACATTTTTAAAAATGCCAGGACACGTTCTGTTTATTTTTAATAAAGAGTTATATACTGAATTTCAGCTCTCTAAGTTGAACTACTTGTAAGATACTCAGTTTCTCGCAAAAATTCGGACACCTACTCCCCACTAAGGATATGTGTTATAATGAAAGTGATACGTGTATAATAACTTTCCAGTTGGGATTGGGGGGCCTGATAATATACCAAATGTCATTTCATTTGACTTTGCAATTTGACCGTGATAATCACGCAGACATAGTTACTTTCAGTTTTTTATACTATGTATAATAATTCATATATTACAGGTGATTCAATTTTTTTTTACAGCAGTTAGATCCTCTAAAAGCTCACAGGCTGTATCTCAAAATTGAACTCCTATTGCTATTGCCACTCTTACAATTGCAAATATCAAAATCCAAAAATGCCTGAACTTTTTTTCATTAGAAACAAATGAAAAAATAAGAAAAATGGATATCTTGAAAGTAAAACGTAGACAAGCTCACAAGTGTTCAGAAGATACTGTCTACAATGCACTGAACAGAATGGGACGGTGAGTGGTTGGGGGTCGTTTCGTCCAAAGATATTTCGTCCTAAGAATTTTCGTCCAGAGACATTTAGTTCAAACACATTTGGTCCAGGGACATTTGGTCCAAAGGGCAATTTGTCCAAAGAACATTTTGTCCAAAAGACAATTGGTTCAAAGGACATTTCGTCCAAAAGACATTTGGTCCAAAGGACATTTCGTCCAAAAGACAATTGGTCCAAAGGACATTTCGTCCAAAACACAATTGGTCCAAAGGACATCTCGTCCAAAACACAATTGGTCCAAAAGATATTTGGTCCAAAGGACATTTCGTCCAAAAGACAATTGGTCCAAGGGACATTTCGTCCAGGGATGTTTAGTTCAAAGCACATTTCGTCCAAAGAACATTTGGTCCGGTAACGCTTGAGGGTCAAGGGTTTTGCTTCTATTAGAAGAGTAAAAGTGATGCATATAACATTACAACTCACAAGTAATACGTCCCAAGTGTAACACTCTAATTTTGAAAAAAATAGGCAGGTAGATACTACACATAAAACAAACGAATACGTGTTTTTTCTGCGGAAAAATGGTTTTAGGGAGGGGCAAAAGCCCCTACTCAAAATTTTGAAAGTTGACGCCCGAAAGGCAAGAAGAAGTGGACCGAAGGGAACGAAATTGTGCACAGATATTGCAGACTTAAAATGAGGGAATACGTGTTTCGTATTTTCCTGGAAAAAATGGTTACGTGGGGCACAGACCCCCTCCAAACCTTTGATCACGAAATATCAAAAGTACTTATAACAGTATGTCAGATGTGTGTAAAGAACATGAAGAATTGCAACGAAACTTTGAGTAGGGATAATACGCAAAAAATAAGTAAATACGTTTTTTATTTTCTGCGGAAGAACGGTTTTAGGGGCAAAAGCCCCCATCCAAAAGTTTGAAACTTGAGGCCCGAAAGGTCACAAGAAATGAACCAAAGTGAATGAAATTGTGCAGAGATATTGTAGACATAAAATGAGGGAATACTGGTTTCGTATTTTCCTGGAAAAAAAAAGAAAAGAAAAAGGTTTGGGTGGGACACAGACCACTACAAAACTTTGATCGTGAAATATCAAAAGTGCTAATAAAAGTATGTCAGAAGTGCTTAAAGGACATGAAAAATTGGAACGACACATTGTGTAGGAACAATACGCAAAAACTAAACGAATGCGAGTTTATTTTCTGAAGAAAAACGGTTTTAAGGGACAAAATCCCCCACCCAAATTTTAAAATTTGAGGCCTGAAAGGCAAGAAGAAGTGTACAGAATTGAATGAAACTGCACAGATATTGTAGACGTAAATTAAGGTAATTGGGTTTCGTATTTTCCTTAAAAAAAAAAAAAAAAAAAAAAAAAGCGGTTGCGTATATCACGGACCTTTTAAACTGTTGATTACGAAATGTCAAAAGTGCAAATAATTATACGTCAGAGGTTCTTAAAGAGTATGGAGAATTGCAACGAAACCTCGTATAGGGACAATTCGCAAAACAATAAGCGAAACGTGTTTTAATTTGTGCGGAAAAACAGTGTTGGGGCCTAAGCCTCCTCCGAAAAAAAAGTAAATATTACCGTAATAGCGCAGGAAGTAGTGGACCAAAGCAAATGAAATTGTAGGTAGACATTTTAGAGACCCTATGTAAAATAAGGTCTTTCGTGTTTCTGAAGTGTCCCTATCCGTTTTGCTTCAAATTTGACACATCAACAGCAAACAGGAAATTGATCGACACGTGTTTTTGTTTATGCGAAAAATCATTGTAAGGGTTAAAGGTGCCTCCTGAAATGCTATAAAATACACTATACTGTTTGTGCTTGTTGTTGATCTGCCAAATTTGAAGAAATCAGATGGAGACACTTGTGAAACACGAAAGGCCTTATTTTACGTATCCAATATCGATCTTCATTCGCTTCGGTCCACACCTTCCGCCACTCAACGCCTCGGTCCGCTCAACAGTTTTTTTCTTTTCAGGAAAATACAATATCTGTGCACAATTTCATTCACTTCGGTCCACTTCTTCTTGGCTTTCGGGCGTCAACTTTCAAAAGTTTGGGTGGGAGCTTTTGCACCCTATAACCCTTTTTTCGCAGAAAATAAAAAACCCGTGTTCAATTATTTTTTGCGTATTGTCCATACACAAAGTTTCGTTGCAATTCTTCATATAAATTTAAGCACTTCTGACATACTGTTACTAGCACTTTTGATATTTCATGAGCAAAGGTTTGGAAGGGTCCGCGCCCCACCCAACCATTCTTTCTAGAAAAACACGAAACCCGTATTCTCTCATTTTTCGTCTACAATATTTGTGCACGATTTTATTCATTTCGGTCCACTTCTTCTTGCCTTTCGGGTGACAACTTTCAAAATTTTGGGTGGGGGCTTTTGCCTCCTAAAACTGTTTTTTCCGCAGAAAATAAAAAAACACGTATTTATTTATTTTATGTGTAGTATCTGCCTGTCAAATTCTTATCAAAATTGGAGTGTTACACTTGGGAAGTGTTACTTGTGTAGCTTCTTATTTCTAAAGGAAATTTTGAAATAGAGATTTATTCCGCAATTTTCTTTTCGATAAAACAAATATATGCTGAGATATTCAGAAAAAACGTAAACCCCTGAAAACTAAATGGTCACCTTTCTTTGCTTTCATTAATAATTTTACAAAAATACAGTTTTAGCTTCGCAGAAATACAGTTGTAGCTTCGTTGGTTAAGGAATTCACCTCCCAAAATGATAAACAACTCTTTGAAAAGCATACTCCCTCTTCATTTGCGGACAACATTGCCTCCTCATGGTCTTGTATTTGGTTTGAGACTTTGCAATGGATATCTTAAATGTACTGTGCTGTACCGAGAAAATTAATATGAAAGCAAAACTATATACTATATTTGCATAAGGAGTAACACTGAAATAAAAATACAAGAGAAGTTAACAATTCTGGTTTGTCATACAACTCACTAATTATGTAGAAACGTCTGCCGAAGTTACACATTATCAATAGTCTACGAATAGAAACCAGACTTGTGGTTAACCTGAAAAGATACGTATATTCTACACGAAATGTTCCAACTTTCATCTTATATTTGGCAATCACTTTTCACAATGTTGCAGCCAAGAATGTGACTGTTTAAGAGTATTATCTTTGGACACTAAGAATATATTTCACATATGTGTATTTTTCTATTCTCAGTATTTCTTCAAAGATACTTGACACATAATTTTTCACTTTTCTAACACAAGGGTTTGAATACCTAATATTTAACTTACTCAAATTTAAACTCCATTAATTTTAGTTACCGGTACTTATTTTAGAACTATTTCATTCATAACATGAAAATTTTAGATGTCATGTTAGCAGTTATTACAGCAACATACTTCACACTGCAACCCTTCCCTCACTCCTGTTGTTCGGCCATCTTGTTTTCAGGCGTTTACGTTTTTCTGAATATCTCAGCATTATTTGTTCTATCGAAATGAAAATTGCGGAATAAATCTCTATTTCAAATTTCCTTTAGAAATAAGAAGCTACTGAGTCATAATGTTATATGAATCACTTTTACTCTTCTAATAGAAACAAACCCTTGACTCCCAAGAGTTACCGGACCAAATGTTCTTTTGACGAAATGTGCTTTGAACTAAACATCCCTGGACGAAATGTCCTTTGGACCAATTGTCTTTTGGACGAAATGTCCTTTGGACCAATTGTATTTTGGACGAACTCTCCTTTGAACCAATTCTCCTTTGGACGAAATGTCCTTTGGACCAATTGTCTTTTGGACAAAATGTCATTTGGACGAATTGTCCTTTGGACCAAATGTCTTTGGATTAAATGTCTCTGGACGAAATGTTCTTTGGACGAAATATCTTTGGACTAAAAGGGTGGCCACCCGGTTGGCCAGTGTGAGTCACGGTGAGTGGTGTTTCGCAGTAGGTCACGTCCTTTTGACCCACGATCCACTGACCCACTCGCAAATCTTGACCTATTTCACCCACTTACCAACCGACCCACTTACCCACTCCATCTTTGATTTTAACATGTCTTGTTTCATTTAAAAGACGAAACATACATCCACATAATTTTTTCATCGATTGCGAAGGTTGGCTTAATATCATAGTTGTAATGGTAATTTCTTCTTAAGGTGAGAAATTGATATTATTAAAAAGCCCATCTTGAAGTGGGTACAAATTACCTTCTAAAGTTATTAGAAACGCTTTCTCACCCCGAAAACTATGAATTCGACAAATATTTAAGTAATTTTTGATATTTTATTTTTAGCTCTCCCAGGCCATCATCCTGTGAAGATGGGGATGAATTTGGATGTAACCTCCATTTGGTGCATCACTATCCATCTCAACGACCGAGAAAATTATGGATAAAACACTAAGATCAGTCGTTTTACATTATTTTTACATGTCACACCTCCCAACTTCCGTAACTTCATACTACTACAATATTTTCTTTTTAGATTGAAAGTAATATGTCCCCCAAGTTTGGTAAAGGTTGTCCCAGACATTCCAGAAATAAGCTGGAATATTCATTTATACAGGAACATTAAAATACATAGAGCTGTGCGAGCAATGCCTTCGATGCTGCCGTTGTAAATTCAAAATCAGGCTGACATGTTCGTTCAGAAGTGTTGCTATTTATCTCGGTGATAACGAAACGATGAACTCTACACTAATATCGGTCGTTTTGAATCATTGTATATGTTACTCCCTTCGACTCTCCTTATTAGATGTGCTGGGGGATCTTACTCCTACTGGAAGTTGAACTTAAACTTAAAGGTCATCAGAACTGCTCCCAATGAACTTGGGAACCACGAAAGATATAGGTTGTATACTAACATTGGTCATTTTCAATTATTTCTACATGTCACAAATTTCACACACTCCTTCATTGTGTTAATGAGGGCTTAACTTACATGGCATCAGAAGTGCCACTCTTTATCTAAGAGACCTCCAAAATTATAGATTCGACACTAATGTAGGTCTTTTTTATAATTTTGATGTCAGCCCCTTTCATTCCTCCTAGGACAGGAAACGGATACTGCCACCGCTAGGACTAAATTTGGTCTTAAATGGCATTAAAATTTTTACCAATTAATTTAGCGAACAGTGCTGCATTTAGAAGCTCGGTGTCCCTACGCACTTTTGCTCTCGGCGCCCCCAATAACTACATATTTCTCCGCCCCTTGATCCCTAACTTACAAATAAAACTTAATTCGAATATGCTTAATTAGTGAATTTATTGCAGTTAAATACCACTCACTAGATGCTACAGCTACAATTACGTAACAAAAAATAAATGGGAAACATGTTCTGAATTATTTTAAGATTTCTTACGCTATCATTAAATATATTAGAATAGTAAAAGAGGATTGCTCATGAAATAGTATATTTGCTCTCGATTTTTTTAACTTTTTCATACGAAGAAAATTAAAATTTTAAACTTTGCGCTCTTCAAATATGTTGCCCTCTAGGCACGGGCCTAGTTGTACTAATGGGAAATGCGGCACTGAAAACTTACGCTTCGGCTCTAATATCGGTTGATTTTTTTTTTTTTTTTTTTTTTTGTCGCTGCGTAACCACCCTGGGTGCTAATGGGAGCTTAATTGGACTTGAATTGAAAGTAGAGCTATTCACCTAAGCGACCACGAAACTATGGATTCGATACTAATGTCGATCCTTTTCTAGCATTTTTGATATGTATCCCGACAGTACTCTTTCCCAGATTGTAAGAAATATGGTTAAAATTGCTCTAAACATATCAGAATTATGTCGAAACACACACATACATCCACTTTCATATATATAAATACAGAGTGAGCGAGCGAGAAAGTGAGAGAGAGCGACCAAAGGCATCACCACTTCCACATTGCAAAAGCATATATCAGGTATTGAATTGAAAATCTAGCTATGTAAAGACCTTCTGCTGTGGCATGCTTCATAAGGACAATTCCAGTCTGCTCACGTGACCTTTGGGGTTCATGAATTTCTTGCGAGCGTTCCGACTTTGGATTCTCTGTTTATACCCTCTTTTAATGCCTCGGATATTTTTTCAAGAATATCAATGACATGCTGTAATACGAATGTTGAGAAGTAACCTCTATATGACAGATAGCTGCAAATAAATACACTACATAATTTATTTATTGCGATGATATTATTTTCTAAGTTTGTATTTAACATTCACATATATCATAGAATACCAACGTACTGTGAACACCTGTTATATTTTAAACATAATAATCACTATGTTCTGCAATGATTATGTTATATATATACAACTGACGTATTTTAATGTAATTATTTTATATAATTTTTCATGCATTGCGGAAAATAGAATTTCATAAAAAAAACTTTGACTCAGATGTGAATCGAACCCTCAACCTTAAGATTTGAAATCCAACGGCGTACCAGTGAGCTAACACAAGCGCTCTTCGAAGAATACTTCTAGCGATATATAGCTGTATTTAAGATAATAATTACATTCATATCCACTGCAAACGCTGTTTTTGTTCTACTTTGACTTTTATTTTAGTACCCAGGAGAGAATAATATTCTATGTCTTAACTTTCACCATTCTTTTACATATGGAAAGATTCGTTTACGTATCTAAATATTGCATTAAGTATGGAGAGCAAAATGACAAACAAGCATGAGCTGACATTAATACAAAGTTTCGAAATATTGTATCATTAAGTATTTCAATCAATGTTGCTTTTTTATATATAATTGGTAACAAGTCTTATTATATTTAAAAGAAGAAAAACAGATCTGCCAGATTTTTCCCGATTGCAAAGGTTGGCTTCGAGGTTCGAACCTGGTTTACTTTTTCCCGAAGATACCCGAAGTTGGACTTAGAAAATTTTTGCCTCGAAACAGCAATAAAGAATGCGCTCAACCTTTTTGAGACAAGGTGTACCTTGGAAGTTCTATACCAATGCATGGTTAAAACACAAAATAACTAACGCTTTAGCGTACTTATATGTTAACTTAACACTACAGATATGGCCTTCGAAGCATATCAGAAGTAAATAGTAATTGTCAGTGAGAATGTTTTATTGGCTTTTATTGTTTGGAACGAACAAAGCTTTCCGCAGTATTTAACATTTTTGCTGAGTAACGAACAACGTAACATATTCTGCTGTAATCGGTCACGAAAACAATTCTGTAAGTTTATGAAGCGTCTGACAACAGTTACATGAGTTGCAGTGCTGCAACTTGTTGTTCTTATGTCATAGAACATAAAAAAGAACAGATGAGACCAGCATATGGCAGATCACTTCTCAGCGAACGTTACTGAGTTCTCACCATCATTCAGCGGCCATTCGTCAAAAAGTCTCGATTAACACCACCTGTCGGAAAAACGACACCTGCCATCTAACTTTCCGACGACGGCAGTCGTTTCGCTTCCGCTTCAGTGGTTTTCCGCTTGGAACCGAAAGCGGACCTTTGCCGGTAATAATTTTTCCTTCACTTCGTCGGCTATCCGCCAAAAGGCGACGGCGGACCGATGATAGTTGGCGGCACTTTGCAGACGGGGAATTTTCCTTCAACTTTCTCAAAAAGTACTCATGAGAATTGACTCCTCACCACACAAGTAGTTATGCCCTTTTGTTCAATCTGGATGTGATCTATCGATTAATATGTGTCTGGGTATTAATATATTCTTGCCCACAATTAAAACAAACATTAAAGTTTAAGAATTAATAATAATTTTGGACTAGCTGTCAAGAACCCAAAATAATAAAATGCTTGAAATGCCATGGTTATAGTAATAGCATCGATTTTTATGTTTACAAAAAAAAAAAAAAAAAAAAAAAAGTTGAATTTCTCGAAAACCATGCATTAGCATTTATACCCATTCATATCGCTTTGTTTAGTTTTATCTTTCTTTTTTCTTTTTCCGTTTTTTGGGTTAAAAGGGTTAATAATATTGTAAAATATTTGGTTCAAATATTTTAATTCCAGTTTTCATCTGAGTATTTTTTTTCATCTGTTATTCTTTCCATAGTCAATATCATGACTCCTCCATGCAGTGTTTCTTCCAGACATATTTTTGGAGGGTATGCCCCTCGGAGCTCTGAGAGTGTCCCACCGGAAGAGAGACGTCTATAAAATAATATGAAATAGAATAGTACCAACAGTGCCCCCCAGAATACTAAGTGTGCCCCTCGGTACGTATTTTTCTGAAATAACTACTGCCTCGATGTCTCATAACATTTCCATTCATCCTATTTATTCTTTCCGAAATAATTTTGACTATATTTCTTTTTCTTCTCGGCTGGACCCGTGCCGGTCTCTACCCCGAACAAGCAAAAGAAAATCCAGAATTAAAGCTCATTGTTAAAAATTGAATTTTATTTTTAAAAACTTAAAAAAAGAAAGAAAGAAAAGGATATGATGGTAAAAGATACGTAACAAATTCTGACATTGCCCCTTCCCCCCCAGGCTCGTGCAATGACATTTAAAACCTCTTGATAGTTACATATTGCTGGCAAGAGAGCACGCCAGGGAGGGAGATCACCGGGGTCCGGACCACCCTAAATTTTGTAACTCAGGTATCATTTGTAGACTTTCTTAACAGAACGATACTTGTTTAACACAGAAATGATTGATGTAGGTTCAAAATTTGATTTTACTCCTCATCTGTACTCTTTTGTTTCATTATAAAAATAATCCAGTTCTATCATTTTTCTAAAATTATAGGTGGCAGTAATTAACAATTTCTTATCGTCTTTTCGGGTGCTGAATAAAACAGGTTTAATATTGGATAGTTGTATTGAACAGCCTGAACAGTGGCGGATCTATGTCAGGGCCGGGAGGGCCTAGGCCTCCCAGTTTTTAAGTGGCAAAAATTATTTAAGCTATTATTTATATATTTTTGAAAGTTTATAGTAAGCTCATGATATACCTATTATAGCCTGGGTTCTGGCTCCCCTCCCAGCAGACCTTCTAGATTCGCCACTGCCCTTGAATACTTTGGACCTCTCCTAGCAAACATTTCTGAGTGCATACCTGACAGGTATAGGTTTCTGAAATTCATTCATTTTTTGGTGGGAAGTATCATAAGAGCATAATGTCAAAAATGAAAAAAAAAAAACCTAAGATGATGTGCATAGGATCAATCCATGGATGTCATTTAGCTGACCAAAATGATATAGGTGAGTGTAAATCTTCATGCATAGTTTTAGAGAATATCGTAAAAGTAACGAGCTTTTTGTAAAATTATATTTCATATACACCAGGAATTAATGTAAAATTGATACTAAAGTATATCTGCTTACTCTTTTCATTACGACACTAGAAAGACGACGATAATACATTGTATGGTTAATGAGTAGGGCCCGGAAGTTGAGGAAAAATCCTCTTTTTTACGAGTGCCCGAAGACGAGGCTTAACCTAATATATATCTTCATTTTGGATCATTGTAGGCCAAAAAATGGTGGATTTCATTTGTCCTTTTTCTGCCTTTATCGGCGTTTGCTTTTCTTTCTTTCTTTCTTTTTTCTTTTTTTCTTTTTTCTTTTTTTTTAGCTATTCATAGGTCTGAACGCCTTTTTTTTTTTGTACTTTATCTTTCGACAATTTAAATTTACTGGCCATTAATTCGAATCACTACCATCTTTTCTTTAGTAAAGATAATTCCAGTGATAAGATATTCTTCAACGACTGGACTGATAAGACCAGATCTGTAACAATTACAAGTCAGATAAGGAGGCGTAATAATGTCCTCCAGCAAGGAAGGGTGAGGGTGGGGATTGTTTTCTTATTTTAGTTTGTACTTCAGTTTGCGGAAGAAGGACAAACTGTTAACCTATCAAAAGCTTGTATTTCTTGAGCATTATATTCATTAAATATGTAATTCTAATTAAATTGGGCATTATTTTTACGTCCTTTTTTTCCCAGTTTTTAGGTCCTTTTTTAAAGATATTTTTAGGTCTTTTTATAGGTCCTTTTAGGCAATTTTCAGGTCTTCAACTTCCGAGCCCTGTTAATGGGATCCCTTCCGAGCCCTAAATTTTGATTTATATGGACCGATAGTTTACATCAGGCTGAAAAAAAAATATGTTCCAGAATAAATTCTCATGTGTAGTTTCCGAGAAAATCGGAAAAATCTTATTTTTATGGCTCTGAAAATGTATGCCATAATATACACTGGTAATAACAATTGATATTTATACTACTGGAATATAATGTTTGTTTATGTGTACTACGTACGACATGTCCAGTAGGTTAAAAAAAAAAAAGAAGACACATGCTGATGTCCCGATTAAATCTCAATCAATCAATAAAGAAATTCATTAGTAAGTAGTAGATTGTATCTATTATTGTTCTTCTTCTCTTAACGGTGACACTGTAGGCTATAATCCTAGCAGAGAGGCACATACTACTTAAAAATTATAGAGTTACACTACACCAAGCAATTTAACAATTTAATTACTGGCTGCCATTAATTTTCATTGTGCTTGCTTTCCTGAGTGTAAAAAAAAAAAAAAGCAGCAATAGTCATAAAATAATAGAAACGACTTACAGATAGCAACAATGAACTTTATTCAGATGATTGAGATTCATCAACCATATTTCACTACCATAATCATCAATCAATCAATTTTCGCCAATTTTTTTACATTGAATTTATTTATAGTACAAAAGAATTATTTAATAAAAAAAAATTCTCAGGGCTGAAGGTGACTGGAACATAAGTATACATCAAATGTACAAAACCTTAATTGAGGTTATGAAAGAAAATAAATATTTATTCTCACGCTAACTAAAACAATAATGCATAAGTTAACAGTTTTACAAAAGCATTTTACACTGCAACCAGAGTAATAAACAATTCTTCTTCTTCTTCCCATTCTTTTTCTTCATTCATTCAGCCAACGATGAAAAGTGCGTTTCTCACCCAAGATTGCTAGTAAGTCACATAAAGTCTCGTCTCGTCTTTGTAAAGTTGATTTGCCTATAGTTAAATGGGCAGTAAATCGGTTAAATTCTATGTAGTAAGACTAGCCTTCGGGTAGCTGGGGGACAAGACCCTCAGCAGGGTCGGATCCAGGATTTTCTGAAGGAGGTGCACCAAAGGCATCTGTGGTGTAAATGAGCAATTGTCCTGGAAATGCTAAATGTCTGCTCTCAAGAATGATTTTCCTACAACCTTCTGAAAATTGACTGAAACTATTAATTTTTGCAAAACTCACTGCCAGCTTTTCATTTTAGGTAGTGTATATTTACAACGAAGGGGGTGCACGTGCATCTTTGAACCCCCCTAAATCCGGAGTGGCCCTCAGACCTTCGTGTTTGTGTAGCCTCCCATCGAGTTTCTTTACTACCAATTTTTACTTTTTGTTAAAAAATACTTTTTTTCATTTTTTTCTCTACGATCAATAATAAGGATGTTATAATTGTTTGAAATTTTAAAACTGCTGCTATTTGAAATAAGACGGTGTATCGAAAAAAACGATTGAAACAGAAGTTGTAGAGATCTTTACAATGATTAAGAAACACTTTTTCACCTTTCTTCTAGCAAAATTAAGGAAAGTATATGGATCTCTTACTAGTTCAAATTCCTAGTAGAGGTGCAAAGTGCACTTGATATCTTCTTCGCTTCACGACCTACAAAGTTCTACTGAGATGGCCTTCCAGAATGTTGACAAAAGGTCGTCGATGCTGATGGCTACTATATTTTATCTTCCAGGTACATCTTAGGTGATATATCGATGTTCGAAGGTGGTGGGTAAAAAAGCGACAGAACTTTCTTGGTTAGCTTTATATATTTGTTTCTATTGGGAGAACTCTTGTCACATTTCGTATTTCGTCACGAAAATTCTGTCTTTACTCGTTTTGTCTAGTGGGCAACACTAATTAGCATTTCGTAGGATGGGAATGCTCTCTCAGAGTTTCAAGAGCTAAATTACAGAGTTAGTTAAGGATACACCCAAGGGCGCTCATGTTGTGGTTTCCAACGGGGGGGGGGGGGACAAGTATAAGCGACATTTCAAATATAGCTTCAAATTTTGCTGTAACTATTCTAAAAAATCAATTGAGTTTTCGATATTCCCAAGTACAATTTCTTCAAGGGGACAAGCGCCCCACCTTGCCCCCCCCCCTAATGGGCGCCCTCAGATACAGCTTAATTGGTCAGATAACAACTATAGGCCTATATACTGAATAAAAAAGCCAAAGTTCTTCGTATATGTGTTTTAGGACCTCAATACAAGAAAAAAAAGTTTATCTGTGACTTTGGTCGGAAACGCTTAGGCTATCTACGACCAATTTACGGTAACTACCCTCTACGACCAGTTCGAATAATTACTATAAATTGGACCTATCATCGTAATTAGGCGTTTCCACCCAAAAACATTTTTCTTGCATTAAGGTCCTAAATATGTATGCTAAAATCGTCAGTTGTTTTATTCAGTAGTCACTCTATCACCAATTCAACTAATTAGATAAGTTAAATTGGCCCTATCTGCGTATTAAGGGCTTCCATCTAAAATCACAGAGAAACTCTTTTCTCGTATTAAGGTGCTTTAACACGTATACTATGTGATGCTTGTCGGTTTATGCTCCGGACACTCTAGGCCTATATTTAATAAAGCTAAGAATTTGTTTCTGCAAAATTAGATACTTATTTCAATGAACAGAAAGTAATAATTTCAATGTTTACCAATGAATTGCCAAGAATATAGACTTAAGGAAAGATGGTAGATAAAAGACAATATTTTTAAAATTACTACAACTTAGCTATTATATTTAATCTATACTGTTTCTTGGCTCTGATAACTCACTTCCTTCATGTTGCTTGGAAGAGGAAACGAAGTGTTTAACGTCTCTTGGTTTTGCTCTGTGTATGCTCACGATAAAATGCAAATAATTAGTGATGATGAATGTGCTATCTTTATTCCACCAACTCGTTCTTCATCAATCATTTGCATTTTATCGTCAGTGACGATGAACGAGTTAGCGGAATAAAGATAGTTCATAGAAACGAAAAAAAAAATAAATAAATAAAAATCTAACGGACATGACATTTTCCAGCACAAGCACTTATTGTGCGTGTCCAGGGCCACTCATAAATTTCATGGGCCCGTACACAAATTTTCTGTGAATTTCCCTTTCTCTTAATGGTCAGCACCATTGCCAACTCCACTTTTTGAAAATACTCAAGTAACAATTCCAATGTCACTAAATTTCTGTATTATCATGGATTAAACGTTATTTTTGCTATAGAATGGTGTTTAGAAATCCACTATAGAAATCCACCAAAAATTCAATTTTATTTAATTTTATACGAACATCTGTAAAAGTTATGATTACTTAGCCTACCCTAATAGCAGAGACAACTTGCAAACCCTTGCTGTAAGCTTGAATTGCAAGTCGGCCAAGCTTGCATCCAGCTTGCTTGAAAAATGTGAAAGCATGCTGCAAGCTGGATTCCAGTAACGAAATTAGTCTATATGGAGGCAACCTTACATTCAGTGTTCCATTCAAGCTTGGCACAAGCTTTTATTCAAGTCAAGTCAAGACAATTGCCAATGAACGGCCAGTGATGCTATGACGCTCTGCGAAGGATCTAAAGTATCGCTTGCAAGTACAACAAAAGGCAGATTTTATGAAATCATGCGTTTCAAGTGCAAGTGTAGAAAGCCAAAAGCTATGATGCTCGCGCCAACTAGCCGAAAGCATTCTTGCTACTAGGGTATTTTCGATTACCGAAACTTTAAACTTTAAAATATTACAATTGAACGAAGAAAACTTTTTCACGTGCCCCCTGACATTTGTCGAAGTTGTCCCTCCCCCTCCCCCCTTATGAGCAGCCCTGTTGGAATCTTACGGGAATTATTTTTTTTAACTAGAAATGAACATTGGGACATCGTATTTTATATGCTTTTCTATACCTAGTGAAATCCAAGCAATTAACATTCAATCTTTTGTTATTAATATAAGGAATCAAAGTGTCATTACGTATCATTGCACATCGTTAAGTATTTTGCTTAGAGTTTCACAGGAGACGAGACAGAGCTCTTCCAGTAAAAATAAATACATCTTCAGAAAACGAGACAGCACTTTCACAATACCTTTCCAATATGAGACAGCTTGATTCATAAGCAACCCTATTCTGCCATTATTGGAAAGTCACTCACCTCGAACTAAGTTATAAAACATTCATGCACCACCGTCCTCAGCTAACCTTTGTCTTCAGTTAGGAATTTTCTGATGTAATACTGTTCATCAGTTGGCCCCTTTTACTGCTTCCTCGTTTTCCTTCCACTGTTCCTTATATATTGTGGGAGATCCGATTCGATTCTGGCGAGACTCATGCGGTCCGAATTCCATGTTAATCAAGTCCACGTCTCATAATAGCCTCGCTGATGAACGGGACGTTAAACTCAAAATCAACTCATCTCAACGTTCCTTATATAACATCTCTCATCATATAGTTCAATCTTAGTCAAATTATCAACCAGTTTCTCTTCCTATTTCCTTTCGTCCAACACCGTAGAAAAATATGGTGTTGGATAATTGAAACCTAATATGTTTTCTTTACATTGTGGCAATATGGTCTTCGATTCTCTTAAATGATTTTCAAGAGAACAAAATATCGTGAATCCCAATTCAAAATTATTTGCTGTTTAAAACATTTTCGATGTAACTAGGTACCAAGTGATCAGGAGATACTCGTCCTGTTGTCCTGTTGTCGACCATTCAAGGCTAATCGTTTCGCTATCTTACAGATAACCTAACATGCAATGAATTTTGAGTGAAAAGTGTAATTTCATTTCAGTAGTATCTGTTAATATTGGAGACGAGATCGAGATTGGACTTGGTCTCATTTCGGCATTGTCTCGAAATACAAGTATCTGTCTCGGTCTCGTATCACTTTGTAAATACCTGTCTCGATCTTGAGCTCGCTGCTATCCCTAATGGTGTATAAGAGATAGCGGCAGAAAATGAAGAAAATGATTAGCAGGTAAAATTACTCGGAAACGATCCTTTTAGTCCAAAATCGATAGTTTTCACGGTCGCAGATATAAATAGTGACACTCCCGATGCCTTTTAAGTTACAGTTCAGCCCTCATCGATATGGGGTGAGAAGAGGTGAGGGGTGAAGGTATGAAAGGGTGACGTTACGAATTGCTATCATTACGCTTTCATTGAAATGCGTATCCTAAGGGTTTAAGTTCTTTCTAAAAAAAAAAAAAAAAAAAAAAAAAGTTTTCCCCGTGCGAAGAACGGGCATTTCAGCTAGTTACAATTCTTGTGAAATACGTGTTATACCCTAGTTACTAGGTTCATATGACTCACTATGCCTACTTTGTAAACTTCTGACAGCAGCGTTCCTTTTCTCACCTCCAGTAACTTAGCAGAGGAAAATGATGAGGATTTTCTGAGTTTAGCGTCCCTTTCAGCAACGAAACTATATATGACGAAACGTGGACCTACAACTTAACGAAGGATCCGAACCACATAAGCCCCGCCAGAAATCGAACCCGGATCTCTCACGCCAAATGCGTATATACCAACCACTTAGCCACGAGCTGATGAGGAACCTTATTTTTAATTTCAGGATCTTTTATTCCTCCTTAAAACTGGCATTTACGCGTAGCATTGATTTCCGGCTTGGTGCCGGATATTTTAAGTAGATATGCATGGGAGATAGAGATCCCTTCTCCAACAAATGATTTGGTGGGTTGGCTACTGAAGCCATGCAGAGTGTCTTGCTTATACAATCCAGATGATTAACAGTATACGAAAGAGAGAGAGAGAGAGAGAGAGAGAGAGAGAGAGAGAGATGATCTGGGCGTTGAAGAGAGAGAGAAAGATTAGTTTGTTTCAGAAATCCATCTTAAGAAGCAGGAAGCCAAATCGTGACTTTACGATTACCGATGTTACGCATAGTTGAATGGTTGAGCTAGTAGTACTACTGGTTTAAGAAAAAAATAAGAGAAAAGGTGTTATTTTTTGTTAGTATTATTATTAATAATAATAAGAATAATAAGACGAAAAGAAGAAAAAAACTCTTTGCGAAAGAAGGTGTAGCATGTCACGGCCAATATAATTGATGCTACCGAATAAATTGAAGTTTCAGTGACGCCAAAACATTGTATGTCCAATTACATCTTCTAGAAAGAGGCGTGTTCTTGGTGCCACCAATGCAGACCTCTGGGATTTATTACAGATCTTAGGCAGTTAGAAATAAAAGAAGCTTAAGATTTTTTCGTTGTTTTTTTTTTCTTTAAAAAAACAATATTAAAGAAAAAGAAACGTATGTGCAGGTTCTGTTGTAGGATCTTAAAAAAAAACAGACGGGTCCAGTATGGTAAAAGAAAAACTACTATATATATATATATGTATAGTTTTATGTATGTGTTTATTGCCCCGTTGCAGACCATACAACAATGTGAATATTCATAGAGAGGATGGGAACATTATTCTTTTCAGCCATGTCACACGCAACTGGACTCACAATTAATTTTAAAAAGTTCGGTTGCGCCTAAGTTAGCCAAAGTTCTTTTCGGTTGCTGTTCAATATTGAAAGGAACACACACACGCAAAGCGCGTCGCTAGATTTTTTATTTTATTTTATTTTATTTTTATTTTGAATGTCCGTGTTTGAATTATGAAATAGTTGTGGTTTGGTTCGACACGAACAATAAGAATAAAGAACAAGTCGTCTGTTGGTGGTAACAAAATAATAATAATAATAATAATAATAATAATAACAATAAAAGGTTGACCTGTTTTCGGACCTTGAGGAATATACATACTCCACTACCAGTATGGTGGCCTCCAGGGTAGAGCTATTTATTATCATGTTATGCATAAAATCTGTTCCCATATGTTGACGTTATGTGTCACTGGGTTTTGTTTTCCTTATTATAATAAGCAAATGGTAACTTTAGTGTTGAATTTTTTGAGCCGATGATACTTTATTATGGACTCAATTAACTGAAAGTTCCAACACAAGTGTAGTCTTGTCAAGTTTGAGTGCACTGGTAATAAAGAAAAAAATGCTAATTTGCCTAACTAATTAGCTGAAGATAGTAAACCAGTAAAGTACGGATGGGATAGCCAGCCTCTTTTCTTTTCCACTTAATCAATCAAAATGCCATACTTGACAGATGCAGGTCTGTATACCTACTTTTGGGCCACTCTGTATAGAAACTTGAAAGTTAAGAGCTGCTAAGCTGGAGGAAAAGATTGTGTGTATAAGAAAGAACTGGGTTACTGTTATTTTAATAGTTTAGGCTAATATTAAGACCTTGACATATTAAATATAATACAAAATTTAACCATTTTTCTTTTGCTCGTCTTTCATAAATGAAAGGAGATAATGAAATGCAACTTACCACAATCACAGATAATGTTATTCTACAACAGAAAATATGGACCTGAAGAATTTTCACTGTTGCCATCCATAGAAATTACAGTGTTGCCAAAATAACATTTCCCCCAAAATCTAAGTTAAGGCAGCGACTAGAGCAATGAACCTCATCTGCATTTGATTACGTATCATGTTGTCTTGGAATCCTATGAACTATTTTTTTAAATGACAGTTGTATATTAGTTTGTAATAGTGTAAACAAAATAGTTTTAACATACAGTTATTAAAATTTAAAATAAAAACGTTATTTAAAAGTAGTTCACAGGATACGAAAAGTACATGATACGTAATCAAATGAAGTAGTGTTCGTTCCTCTAGTCGCTGCCTTAACTTAGATTTTGGGGGAAATGTTATTCTGGCAACACTAATTTCTATGGATGGCAACAGTGAAAATTTTTCAGGTCAATTTTTTGTTGTAGAATAACATTGTTTGTGATTGTAGTAAGTTGCATTTCATTATCTCCGTTCACTTATGAAAGACGAGCAAAACAAAAATGGTAAATTTTGTATTATTTTTAGTATGTTAGGATCTTAACTTGCACATGTTAATTAATTAGTCCCTGCTACATAAGAAAAACAGTATCTCGGTAGGAGGTACAAACATTAGGCTTATACGGATTGCACACAATATGGCGATTATTGGGAAAGCTGGAAGAAAATCAAAAACATGTTAGAAAATGTTAGCACGAATCAAATAATTCGGTATTTTATACAAATACTTAATCACCGTTTAGTCAATTAGAGAAACCTTGTTTCACTATTAAGGGATACACAAGTGAGTGACCGTTGAATCGTTCTAATCTATAAACAACATATCATATGTGGTCGCTTTATTCTCAATCTGTACTTACATTTCTTCCTCTGTCTCAACTCATAAGACAGTTCCCAAATTCATGAACAGAAAACTTGAGCCAAAAGTGCTGCCCTTCAGGCAAGACGAAACGAGAAAGAAAAAGGTTTTCTCGTGTCGTATATTTTGTAAAATTCAAGTGTGATCTCGATTTTTTGTTCATCTCGTCTCGATTTCTAAGAAAGCTTTTCTGGTATCGTCTGGTTTATTTTGATTTCGTTTTGTAATTTTCTGTACAAATTTTTGTATGCCTTGATTTCTTTCTCTAATTTCCACGAAGAATGTGATGTAACAACATTTAAACAATATTTGTAATAGGATTTTATTGTATAATGACTTATGTACCTTTAAACTTTGATAAATGATCTTCATTATATTTGTACAATTACTTTTTCAATTTATACTTTTTATAGTATAAATCATGTACAAGAATTTTAGGAATCATCCAAACAAAATGGATAAAAATGTTGCGATCTAGGCCAATAATTAGTTTCTAGATCAGGGGCCACAAAATTTTTGAGCTTCCCTTACATCCAGTTTTCGTATTGTCTACGGAATAAGCACACCATACTGAGTTAAGTAATATAGTTTTGGTTTGGCTACACTATATGTTGTTCTCCAGATATATATGGTATACAAGAAAATTTTTGATTGAGATATATTGGATCTTTTCAAAAACTAAAACAGTATGTGAGATCTAAGACTTCAGTGAACTATTCTCGTCCCGTCTCGAATTTCAAAATGAAATGCTTGTCTTATAGGCAACAATAATTGCAAAGGATATAGAAAAGGAAATAAATTTAGTAAGACAAAAGCAATGGTGATTGGAACCTAGCGATCGAAATATAGAAGTAGAAAGTGAGAGAGTAAAATAGGTCTCTACAAGGTACAAGAATGACAGTATTAGTAATGACATTAAGAGGTCTAATCACTGCGAAATTAAAAAACCGCTATTTTTACAATAATTATATGATATCTTCAAATCAAATAGATAAAAGATAATCGAAACGCGGGACAAGAGCGAACTAGACAATATTATTTTACGTGAGGTAATGTTATCAACGAGCCACCTAGTAGCATTCCGTTTGCAGCCATTTAGAAACGCTAAAATAAATGCCGATTTTCTTAATGGCTGGAAATCGAAAGCAGATAAATGAGTCGTGATAACGGTATCTCATGTAAAATAATATTATCTAGCGAGCTCTTCTTCCACTTTCCGATTATCTTTTACCTATTTGAAGATATCACACAATTAGTGTAAAATTACAGGTATTTTAATTTCGCTGTGATGGGGCCTCTTAATTGCGAACATGAAATATAAGCAAAGATCGGAATGACAAAAGAAACATTTTGATAAAAGAGAAGTCTATTTTCTGAGGGAGAACCGTAAAATTTGAATACAGTACTTCGGATTCCACTACAAACTTTAGATCCGCACCTCATATAGCCTTGTTGTTGAAAAGAACACAAAGTTTCAATCCAATGAACAGAAACACAGTGTGAAAAATTGTTAACCATCTAAGCAAATACAAGGCCTTTTTTCATTAATGAAAGTTTTCTCTGATGTTTTATCAAATTTTTCCTTTTGTATTGCTTAAAGGAAAGTAAAGTATTGCTTAACACACCTTCATAAAATATGATGGATTAACCCTCTTCTCTGCCACTGACTTCAACCCCAAATAACAGGAGAAAGTATCTTATTTCAAACGAAAACACACTTTGTTTTATAAAAATCAGATAATTCTTACAAAATTTGTTGTGCTATTGGTAGGAGCAAATTTAATTCTCCTCCAGTCAGATTTTTAAAAAATGATATGGCAGAACACATTTTTTAAAGATTGTACGAGGGCGGTTGCTAATTTACTTCTTCAATTATTGATCAATTTCAACTGCAAGCAGTGAGAATGACTGACAAGTCTCAGAAGAAATATACATATACATTTCTATATATATATATATATATATATATATATATATATATATATATATATATATATATATATATATATATATATATATATCATATTGCACAAAAATTGTATGTATTTTTTTTTTCTGTATCTTTTTAAAAGCAAATTCATCCTCCATTCTTGGTTGATTTCAGAGTCCAGTTAACTGTGTAAACACTAAGAAAGTCCTAGACAACATTACTGTTGCCCGCAAGCTGAGACAAGACGGGGAATAAGGTTTTCTCGTCTCATAAAATTTATATAAAAGTCTCGTCTTGCCTTGATTATCAAATAATTCTTTTTCGTCTCGTCGTGAAAGGGTGGGAAAACTTGTTTCGTTTCTTTGCATTTTATAAAATTTTGGACAAAATTCATGTCCTGGTTTTTTTTTTTTTTTTTTAAGTTAATTTCATCTTAAAGTTATCAGAATTCTTCCGCGTCATGAATAGGGGGGAAGAAAAGCATCTAAATAGCATTTAAACCTTATTTATTATTGAAGTATATTGTGTAATGACAGGGATGCAGCCACGGGGAGGGAGTCCATCGTGTCTGGACTCCTACGAAAACTTCCAAACTCAACATACATTTGCACATTTTCTCAACAAAACTATAGTTGTTTAACAGGGAAATGATTGATGTAGCATGAAAATTTGATCTGTTACTTCATCTGTACTATTTTTCTTATAAAAACAATCTAGTTCTATAATTTCTTTTCTGAAAATACAGATGGAAGTATTTTACAATTACTTTTACGGGTGTAGAATAACACTCGTTCAATACTACATAGAAGATGTAATGGCTTGTAGTATTGAACTACCCCCTTCCAAAGATTAGAATCGTCCCAACAAAAATTTGTAGGTTCCTGCCTGTGTAATGATTTGAGAGTTCCTTTAAATGTAGATAGGTTCCTGTAATCACTTTATCAATTTATTGTTTTATACTACGAATCATGTATCACAAAACCACTGTTTGAGATCTAAGATTTGAGTGAACTACATTGAAAAAAAAATGTAATTAAATTGCCAAACATCAATGTAAAATCAATTACTCTTCATTTATCATTTTGTAAGTTGATATACATTTCCTTAGATTAAATTACCAAATTTGGTGGTTGTTTTTATAAATTTACAGTAAATTTATAACAAATATGATATTTTTATTGATAAAAATATAATTTTACACCATTTGATGTTAGTAATTTTACTTTATAGGTGTAAATTAATTTACATTGAGGCTTGACAAACAAATTGCCAACGTTTTTTGTAAATTTACCTATGAAGTTTTTTACAGTGTAGCCTAGAGTGCTGCTCACGAGACTTGATAAATTTTTCGTCGTCTCGTCTCGAATTTGAAAATGTACTTAACGTCCCGACTATCTTTTCGTTTTTCAAGACGAGAAATTTCTCGTTTCGTCAGCAACACTGGGAAATACATAAACGATATTGTATTAAAGTGGAATAAGTTTTAGGTAGGAAATTTCATAGCGAAATATGCTTTTAAATATCGGATGAGAAGAAGTGGGAGTTAATTCAATGCTTCAACCTCAATTATTTCGCTGCCACCTTGATTTCAGTACCCTAACAAAATGTGCCACCTACACTTTTGCAACATTCAGCCTTTTGAAAAAAAAAAAAAAAAAAAAAAACGCTACAATTTGCGGAAACCAAACACAGAGTAGAACTCTACACGGGCCGGAATTTTTAGCTCGGACCCGGCCCGGCCCCTTAATTTATAATGTGAGGCCCGATCCGAGTCCGAAATATGCTTTATCCTTTAAGCTCAAGCCCGACCCGAGGCCGTGTTATAATCAAATTAGCCCAAAATAACAAAAACTTGATAATAACGCAAAATTGTATTTTTATTTACAACAATTAGAGGTTTAATTTTGCAGTTTAATAGCTTACATGATTCAGACAGAATAACGATCAATAAAGTTTATCATTTGCACTTATTAACTGTATATGAATTCTCTACAGTTGGTCATTTTTATAGATTCTGTCTCCCTTAGCCTCGGTGCATAAACCTGGTACGTCAAACTAAATATTTTATTTCATTTATATAAATTCTCATGAAATGACCAACTTGAAATGAATACTCCAAATATTTAAAACAAAATGTCAAGTGTACAAATTCTTATGCAAATGAATGTGTACTGAACTCACTCAGACAGTCCTCAAAGCAGTCATTGTCGATTGCTGTGAAGAAAAAGAATGGAATCCACACTCTGGCTGCTCAAATTTTCACTCACAGATAAGCTAAACATGTTCATTTCAGTTTTCGTTTCCTCTACACAATTATACTCTCAATTGCACAATGATAATAAGATTTTTTGTACGGGCGTCTCAAGTTACAAATTTAGATGTTCTTTAAAAGTTCTCCAGGAAGAACGGTCCGATAAATATCGTTGTGCAGTATATTTACAAAGTTAGGCCCGATAAAGCCCGAGAAACATAATTGTATATTTCAAAATTTACGGTCCGGGCCCAGGCCCGGCCTGAGCCCGAAGTGATCTATGCGTAGTAGGCCCAACCCCGTGCAGATCTCTACACCAGAATCTAAAGCTCTATACCTGCGTGCCACTTTACAAAGAATGTCTACAATGAGAACTGCCTCTTGACGCCAAATAGCGTCAATGTCACACAACAATAGGTATGAATGACGTCATATGGAGTCATGTTGAGGGAACGAGTTAACTAATTTGAAGGCCAAGCAGTAGTAGTATATATAACTAATTTAATAAAGATTTTATATTATGATTGGTCTAAGATACAAAACGTTATTTGGACAGTGATGTGCAGTTTTGAAGTACTTGATAAAATTATAGTAGTATATAGATGACACTTGAGTGATAGTAGCTATAGGTACAATTACCATATTTCTGCTATTGTAAACCGGTACAGTTTGGTACGATGTTTACTTTCACTTTTCCATCGGTAGAAAGTACCTAACTAGCACAAGAGCTATTTTTATTTCATGCTTTTGGATGTATCTGTAATGATCAAGGTCACAGGAGGTCCCGTTTTAGCCGGGGCAGGCCTTTTTTTCTTTATAAGCCTAGATGTCCCGTTTTTGAGCAAATACGAACAAAAGTGTCCCGAAATTATTATTTAAAATATAAATGAAACGAACTTAACTGTTCTCTTACTCTTCTAGCTTATAGAATCTACCGATGTGACAATAATGTAGCCTATTACTACCTGACAGATCAGAACAAATTTTCAAAAACGGTGGAAAAAGACTAACCTTCCGTTTAAATGATCTTTCTCCACGTAACAATCTCTTCTTTGTGGCAAACTCACGAAGAAACAAAGTAACGTCAGAGACAGAAAATGTGAATTCAGTCAGTCAGTTACAGTAAAAATTGTGACACTCAATATTTGTAATATTTAATCTATCTGTCTCTATTCTGAAAAACGGTTTAATTTTGAGAATTAGTAGATATGCTTTAAAAATATTGAAACGATTATGTTTTCCGGGATAATAAAATTTCTCGACTGAAGCTACAATTAGTAATCATTATTCCTTTACGTTTACGCTAATGCAGGGATGCAAATAAGCAACAAAATTTTAGTAGCCCAAGAGAAAAGTTACTAGCCCACATCCCACAATAGAAATTAACTACTTATCTTTGAAATAAATAATAGTGATATTAAACTCGCCCGCACCGATGAACCACTCGCCCCGAGCGAGTTATTTGCATCCCTGCGCTAATGCCACCTAGAAGACAATCATAGAGACATTTGAAGCCGGCACATAGCTGTTCAAATAGCTATTGCTCTTCTGGATTGTTTGTGATTGCAGTCGTACACGCAGAAGCTCGTCAAGAAGGAGGAGTTCAAGTTTTCAAATTAATATGATTTTAGGTGTTTGTATAAATATCTTAGTATAGCAAATGTTTATTTTTGCTCAATACCTTGCTCAAGAGAGGGTCTAAAACACCGAAATCCCTCCTCGAGTACACTACTGTGCAATTGTGTACATAGAAATAATAAGATAATCCAGAAATTTGAAACATTTCAATTAAAATATTTTTATTTATATTTGGGCGGATTTCACTTTAATATTTACATTATAGGTATTATTCTGTAATATTTATTACAGTTCAAAGTAAATTTATATTTTGCTACAAATAATTAAAATTCTTTTCTTTCGTTTCAGATATTTGAAGAGCGAGAGAAAAACCTTCGACAAAAACAACCAAAAACACAAGGAAACTACATATGTTTTATTCTAAAATAAAGCTTTATGCATTATACTCTGAGTATTAATTAATGCACATATTTTCCCTATTTGTCCATTATAGGTATTGCTACTTTCTAAATTTCCAAATAAAGTTTAAACAAATACTCTTCGTTCGATGATGTGTTTAAGGAGACGAATTATCAATTCAAGTGAAATGAAAGACTTCTTGGACTCTAGGTTATAAGAGTCTGGAGTAAACGAAACACGGTATTGTCTAGCAACGAAAAGCACCCTGTCTCAGATAGAGCCAGGAACCATTAGTTAGATGGATGTCTAGCGTCCCTTTCAGACCATATGAGATGTGGAAATATAGTTGTAAGGTGTAATCCTAACCAGGGTCGGATCCAGGATTTTCTGAAGGGGGAGGTGTACCAATAACTACCAAAAACACTGAAACTCTTCAAAGTGACATGTGGCAATATTCTTTACCCCTGACAACAGTGGTACACTCATGTTCAAAATGATTGTCGCAACTGTCTTCTTGTAAGAATATAATTTGATAATGATTTTTCAGGGTACTTTTAATACTGATACTATGTATATAATCGGGAAATGTATATTTGTGGTAAATTTCATAGGAAAAGAATTATAAGTACGAAAATTAGAATGAGTAAAACAAAATGTTGCTAAATGGACAAGAAAATTTTATTTTCGTTTTATTGTTCTTATTTACTGCTCTTTTGACATGAAATTTTCCACGTACATGTCTCCGCCGATTATACACATACTAACGTTATAAGAAATACCGGGCGAATTCGTTATCAAATTATATTCTTGCAATAATATATTTATAGACATGCGACAATAATTTTGGACATGAGTGTAAGGGTGGGGGTGGGGAATATTTTAAAAAGGGTAGCAAGTGATATGCAGAAAAAGAAATTTCTTCTCTCCTCCTAGCTTCTGTTATCTTCTCTACTTGACAAATGTTATATTGTTTTCCTTGGTGAATCCTTTTCCTTTAACCTTCAGAAAATCGACTTAAACTATTGCTTTTGTAAAGCTCTGCTTTCTTTTAAGCCCCAAACGAAACATGATGGCAGAAAGTTTCGGAAAGACTTGCTATTTTCACTGCTAGCTTCTCATTTTAGATAGTGTATATTTATAACGAAGGGGAGGAGTGCACGTGCACCAGTGCACCACCCCCTAAATCCGACCCTAATCCTAACCACCGGAAAAGTCTCTCCCTCCGGAGGCTGGATCTCCTGTAGCTAAGTCGTGCGTGCTAGCCACTGAACTAGTGGGGAAAACTACTTGCACCAAAAGAAAAAGCGGTCTACTGATAATAAGAACTAGTGGTGGGCATAAAAACAAGGTTTTCGGTTTTCGTTTTTTTGAAAATTTTCTGGTTTCTGTTTTCGGTTCGGTTTTCCACCGAAACTGGTTTCTGTTTTCTCCAAAACCAGTTCGGTTTTTCACCGAAACCGGTTATCGGTTTTCTACAAAACCGGTTCGATTCTTCACCAGATTCGGTTTCGGTTTTCTACAAAACTGGTTCCGGCTTTTTTCCAAAATTTGTTCTATTTCTGACCAGAATAGTGTTTCGTTGTTCTCCGGAAACCGAATCCGTTTTCACAGAAATAGTTTTATTTGTTTCTCAAAAGTTTTCACCGAAACCAATGAAAAACCGAACCGGTTTTGGAGAATTCAGAAACAAATTTCGGTGAAAAACCGAACCGGTTTTTGGAGGCAACAGAAATATAAGTTTTTCGGGTTTCGGTTTTTCTAGAAACCGGTTTCCGGTTTTTATAAAAATAACCGATTTTGCCCATCCCTGATAAGAACCCATACTTATCAAAAACTGTAAAAAAGTAAATCCTGTTATGACTTCTAGGTGTTTCTACGGCAGGATAAACGCACTTATAAATTTAGGGTGTTTAAACAATCAGTGAATATGTAGTAATAAATCTGTGATACATAGTTTTTCGTTACCAAGTAATATTAACTTCATATTCTCTTAAATGGAACATATAATGATAACATTATGCCAAATTAACAGCCGTTTACAAAACTTTAAGAAAATATTAGTTTAATTAAAGTTTAAATACCACATATACATAATAATAGGGAATATTAAAAGAAAACCTTCCCCCATTTGAGATAGACTATATAAGGCTAAAGGGCTGAGTGGAGATAGAACTTCATACTTATTACAGGGTGTCCAAGAAGTCTCCGTATTCCTAGGTTTGAGTATTACAGAGAACAATGGCAGTGTAATTTTAGGTATGATATTGGTAACACTGTTTTCAGGGTCAGAGATAGCACTGTCTTTTATCCATGCGTTCAAGGCCACATGGTGAATTTCAGTTGTGAACTCATGGCTGATGTAAGTGATTGCTGTTATACAGTTGAAGAACTGTTAGTTTCATGTGTGTGTGAGCACAAACGGGGCAACAATGATACAGGTAATGGATGCGTACAGAGCCATATGTCTCTTATCATTGATACAGAACAGATGGAGAATTGTGCAAATCCTTTTGGAACAGAACTCCTCAGACGCTCCGCAACATGTCAAAAGAAACATGAAGACGCATACATGTATATGCAGCACGATGAAGCATATACAGATCCACTGGATACATGGTTCATATATGTAAATACTCTACTATAGTAGGTACTAAATGAATGAACTAAAATTACACTGACATTGCTCTCTGTGATACTAAAACTTAGAGGTACGGGGGCTTGTCGAATATCCTGACTTCGACACTCACAGGAGTTACAGTCAGCACACACTCCGACCGCCTTAACACACCATGTTTCCCCAGTTAAACCCAGGTTCCTATTTACAGAGGCAGGATGAATTCCTAAGCCGCATTGGAACGAATGTAGAAGTAGAAAATAATTCCCGATCCTGCCGGAAATTGAGCCCTGCCGGAATAGGTAAATGTCATACTGTTGTTCTATTCTCGTATGTTTCAGAGAGAAAATGAGTATTTAAAAGAACATTAACGCTATAAAAGAGATATATTGTAGTAAACTCACACCTGACTAAGAATGAAGATGTCGAAAGTTAATTCTAGATATACAAGTGAATACAATTCTAGAATTAAAGGTAAGTAAACAGTAGTTGGAATAATGATTTCCAATGAAGAGAAAAGAATGTATTCCTCCCCCACAAAAAACTGTAAACTATGATAATACATGTATTTCTAAAATTGTGGCTAGTTATTATTGTCTTGTTATTTTATATTTATAAATATATATACAGTAAAAATATTTTGCGCAATATAAAAATGTTACATGTAATAAAATTTAATTTATGAGGATCAGTCAAAAAAAAAAAAAAAAAAAAATGGTGGAAGCCAGCAAAAGGTAAAATAAAGACACTCATATGACAATCCTACTCGTATATCCTAGTTACTTCCAACTGATAGATGTATGACGTCTAAATACGCTTGTACACTTGGAGCAGCGACTAAATGAAACAAGCTGAGCAAAGAAGCGGGAATGAGACAGAAGAACGAAAAATGAAGGGGTGACAGTGTCACATATGCTGTGTTTGTAAAATCAACTCTTCCTTGTTCATTCTCCTGCATCATATCCTAAGAAAGTTACATTTACGCTACATTACGTCCAGAAATGTAATACACATGTTCTTGTATATACATTGGTGATTGGATTTGGGTTTAACGTCCAGTTCAGCAGCGAAGCTCCATGAGACGTGAACCTATAGCTTAATGGGATCCAAACTACATGAGCTCCCGCTGGGAACTGAACCCTGGTCTCTCATGACAAAGGTACATGCGCTATCCACTTTGCCACGAGGTCGCTCACATGCTTGTACAGTCCCTTTCAAAAGAAAATTGGCCGCCCATCTCCGTTTCAAAAACTCTGGACTCTTACCCACAGTCGGAATTAAATAACAAATGTGGATTTTATTTGGACAACTGAGATATTCATTTCGAGCCGAAGTATTAGTATTTCCTATGTATGCCTGTCAGAATATTGCCTTTCAAAGCAATACGGGTAGCTAAGATTTTTGAAAATAAGAAAACTGTATGTTAGAAGAGGTCCATTTTCAACATCCTTTATGCAAAGTATTTCAAATTTTGTTATTTTTAGTCCAGAGAACTTTCCTTACTTTCTGTGTTTTCAAATTACACTCTGTATATATATATATATATATATATATATATATATATATATATATATATATATTAGATGAAATTTGGTATGCAGGTCATACGTTAGGTGCTTACGTACATTGAAACATTCATTCATACTAAATAGTAACTTGATGGACACCCTGTATTGGAAAAAATCAAAATTATCCCTTGACAGTTTGGATTGAATTGTCGTATCGCATGTTATTGAAAATTAGTGCCAAATCTTCGAGCACAAAAGTAGATCTGCTCATATAGTCTTTCCAAAAATAAATAAATAAAATAAGAAATAAAAAGATATACCGGTACTGTATATACTGTATAATACTGTATATTTTTTAGTCAATATATCAGACAGCATTATATTGGAGGAATGTTGCTAGGTGTGTGCAAATGAATATCTGAGTAATTAAGTTATTATTACGCAGTTCTTATATACATGAAGTCCTTCTTCATTGATTCTATTGCAAGGAGAATCTTCGAGAGAATAACGAATGTAACAATTGCACTTTACTGCAGCAAAAAGTACTCAACGGATCTATCTCAAATTTTGTACACAGAAGAAGACTAAGTAGTGTCAAGTCTGAAAGAACGATTCTGAATATAGGTTAAGGAAGTGGTTAATAAATCACACACACACACACACACACACACACACACACATATATATATATATATATATATATATATATATATATATATATATATATATATATATATATATATATATATGCATTTAGGTGGAGTACAGTATTTCGCTTTATCCGCAGGGCCAAGGGCGCCGATTTCTCTGTAAATTTGGGGGGCCCATTCTGATGCCGAAGGAATATATATGAGGATTTTAAGATAAATTGCGTATAAATTATGCCAAATATTGTATATTCATAAATACAATAGGGGCCTCATATGAGCTTTGCCCCTCCCCACGGGATCGGCGTTCTTGCGCAGGGCCCTCTAATAAGGGGTCCTGGCAGGTCGTAAAAAAAAAAAAAAAAATGGGAAGGTAAGTTATTTGATATACCATTGAAATGAAAAATCAACTTTTGTAGGAAAAAGTGTATGTCGAATACCATTTAAATATGACTACTTCCGTAGTCAGATAAAACGTTCAGTGCTTATAAATCACAAACAGTTGAAGGTAAAAAGATGAAACAAAAAGTGAGTCAGGGAATGGAGCATTGAATGAAGTGTAATGTTTGTTCTACAATGCCCTTTATAATTTGGCACTGGATAAGTCGAAAATTTTAAATAAGAAGGTAGTCCATTTGTTACATCATTGAAAAGTTAATGAGAAAACAAGTTTTGTAGGAAAAATTATACAAGGTACGAAATATTCACCATTTTGCTTTGAGTTCTTGCACAGTCGGATAAAACATTCAGCGTTTATAAATCATGAACGGCTGAATATATAAAGAGGAAACAAGACATGAGATAGGGAAATATCATTTGGCTCATTGAATGGCTCCCTATCATGAGGTTCTGTGTAACAAACAGCACGCTCCATTATGCTCATTTCACTATCATTATGCTCCAAAGTGTGTAAGAAGATAAGATTTTACAAGGTATTGGTAAGGACTTGCGTAATGAGAATCCAGTCGAATCTCAGCCGACGGAACACGTTTCGGTCATGTGTTCCTCGATACTAGTTGTAGTTCTCTTATTTCCAGTTATCTAACACCATTTTGAAATACAACGAAAAGAAACAAGCTACTCTATTCCTGTTCCATTGAACAGTGATCCTGCCTTTGGATTCCCCTTAGAAAAATATGAAGTTAGAGCCCAAGAGAAATATGAAATTTGTAGAATTTAAAACCTTAATAAACATGTTTAATACTTGTAAGAGTCTCAGTTGGCGTTTCAGTGAAGTGGGGGCCAGATTAGATTTATGCTTCATCTTAGGGAAATATATTTTGTTCAGTTGAACAACAGCATAACTTTAAATTATTTTTCAGTTCCTTTGGAAATGGTATAGTAGGCTCATTCAATGCTTCGCTAGTTACACTGAGGGAATAATATTCGACACACCTTAAAGCCTTAAGAAATGTATTAAGCCTGTCTTTGTAATAAACAATTTACTGAAATGGGTCAACATCACATTCTCGTTTCATTGAAGTATTTTTATATTTTCATATAGTGAACCTATTTCATGCTTCATTTGTACTGTACGTCATGTTCGTATCGTACCATATAGAGTAAGAACGTTTTACCTCGAAATGAGCCCTCTCTAACAGGGGGAAGTTTAAGTGGGGGATAGATGCAGTAGTAGGGACCCCGTTATGGCTCGCCGAGTCAGCAAAAATTTTTGTGACGTCATAGGTCAAAGGTCAATGACCTTGGCCCGGGGTCAATGACCGAGGGGTACCTAGGACCACCCCCTCTAAATTTTGACAGGGGTACCTTGGCCCACCCCCTAAATTTTGGCAGGGGTACATAGGACCACCCCGCTTAAATTTTGGAAATTGCCAAATCTAAAAATTGGGTGTGGTAGCCTAGGAACAGGGTATGTACCTCTATTAGTATTGGGTGTCTATGTCGTTCCCTTTCATGGGTAAAAAATTGCCAAAAATTGAAATTTCGGAGGTTTTTGACCTAATTTATCCCCTTTGATGAGGTGTTATTACCTTATATAGTTATATGGGCGTATACAGGGGTTCATTACCTTTCATAAGACATGGGTATATTAATGCACCCATTGAGAAATTTGGGAGGGGTACCTTGGCCCACCCCTTAAATTTTGGAAATTGCCCAATTTAAACATTGGGTATTATAGTACAGGACCCTAATATGTATTATGATAAATTTGGATGGTCCACCTCGTTTCCTTTTAGGGGTACCAAATTGCCAAAATATAAACGTAAGCAATACGTTATACCACGTGTTTGGTTTTTGGCTCAATTTATCCCCTTTGATGAGGTGTTATTACCTTATATAGTTATATGGGCGTATACAGGGGTCCATTACCTATCATAAGACATAGGTATATTAATGCACCCCTTGAAAAATTTGGGAGGGGTACCTTGGCCCACCACTTAAATTTTGGAAATTGACCAATTTAAACATTGGGTATTATAGTACAGGACCCTAATATGTATCGTGATAAATTTGGGTGGTCCACCTCATTCCCTTCTAGGGGTACAAAATTGCCAAAAATTCAAATTTCGGGGGTTTTTGACCTAATTTATCCCCTTGGATGAGGTGTTATTACCCTATATAGTTATATGGGCGTATACAGGGGTCCATTACCTTTCATTAGACATGTGTATATTAATGCACCCCTTGAAAAATTTGGGAGGGGTACCATGGCCCACCCCTTAAATTTTGGAAATTGACCAATTTAAACATTTGGTATTATAGCACAGGACCCTAATATGTATCGTGATAAATTTGGGCGGTCCACCTCGTTTCCTTCTAGGGGTACAAAATTGCCAAAATATAAACGTAAGCAATACGTTATACCACGTGTTTGGTTTTTGATCGATTTTATCCCCTTTGATGAGGTGTTATTATCCTATATAGTTATATGGTCATGTATAGGGGTCCATTACCTTTCATAAGATATGGGTATATTTGTGCACTCCTTTAAAAATTTGGGAGGGGTACTTTGGCCCACCCCTTAAATTTTGGAAATTGCCCAATTTAAACATTTGGTATTATAGTACCGGATCCTAACATGTATTATGATAAATTTGGATGGTCCACCTCGTTTCCTTCTAGGGGTACAAAATTGTCAAAATATAAACGTAAGCAATACGTTGTACCACGTGTTTGGTCTTTTGGCCCAATTTAACCTCTTGGATGAGGTTCTATTACCTTATATGGTTATATGGTTATGTATAGGGGTCTATTCCCTATCATAAGACATAGGTACATTTGTGCACTCCTTTAAAAATTTGGGAGGGGTACTTTGGCCCACCCCTTAAATTTTAGAAATTGCTCATTTTATATATTTGGTATTATAGTACTGGACCCTAACATGTATTATGATAAATTTGGGTGGTCCACCTCGTTCCCTTTTAGGGGTACAAATTGCCAAAATATAAACGTAAGCAATACGTTGTACCACGTGTTTGGTATTTTGGCCCAATTTATTTCCTTGGATGAAGTCCTATTACCTTATATGGTTATGTATAGGGGTCTATTCCCTATCATAAGACAAAAGCACATTTGTGCACCCCTTTAAAAATTTGGGAGGGGTACTTTGGCCCACCCCTTTAATTTTGGAAATTGCCCCTTTTACATGTTTGGTATTATAGTATAGAACCCTAATATATATTACTATAAATTTGGGTGGTTCACCACGTTTCCTTTGATGGGTACGAAATTGCCAAATTTTAGTACAACCACGTGTTTGGTTTTGGCTCAATTTATCCCCTTGGATGAGGTCCTATTACCTTATATGGTTATATGATCATGTATAGGGGTTCATTCCATATCCCCTTAAATTTTGGAAATTTTCCAATTTAAGCATTCGGTATCATAGTACATGACCTCAACATGTATCATGATAAATTTGGGTGATCCATCTTGTTCCCTTTCATGGGTAAAAATTACTAAAATATAAACATAAGCAATATGTTGTACCATGCGTTTGGTTTTTGGCCCAATTTCTTCCCGTTGATGGGGTTCTATTACCTTATATGTTTATATGGTCATGTATATGGGTTCATTTCCTATCATAAGACATGGGTACATTGACGCACCCCTTGAAAAATTTGGGAGGGGTATTTTGGCTCATCCAGTCGGTTTTAGAAATTGTTTTAATATAAGCATTTGGTATCATAGTACAGGACTTCAATATGTACCACTATAAATTTGGATGGTCCACATCGTTCCCTTTCATGGGTAAAGAACTACCAAAAATCGAATTTCGGAGGTTATTGACACATATTTAGCACGTTATATGGTTTATTACCTTTATATGTTTATGTTCCCTTTTAAATTTGGGAATTATCAAATAACAAAATTCGGTAAACGTTTTCTAGGACCCATTGGTGTTCCTCTTATGGCCAAATATTCAAAATTTAAATGTTATTGACCGGTTTTATTATTGAATAAGTACAGGATTTATTACTTTTTTTTCATAAGACACAGGTGTATTTGTGTACCAATCTTAAATTTTGGGATGGGGTACATTTCTTATTGTCGTATCAATAATTGGTAATTGGATAGTATATCATTCATTGGGTAAATCATTGTGATCACGTGATCAGTTATTAACCTATGATGGGATTAGGAGTCTAGGACATTGGTACATTAAAACTTTGTAGTATAATTTAAGAATTGTCAAATGAAATTACGTCATTGGTTTTGATTATTCACGCCAAATATAAACGTAAGCAAGACGTTGTACCACGTGATTGTCCTTGATGAGGTAGTGTACAGGGATTCATTTCCTTTGTTGTGGTACTTCTTAAGTTTGAGTACACACACTTCTAGAAAACAGTTGGTTCTACTCAGGTAAACAATTGACGGACATTATTGACCTTATTGAACATATAATAATATGATTAACTCTAAGACTTAGGTATATCAGGAGAAGTATTCTTTAAATTTGGGAATGGTGATAAACAGAATTTTAACATAAGGCGCGAAATTAGAAACAATACATTGAACTTTAGTCACAGCTCATAGTCTAAGATCATTGGTGGTGATTGATTTGAAATCTGATAGCTATCCTTATTGAATCTTATGACTCATAGACGAAAGGCAATACATGCTACAACACTGGCAAAGTTATTGTTAATGCAATTTGATTGGTTGATCACTATCTTTCCTGCAATCTGATTGGTTGATCACTATCTTTCATGCAATCTGATTGGCTGATGATTTTCAAATCTTTGCTGTATTCAGTTTTAAGTTTTGTTTAACATTTAAAAATCTTGGTTTCGTTCAACATTTTGCACTCACTGATAAATATGATCAAAACCGTTTATTTGTTAATCGAATAGTTAAAAACCGGATAAAGTTTGACGGTTAACCGTGAAACGTAAAATTTTTTTAGTTTGAAATTTTTTTGCTTGAAATTTTTTTGTTTGAAAATTTTTTCGTTTCCAAATTTTTTTTGTTTCAAAATTTTGTTTGAGATTTTTTCGTTTGAAATTTTTTTGTTTGAAAATTTTTTCGTTTGAAATTTTTTGTTTGAAAATTTTTGTTCGAAAATTTTGTTTAAAATTTTTTGTTTAAAATTTTTCGTTTCCAAATTTTTTGTTTGAAATTTTTTGTTTCAAAATTTTGTTTGAAATTTTTTTCGCTTCAAAATTTTGTTTGAATTTTTTTTGGTTTGAAATTTTTTGTTTGAATTTTTTTTTTCGTTTCAAAATTTTGTTTTAAAGATTTTTGTTTGAAATTTTTGTTTCAAAGTTTGAGTTGACATTTTTAAAAGTTTGTGCACCGATTAGTAAAGAACCGGAACTGTTTAGAACAAAAACCTTTGACAACATTGTGGTGCAATAGTACACGTCAGAACCTGGGGTTGTACTTGAAATGAAAAAACACAATTCATTGAAATTGATCATTTTATTACACTCCACATACATCCATACCAGATAGTGGTTCTGGATATTGTCGATACAATGTATTTTGAACTTCTTGCACTAGTTTGTCTTTAGCATATAATTTTAATTCCAGTTGAAGTCTTTTAAGGTCTAATGCAATATCAATTGGTGGAAACTCAATGTCCATTTGATCACAAATAAACTGTTTATCAATACAGGTATGCACCCACGAACGATGTTGACAACCATCACAATATCTAGATACATGTTGTACAATATGCATAACACATTTTTGAAGGAATATACTTGTTTTGTTGCACATTTCCACTGCATGTTTCACACACTGAAATACGCTGATGAATTTGTTCCATTCAGTTTGTGTTAGATACACCATGTTGCGAGGGACATGGAATGTACTCTTTTTACGTAACAGCACCATCTTCTCTTCGAGGACTGTACGCAGCACCACTTCATGATTTGAGCCTAATGATTTGACTATGGTCACATTTAGCTCATCGTTCATTTGGTCGATTCGTGCCATTCTTCACAGGTCAGTTGTACACCAAATTGTTCTGCTTTGCCCAATCGAACACAGGTTCAAATGTTCTAGCACTGATACCAATCATCACATGTTTTGTTTGAAATATATTTATTGGATAATAGCTTGCGAAGATGAACTCTTTATCGTTAGAAGTACACATCTTTCCTCCTGAAAAACACTTGCTCAAATGATTTCGTGGGATGACACTGTATTTGCTGGTTTATAATTATTGCTGACGTCATTGGTAAGGAATGTGCTGACGTTTGAATTCATGATTTCATCACAGTTGCTGACGTCATGCCGACCAACCACATTCATACAACTATGTCTGATGTGCTGACGGTTGAATTCATGATTTCATCACAATGGCTGACGAATCTGGCTGTGTACTAAATTCAAGTTGATGACTTCGACCCAAGAATCCTTTGTAACATAAAGATACAGATCCAGTATTTAAGAAACGCAGCAGTTCTTCTTGTTTTGATGGTTCCATGGGTAAATATCTTGCTGGTAAAATTATATTCTTATCATTTTCAAGCTTCACTACGATTCTTAATCCAAACTTTGTAGGGATCATTTGGCTAGCTAAGATTCTATAAGGTACATTCTGTTGTAAATTAGTAATCTTGGTAAATGATTTCATCACATCACGTGTGTTTAGAAACTGCAGACAAGTAGCCATGATGACGTTATCATGAATACTAACTCGAACGATACTTATATATGATGCAAAACTGATGACGTTGCATTATCATGTTCTGACGTGTACTATTGCACCATGATAAACAACGTTGCCAGATGTTTTTGTTCTAAACAGTTCCGGCTAGTGCATACCTGTATTGATAAACAGTTTATTTGTGATCAAATGGACATTGAGTTTCCACCAATTGATATTGCATTAGACCTTAAAAGACTTCAACTGGAATTAAAATTATATGCTAAAGACAAACTAGTGCAAGAAGTTCAAAATACATTGTATCGACAATATCCAGAACCACTATCTGGTATGGATGTATGTGGAGTGTAATAAAATGATCAATTTCAATGAATTGTGTTTTTTCATTTCAAGTACAACCCCAGGTTCTGACGTGTACTATTGCACCACAATGTTGTCAAAGGTTTTTGTTCTAAACAGTTCCGGTTCTTTACTAATCGGTGCACAAACTTTTAAAAATGTCAACTCAAACTTTGAAACAAAAATTTCAAACAAAAATCTTTGAAACAAAATTTTGAAACGAAAAAAAAATTCAAACAAAAAATTTCAAACCAAAAAAAATTCAAACAAAATTTTGAAGCGAAAAAAATTTCAAACAAAATTTTGAAACAAAAAATTTCAAACAAAAAATTTGGAAACGAAAAATTTTAAACAAAAAATTTTAAACAAAATTTTCGAACAAAAATTTTCAAACAAAAAATTTCAAACGAAAAAATTTTCAAACAAAAAAATTTCAAACGAAAAAATCTCAAACAAAATTTTGAAACAAAAAAATTTGGAAACGAAAAAAATTTCAAACAAAAAAATTTCAAGCAAAAAAATTTCAAACTAAAAAAATTTTACGTTTCACGGTTAACCGTCAAACTTTATCCGGTTTTTAACTATTCGATTAACAAATAAACGGTTTTGATCATATTTATCAGTGAGTGCAAAATGTTGAACGAAACCAAGATTTTTAAATGTTAAACAAAACTTAAAACTGAATACAGCAAAGATTTGAAAATCATCAGCCAATCAGATTGCATGAAAGATAGTGATCAACCAATCAGATTGCAGGAAAGATAGTGATCAACCAATCAAATTGCATTAACAATAACTTTGCCAGTGTTGTAGCATGTATTGCCTTTCGTCTATGAGTCATAAGATTCAATAAGGATAGCTATCAAATTTCAAATCAATCACCACCAATGATCTTAGACTATGAGCTGTGACTAAAGTTCAATGTATTGTTTCTAATTTCGCGCCTTATGTTAAAATTCTGTTTATCACCATTCCCAAATTTAAAGAATACTTCTCCTGATATACCTAAGTCTTAGAGTTAATCATATTATTATATGTTCAATAAGGTCAATAATGTCCGTCAATTGTTTACCTGAGTAGAACCAACTGTTTTCTAGAAGTGTGTGTACTCAAACTTAAGAAGTACCACAACAAAGGAAATGAATCCCTGTACACTACCTCATCAAGGACAATCACGTGGTACAACGTCTTGCTTACGTTTATATTTGGCGTGAATAATCAAAACCAATGACGTAATTTCATTTGACAATTCTTAAATTATACTACAAAGTTTTAATGTACCAATGTCCTAGACTCCTAATCCCATCATAGGTTAATAACTGATCACGTGATCACAATGATTTACCCAATGAATGATATACTATCCAATTACCAATTATTGATACGACAATAAGAAATGTACCCCATCCCAAAATTTAAGATTGGTACACAAATACACCTGTGTCTTATGAAAAAAAAGTAATAAATCCTGTACTTATTCAATAATAAAACCGGTCAATAACATTTAAATTTTGAATATTTGGCCATAAGAGGAACACCAATGGGTCCTAGAAAACGTTTACCGAATTTTGTTATTTGATAATTCCCAAATTTAAAAGGGAACATAAACATATAAAGGTAATAAACCATATAACGTGCTAAATATGTGTCAATAACCTCCGAAATTCGATTTTTGGTAGTTCTTTACCCATGAAAGGGAACGATGTGGACCATCCAAATTTATAGTGGTACATATTGAAGTCCTGTACTATGATACCAAATGCTTATATTAAAACAATTTCTAAAACCGACTGGATGAGCCAAAATACCCCTCCCAAATTTTTCAAGGGGTGCGTCAATGTACCCATGTCTTATGATAGGAAATGAACCCATATACATGACCATATAAACATATAAGGTAATAGAATCCCATCAACGGGAAGAAATTGGGCCAAAAACCAAACGCATGGTACAACATATTGCTTATGTTTATATTTTAGTAATTTTTACCCATGAAAGGGAACAAGATGGATCACCCAAATTTATCATGATACATGTTGAGGTCATGTACTATGATACCGAATGCTTAAATTGGAAAATTTCCAAAATTTAAGGGGATATGGAATGAACCCCTATACATGATCATATAACCATATAAGGTAATAGGACCTCATCCAAGGGGATAAATTGAGCCAAAACCAAACACGTGGTTGTACTAAAATTTGGCAATTTCGTACCCATCAAAGGAAACGTGGTGAACCACCCAAATTTATAGTAATATATATTAGGGTTCTATACTATAATACCAAACATGTAAAAGGGGCAATTTCCAAAATTAAAGGGGTGGGCCAAAGTACCCCTCCCAAATTTTTAAAGGGGTGCACAAATGTGCTTTTGTCTTATGATAGGGAATAGACCCCTATACATAACCATATAAGGTAATAGGACTTCATCCAAGGAAATAAATTGGGCCAAAATACCAAACACGTGGTACAACGTATTGCTTACGTTTATATTTTGGCAATTTGTACCCCTAAAAGGGAACGAGGTGGACCACCCAAATTTATCATAATACATGTTAGGGTCCAGTACTATAATACCAAATATATAAAATGAGCAATTTCTAAAATTTAAGGGGTGGGCCAAAGTACCCCTCCCAAATTTTTAAAGGAGTGCACAAATGTACCTATGTCTTATGATAGGGAATAGACCCCTATACATAACCATATAACCATATAAGGTAATAGAACCTCATCCAAGAGGTTAAATTGGGCCAAAAGACCAAACACGTGGTACAACGTATTGCTTACGTTTATATTTTGACAATTTTGTACCCCTAGAAGGAAACGAGGTGGACCACCCAAATTTATCATAATACATGTTAGGATCCGGTACTATAATACCAAATGTTTAAATTGGGCAATTTCCAAAATTTAAGGGGTGGGCCAAAGTACCCCTCCCAAATTTTTAAAGGAGTGCACAAATATACCCATATCTTATGAAAGGTAATGGACCCCTATACATGACCATATAACTATATAGGATAATAACACCTCATCAAAGGGGATAAAATCGATCAAAAACCAAACACGTGGTATAACGTATTGCTTACGTTTATATTTTGGCAATTTTGTACCCCTAGAAGGAAACGAGGTGGACCGCCCAAATTTATCACGATACATATTAGGGTCCTGTGCTATAATACCAAATGTTTAAATTGGTCAATTTCCAAAATTTAAGGGGTGGGCCATGGTACCCCTCCCAAATTTTTCAAGGGGTGCATTAATATACACATGTCTAATGAAAGGTAATGGACCCCTGTATACGCCCATATAACTATATAGGGTAATAACACCTCATCCAAGGGGATAAATTAGGTCAAAAACCCCCGAAATTTGAATTTTTGGCAATTTTGTACCCCTAGAAGGGAATGAGGTGGACCACCCAAATTTATCACGATACATATTAGGGTCCTGTACTATAATACCCAATGTTTAAATTGGTCAATTTCCAAAATTTAAGTGGTGGGCCAAGGTACCCCTCCCAAATTTTTCAAGGGGTGCATTAATATACCTATGTCTTATGATAGGTAATGGACCCCTGTATACGCCCATATAACTATATAAGGTAATAACACCTCATCAAAGGGGATAAATTGAGCCAAAAACCAAACACGTGGTATAACGTATTGCTTACGTTTATATTTTGGCAATTTGGTACCCCTAAAAGGAAACGAGGTGGACCATCCAAATTTATCATAATACATATTAGGGTCCTGTACTATAATACCCAATGTTTAAATTGGGCAATTTCCAAAATTTAAGGGGTGGGCCAAGGTACCCCTCCCAAATTTCTCAATGGGTGCATTAATATACCCATGTCTTATGAAAGGTAATGAACCCCTGTATACGCCCATATAACTATATAAGGTAATAACACCTCATCAAAGGGGATAAATTAGGTCAAAAACCTCCGAAATTTCAATTTTTGGCAATTTTTTACCCATGAAAGGGAACGACATAGACACCCAATACTAATAGAGGTACATACCCTGTTCCTAGGCTACCACACCCAATTTTTAGATTTGGCAATTTCCAAAATTTAAGCGGGGTGGTCCTATGTACCCCTGCCAAAATTTAGGGGGTGGGCCAAGGTACCCCTGTCAAAATTTAGAGGGGGTGGTCCTAGGTACCCCTCGGTCATTGACCCCGGACCAAGGTCATTGACCTTTGACCTATGACGTCACAAAAATTTTTGCTGACTCGGCGAGCCATAACGGGGTCCCTACTACTGATGCCCCCTGCCCCTTACAAGTGACGGCGCTTACACACTTCACCTGACTTCCATGGTATAATCCTTTGCACCTCACTACCTATCCTTCCGATTTGTTTACCTTCAGGGAAGAAAATAATAACATGAAGGTCTTTCAAGAACTTAAAAAAAAAAAAAAGTTACATATAGTAGTCTCACTCAAAACGTTTGCGCTTCCTTTTGAAGGAATGTCGACTTACTCAGTGGATTCTTAAAAATTTCACTCATGTTGTACAATTGGTGTGCTCTTTTCTGATCTTACTAGGTAATAAAATGAAGTTCAGCTCCTGAAGATAAGTATAGCAATGACAATTGTTCTCACCATCTATTTCTTTAACCTGTTAACAAAGTTCACAAATTTTTAATGTTACGAGCGCAGTTACTATACTCAGTCAACGTTAGATGACTAATACTAAATGATATTATGAAAGGATGGCCAACATATAGAAAACAATGTGAATAATGTTGTTTTAATGTTGGCAATGCCTAAGAAATAATTGCCAATTTATAGAGTCCCCTAATAAATAGTTAGGATTAGTATTTAGATTTCTGGGTTTTTGGCACTTATGGCCATGTTAGCATGTCACATATGAGGGATGACGTCCCTTGGCAATCACATTATCTGAGGAAAGAGAATAAAGCGGCCTGGGACTTGTATGTTGGGTGCCATCCCGGCATTTGCCTGTTGTGAATGAGGAAAACACAGTAAAACCTCACTCAATATGGGTGGCCTGAAAAAGATTTATACTTTTTCGACCAAGTGTCCCCACCGGGAATCGAACGAACCCGAGACCCCTCGCACTAAAGGTCGAGCTGGTGAACTATACACTACGCTATGCTAGGCCACTCTAATAAGTATTATATGTGTTATGAAAAATAGTAGGTTGCGCCAAGAGGAGTCCAAATTACAGATGTAACCAAATTCACAGGTTTTTAGTAGATATTAATAAAATATTAAAAAAAAAATGATTTGAGTACAATTAAGTCATATTTACAGGTCACTCCATTTTGTCATTTTTGTTAGTTCTTGTGAAACCATTCAGAGCAAAATGTTAGTATTTGTATTCTCAAGTTAGATAAACGCTTTCTTCAGTGGAGTGGGAACATTTTTACGATGGATTTCAACCAAACCTCCCCAAAATTCTAGAATTAGATCATTCGTAATACTACATGAACAAAAAGGTTTAAAATGGAGCGACCTGTAAATATTGAGCAAGGAAAAAAATAAGCCCTGTGGAGGATTATTTTGCACAAATTGATTTTTTTTTTTTTTTTTTGGCATTTGGTTTTGACCACTATTATATATTGTGGCAACACTCGTTTTTCGAGTTAATTATTTTGTATATTTTCAATTTTATTTTAATGTTTACGTTACAAAAATCGTATATTAAGGTTAAGGTAATTGTATGTTATGTATAAAATATAATGCAAGCTGCACAATGTTGTTAATTCCAGTGTCAGCAGTCTGTTGTAAATAAATGTTAATAAAAATGTCTTCATTAAAAGTCTAACAATGTAAAAAAAATGTAAACAATGCGTCTATTCTCGCATTAGCCAAATTCTATGCATTGTACAAAAAAAATCTGTAAAATTTCACAAATTTCACAAAATCACAAATATGCAAAAATTGCTTAAAATCAAAAAATCAAAGTGTGTCAAGAGTTGCAGTTTTTAAGTCTTGACACATAAAAAAAATTTGTTTTCCATGTAAAAAGGGGTCGCACATGCCAACAAGCAGCCAACAAGCAAACAACAAGCAAACAACAAAAATTGGACCAAGCTCAACAAAACCAGAGGATAAGGAAAGTTCAAAATAAGTCCTAGAGGTAAAAATCAATCCTTGGTGTCTTAAAAATCAGTCTTTAAATACCAATTTAATCAATTCTTAAAAATCAATATTTAAAAATCAAATTCTTAAAAAATTAAGTTTAAATCGCCAGACAGCCAAATAACAGCAAAAAAAAAAAAATTCATCATAAACAACATTATTTAAACAACGCAAAACATCACGTCCAAAAAAGCTATTAAAAAAATTTCATACCTCAATGCTCATCCTCACAGTTCAACAATCAAAAGTATCATCATAAAAAAGCCAGGTTCAACACCAAATCATCGTTAAAGCAACACCAAATTTTCCAAATATATATTACACCAACTCAGGGCTCAAAAGCTCAATACTCAACCGTTACTATACTCATCTAACAAATCATTCCGAATATCCATTATTAAAAACATCACAAAATCTTACAATAAAATCTTAATTATAAAAAATATAATAATATCAAATTAATAAAATTAACATATTCTTATTTAAATTTATCCCCCTTAAAAAACCTCTCACATATAAATATTAATTTTATCCCACTCATTCTAAATAATAAATAAAAACATCCAATTACACTCAAAATTGCATCCCCAAACTAAACACTAAATAGCTAAATTATCATGGTGGAGATGCTGTGTTTTCTGTAAGCAATATATATGTAACTGTTAAGAGAAATGAAACAACAGTAGATGCAGTGTGCTATTTAATATACTATATTTTCTGTATATAGTACATAAATAAATAGACCTAAATAAATAATATATTCCAGCAAAATAAAAACTGTGAACTGCATCCAATTGGCGACAAATGACATACTTTTTTTTAACCCTTTATTTGGCACTGTTGCATACAAGCAACATCGTATTCTATTGCGTTATCCGCACGAATTATAACTTCAGTGATCATTTAATTGGCATTATTGCTTTCATACAATATTTAAATACATAATTTGCGGGTCGCTTGTTTAGATATTTCTAATCTTCCTCAACAGGGAACAGCCAAATTTAGTGTTGTAGAAGCTTTATCTCCTACGTTCCGCGAAAGTTCTTTTTTTATATTTGTGGTTTCTTGCTCTGTAGGAAGATATTTCAATGAAACTGCTGCTAATTACTTAAAGTATTCTTATGATATTTGACCATAATTGGGCAATGCTGCTCAGTAGCTACACATAAGACCTATTTTATGGCAATGTTGCTTTGAAATAAATATACTGTATTTTGTGAACAAATTGCAAATAAATAAATAAATAAATAAATAAAAATTACGAAATTATGGTCAAGGAAAACATGGTTCAACCATAAAAACAAACTAAATATTTTAACAGTAGGGTCTAATGTTATCAATGCTTGCCAATTAAAGGGTTAAAACCATAAAATTGTTCTTCTTTGATTTTTTGAAGCGTCCACATTAGAATTTATCCTTAAGCATGCCGTTTTCTGAAGTTCCATGTGATCTAATGATTGATATATGCATACAGCGTATTTATACATAGACATAAATATACAGGATGTTAATGAACTATACCGAGAAACCGAGAAACTGTAAGAGGTAATTCCTCACATCAAATAAATAAGAGAAAAAGTTCATATGGACCCAGTGTTTCTTTCTGAAACTATGTTCCGGGGAGCACTGCTGGTATTATTCGATTTATTATTATATTTTAGAGTATTATTTTGGTCTCGTCCGGGCGGGCACTCTCAGAGCTCCGGGGGGTGGTAGTGTCCCCCTAAAAACGTATCTGGAAGAAACACTCTATGCACCTGTGATGAAAAGTATAATAGTTACAGAGTTTGGGCTGATATGGACAGCGGTTACATGTTTTCTTCAATTCAAAATAGCGTATTTGAAATTTAGCTTTTAAACGATCTTCATCAGCCCTAGCTCTGAAAGTATGCACTTTCCCCTCCAATGAACTATTTCTCTCATTTTGAGTGCAGAATCACCTCTTACAATTTTTTGGTGTAGTTCATTAGCACCCGGTGTATTCATATTTAAACAATAGATTATCTCTACAGAAATTAACCCTTAAGTAGTCGTGCGGGGTGTTCACAGATTCCCAAACAGGAGACAAAAAATCAATTGCAGCAAATACTTTTTAAAACATGTCTAGAATTATGCTACATTGTCTTAATTAGTTAAAAAATATATAATTTTTTTTTGTTGTAAAAAACTAATATCAATTTGGGGCTCTACTGGATCGCCGCGCGAGTACTGCTTTAAAAAAATGGCGCGAGTACTGCTTTAAAAAAAAGGGCGCGAGTAGTTAAGGATTAAAGAGTCACTGATAATTTCAATCTGTACCTCATTAACCTTGCTATCTGCTGTCATCTTACAAATTATAATGAAGGGATTCATGAACTTAGAATCAGTTTTATCTTATTAGGTGTACTGGTACTTGGATACATCAGTTTTTTAAAAAAAAAGTTTACAAACAGAAGGTTTTCCTTTCTTTTCTCGAAAATTATACTCATGTCCAAAATTATTGTCCTATGTCTATAAATATGTTCTTATAATGTTAGTACATGTATAATTAGCAAAGACATGTATGTGGCAAATTTCATGTCAAAAGAGCAGTAAATAAGAACAATAAAACTTTGTAGTCCATTTAGCAACATTTTGTTTTACTCATTCTAATTTTCGTATTTATAATTCTTTTCCTATGAAATTTACCACAAATATACATTTCCCGATTATACACATAGTATCAGTATTAAAAGTATCCTGCAAAATCATTATCAAATTATATTCTTACAAGAAGACAGTTATAGATATGCGACAATCATTTTGGACATGATGGTACATACGAGGTTCTCTACTGACATATACTAGGATCTATATAACTTTGTGCAATTCAATGATATCTTCACAAGTTATACACGTATATTTATTTATATTTATTTAACAAACACCAGATACAGCTCAGAGGCCATTTTAAACTGGATATCCAACAACAACACTAACAATGGAAAGGATTTGGGAAGGTATCGGCCAGGGCCTGTTCAGTAGGTGCCATCCCAGCATTTGCCTGGTAGGACTGAGGGAAACCCTGGAAAACCTCAGTCAGGATGGTCAGCAGCGGGATTCGAACCCACGACCTCCCGAATACGAAGCCAACGCTCTACCACTTGAGCTACTCGCTTCGCTCGTATGTCTCATCTGAGGACTTGGGGGCTCAGTGGAAGGGCGATCAACATCATGTCCGTGGCTTTCCTCGGGTATTCCTCCCACATTCTCATTCTAGTGATGCTTCCATCATCATTTACTTGACTTAATCATCCGTCTACCTTAGCTTAAAGAACATAATCATTGGACGTTAAACTAAAAAAAAAAAAAAAAAACATTTCATTTCATTTTTATTTCATCTGTGTGGACTTCCTTCTTCGTTATATAGTAATATCTAATGAAATGAAAGCAAATTTTTTAGTTTAACATCGCACGGCGATGTTAAGGGACATGATGAAGATGATAATAAATGAAAATAATGAAATTGAAGAAAGTGGGAGGAAACGAGAGAGAATGATATGAAATCTTTCAGTTTAATGTCCCACAATCATGCTATTTAGGCTAAGGGAGATGATGATAAAAGTAAGTGGATAATGATGGAAGAGTTGGTGGAATGAGAAAGTGGAAGGAAACACGAAAACTGTTGTCCACCAGAAACTTACGTGGCTGGGGATCGAATGAGGGACCCTATGCAGCAGGACTAAGCATTGTACCACTTTTTTTCTAAAGGTAACTTATTCATCGAACGTGCCTCATTAACTTGTTTAACTACTTATTCCTAGGTTTCTACTTATTTACTTTCTCTTTACTCGTTTAACTCGCTTTTCCAATAATCTAGAACGACAGGGACACGAACACAGAAACATGGAGGACAGTTAAAATTCCAAAGGCTCTGCCACCTGGAATCGAACCCGGGATCACTGAGCCACTATGCACTCCTAGGTAGATGTACTTCTCTTTGTGGCTCTCGTCTTGCGAGTATCGTTAGTGAAGATATTGTAAGTTGCCAAAATATTTACTCAACTTAATCTATTGGATACGAATTTTAAGAAACAAAAAGTTTATACATAACGGCTATACGTTACTGATAAACTTTTGGCTATACATTATAACTGAAATTATTTTTTATTGAATATATTTGATTGATTGAATATAAAGTTGATTTCTTTGTAAAATTTAAGAGGTGGGTATTCGGAAACAGACAATTTTCAAATATCTCTTACATTATTTTTTCATAACTTTACGTTTTTGGATATCACATGAATGTCTACTTATACCCCATCCTTACCTCCCCCGATGGGCTCCCCCATGTTCAATAAATTGGAGTAATTTTCTGGCGTTAATGAAAAACGTAATGTATTTAGAAGGCAATCTGCTCGGAAGATAAACTCATTTAGACGTATCAACTTTTCCTCCATCCATTCTCTCATCTGCCAATCTCTCAATAACATCAAGTATACAGAATTCCGTTCCCTCTATACTTTCATCTCTCTTCCTATGTTAGTGTTATATTTTTTAAACAAAATAATTATTATTGTCTATATTCTATGCACTACATTGCAAAAACTCATTAAAAACACACGAGATTTCTACTACATCCTCTCCCTGAAAGTAAGCTCTCGTGAAAATTGAAGTACTTTCTAGAAATTATATTTATTATTATTATTATTATTATTATTATTATTATTATTATTATTATTATTATTATTATTATTATTATTATTTACAACCGAAGTTTGTATCATTGTTAGAAGAATGTGAAAATGATTTTATTACTACTTGGAAAAAACACAACTTACCAGGTTAATATGGTTTTGAACCACCTTTCGGAATCAGAACAGCTCTGATGTGACATGGAATGGAGTCATAGAAGTTACAAATGGTAATAGGTTACACCATATCCGCATCAAATGCATCACTCAGTTACACGAGAGCGAGTCCGCAAAGCGTTCCACTGATGCTGAGGTCCGGTGATTGTGCTGGCCAGAAGATGTGTTCAACTTCACCTCTATGTTCCACAAACCATGCTACAACAGATACAGTTATGTGGATGGACGCATTATCATCCTGGAATTTGGCGACATTATCCAGAACATCTGGATCATAGGATGCATACATGGTCACCCCTCCCAAATAGTGATATAATCACAGGTAGTGACACTACTACTAAGCATCAGCACAGGACCTCCCCCAGCAGCAAGGTGCAGCCAATTTTCTCGGTGGGCGGAGACACTGCGGAACATACTTCTTTAGGCACCCGCCAAACATTCTGTGGTTTGAAATAAGGTGAACAATGATTCACCTAACCATACCACATACTTCATGTCATCAGTAATCTATATTGCATGTTAGTAGAACCATTGACGTGATGTTCCTTTATCGATGGTTTCGCCTGTGCACCAATACCTATAGTATGTTATTGTCATATAACTTGCGGCAGACTGTGATTGTCAAGAAAGGCTGTGGAAGGTGCTACTTTAGTTCCTCTATCACTCCCACTGCAGTAGCGTCACCGTTGTGAGTGACAATACAGTTTAAACCTTTTGGGATTTTGCCATTTTTTAAGGTAGATTCTAATTTTTCAGTCAAACAGCTACTGCATCATGGCTATTAATCCTAGAATTACGGTTCGTACCTCAAAATAAAGCAGCCTGTTCCAACAGCACCATTTGCGTGTTCGTATGATGTACACGAAAAGAGGAATTCGAGGAAAATGTTATTTTTTTCTAAAGAAAAAAGTCCCTTTATCAAAAATTTAGGCCCTCTGGTCCAGCCCTGTGTTAACGTAGAGATTTCAAAATAACTTGAGAAATGTTAAATGATGTATGCAATGTGTGTGTAAAATATCAATATATATGTTCTTAGATCCGATAAGAACCGTTTAGACAGCATTTGCAAGAGAACAAAGCAAGTTTTTTGTGTTGTACTCTTGAAGGCCAAACGCACGACGTCATGACCCCCACCAACTTGACGAGCTCCTTCTGAAAACACATGTGACCTGTTTCGCAATGCATGTACGACTTAACAATAAAAAAATCCAGCAGTAATAGATGATAAACGAGAGTTTTAAAACAAGACACACGTATGTTTATATATATATATATATATATATATATATATATATATATATATATATATATATATATATATATATATATATAAGTCCCGAAAGGGTTAATAGTTCGCTGAGGGTTTTCTTTTGATCATTCTCTTCCTCTTCTTCTTCGTTTCTCACCGTTGGCAACTTAGATATCTGACATTGTTTCCAACTCCAGACGTTACTACTATTTTGATAACCATCTGTATATCTTATCATTGAACACTTACTTTTTCATTATATGGTAATGATAATTTACAGTAGAAGTAGTATTTGTGTCGTTGGCAAGAATATGTATGGTACCGTTAGAACGAGACAAACAGCATTAGATACATCTGCCACCTATTATTTATTTTACATATATAGAATATACTAGCTGAAATAATGATTTTTTTGCACGGGGAAAATAAGTTTACAGAAAATCACTTTTCGCCAATTCCAACATATCTTGATTTCTGGAAAGATGGTATTTTAACGTTATATCACATCCCTCGTTGGCCTTTTGTGATGCTGAAGGATTATGATAACCTTTAGATGAGCTTAAAGATAAAAAAATTCGAAGCATAAATTTTGTACACAAATTTACAAAAAGAAACGAGATGAGACAACGCTTTTCCCAGAATCGAAACAAGGAAAACGTTATTTCTCATTTTGTGAACAATGCTAGCTGTTATCCTCCATAACAATACATTTCTTTACAAGTTTTCAGGAAATTCCTTACACTCAAAAAATAAACTTAAAAAAAATATAGCACCAGGACCGGTGGCGTTGACTTGCAATCGAGTTCTCTTAGAGCCAAGACACTGTGGTGGGGAACAGCCTTTGATCTTGTATGCACCCGCCAAGTAAAGTGAATTTAAGCCTAAGTCTGGTCTGGATGTTAATAGTAGCGCCACCATATAGGCGCTACTATTAGTTAAGGCCATAGCGCCACCAATAGTTAAGGCCATAGCGCCACCAGCACCACTGATGAAAATTCAAGTTATTGCTCTAATTTGGTCGTTAAGGCACATAAGGCAAAAAAAAAGTTATTAAGGGCACCCAGAAATTTTTGTTGGGAGGGATTCAACATTTATGCGGGCAATACTACAAGACATTACGTCTGTCTGGTATTAAATTGGTGTTATTCTACACCCGAAACACAATAAATGATTGTTCAGCACTGTAATCTATATTCTCAGAAAAAATGATAGAAATAGATTTCTTATATATACAGGGTTAGGACAAAAATCTAAAACGTTTGCAAAAGTGTGAAAATCATACCTGGTATGGTGTGGGGCCTCCTTTTGTGTCCAAAACAGCTTATATCCAACGTGGAATGCACGTATACAACTCCTGAATCGTGGTGTGTGGAATTCTGTACCATTGTTCCTCCAAAACATGCTCCAGTTCCTTAAGGGATACTGGTAGAGGGTAATGAGACCGAACACGCCTTTCTAACTCAGACCACAATGGCTCAATGATGTTCAGATCTGGTGATTGTGGGACCCAGGGAAGATGTGATAACTCCTGGTCATTCTCCTCAAACCATGATTTCACCGTTTTTGCAGCGTGTCAGGGTGCCAAATCATCTTGATAGATGATATCACCATCAGGGAACAGTTCAGACGTAATTTCATTGCAGTGGTCTTCTTTTTAGCTGCTACAATCCTTTTTAATGCCCTCCGGTCCCTATCTGACAGGGTTGTCTTTCGACTACTGTTGTGCTTTGCAGACGTCGTTTGCCCATGAATTGTGTATGCCCTCGTGACTTCGTGACATTAGGCACAGTGCCTTTCGATACCCCCACAACGTTCACCACTGTTGCCACTGAAGCTCCAACCAGATGGGCACCAACGATCATGCCTCTTTGGAAGTCTGTCAGGTCGCCCATTTTACCACACCACTTTCACATCACGACACTTACAAGTGAACTGGTTAATGCTGACGGAAGAAGAAGCTCCACATGACATATTGAAAACAAAAAAACAACACGTGTTGTAGAGTGGAGGGCCAAACTTACGTGTCCTGTATGAAGTATTTTTAGATTTTTTGTCTACCCCCTGTATATATATATATATATATAGTGAAACTTCCCTTAACGGACACTCTATAATACAGACAGATTTTTTTGTCCCGGAAAAATATATGTTCTCTTACGGAACAAAACCCTCCCTTTTACGGACACTCTTAGATACGGACGCGGACAGTCCTTTTCTCCCCCAAACATTTCAATAACCTCTTCATAACGGACAAGAATTATTCTCGGTTCTGCTATATATTACAGTAGACAGGAATTTTTTCTCCACAAGTGTATATATCATGAGTCTAGACATGGTGAACCATCAAACAGAGCAGCTTCAAGCTGAACTTGATTTTTTTTTTTCTGCCAGCAATAAACTGCTCTCTGAAAATCCTAGAAAACCTTCAATAACAATCATGCAGGGACAGTTGAATGGTCAAGAATTCTATGTGAAAGATCTTCCCTTCCCTAACAAATTTAGTTCTTTTTCCTCTGGCCGTTCCACCTTTTCCCGGTAATTGCATAGATAACAAGTAAATTAATGGATTTTTTATAGGGTGATGACATGTGCGTAAAGAAATTACCATACACACATTATCTTTTGCAGTATATGAATATATTAACACATCTCTGAGTAATTATATTATTTAACAGAAATGAATTTCTCCTTCATCCCTCCCAGTATTTCAAATACGTACTAAATAGTATTTTCATATTGAATTTTACGTATTTACGCTCATACATATGTATTTACTGTATATTACTACATACAATTACCGTTGTGAGAAATTAAATTTCTGTAACCTCTCTGTAACGGACACCTCTCAATAACGGACAAAAATTCATGTCCCATTGGTGTCCGTTATTCAGAGGTTTTACTATATATATATATATATATATATATATAAAGGAACGGTAGAGATGAAGTGAAAGATATAATCTTTAGGTTGCATCAACCAGTTCTCTGCGAAATAAGTATAGTTTTATTTAAAAAGTACAAATGTATGTTGAGGTAAAAAAGTTTTGAAGGGGGTCTGGTCCCGGTGGAGCCCCCACGTGGGTGCACCCGTGAAGGGTACTTTTGTTTTATAGGTAATGCTATATTGGTATTTAGGTGCTCCGAGATAGCACCAACAGAGTAGTTATTTTCTAGTCTACGTTACAAACTTTATGAGGTTATTTAATTATATTTCTGCATTAAATAGTAGACCCTAAATAGACATGTCTCTTTTGGATTTGGATGTTTGTTCTTAATGTAGCATTTGTTCTTATTATTTTATCTGAACCCGTCAAAGAAATGAAACTCGTTATAAAATCAATGCAGGGCATTTTTAGGCGATTCTAGATAATATATGATCTCCTTAAAGAGGGCGTAAGCCTCTTCAAGTAGTAGCTAGCATAAGCTAGCCGGCAAAAGAAAAATGTATTCTTTCCTAGTTTTATTGTAAAATAACAATAAATAAGGAGCAAAAAATAACATTAAGAAATGTACAAAATATGAAAACTTGAAGAAATAGATATTAATACTTTAAAGCGCATTCTCTTCTTCCTTGAAACTTAGGTGTGCAAGGAGCTCAGAGTAATTTGATACTAGTTTGAAATGATCTCTGTACTTCATGAGTTGCTCGGGTAATTGAAATTCTAAATAGCACCCCTAATAAAACATTATGAATTGTGTTGAACTAGTAGTATTATTAATGTTCCAAGAGGACTACGAGTCTTGTAAGGAGAGACTGAGCCGTGTCAATATTCACTTGCTTCAAGAAACATCGAGCCATCGACCCTGACATTGGAGGCGAGTTCACTAACTACTGCACTACGCCCGCCCGAGTTACGGCGTTGCATAGACTCAAAAGGTCAATCACATGAACACAATATTCAAGATAGACCCTTTATGGCTAAGTAACTAACTAGAATGGTTCTGGGTTCAATTCTCGGCAAGAGTACTTGACGTGGATAGAAACAAAAGTAGTGAATGGTTCAAATACACTTTTCATATTGACTCTGTATACAGAAAACGAAAATTAAATCCAAATCTTCTAGCTTTGTAAGAGTAACGTGAATTCTGCGTATTATATAGATCCGGTGATAATACAATAAAATTCACTTGATCGTTTTTGCTTTTGAACTCAGAAGTTTGACTCTCTGTCATCATTAATTTACAGTGAAAGATTTAACTGTATAATTACAATGAATTTGTGTTATATCGTTCATAATGGTAGGGAAAGGGAGGAATACCTCTATTATTATTATTATTATTATTATTATTATTATTATTATTATTATTATTATTATTATTATTATTATTATTATTATTATTATTATTATTATTAAAAAGCACAGTTTAAGTGCTGTTCTAATTATTAAGTGTTATTTTAATTCAAACTATCCCTGTCATCTTAAGTATTATTATACTGAGTAAGTATGGAATATCAACTAAATTTGGCAGGGACACTTTGTAAACTTTAGTGTCAAATCTTACGATTTAGAATGTAAAGCTTAGGACAAGAATTTTTATTTTACATAGATGCATATAATGACGGAAGTTGTATTAAAAAATGTTCATATATGAAGTCCACATACAATATAGGTCTATATATTAATTTGTTCGGGTGTACAAATGGATAGGAGCAGGTATGTACATACATACAGTAGTATATATGGGCAGCAGTAATATCTTGAATGTTTATTCGGAGACCCGTCTGTTTACAGGCTGAATGATTCTCTCCACAGATGTTTTTGTTTATATAAGCAAGCAGGAAACAGTTAATTTTAACAAGAAGCGAAACGGTATATATTGAAATCAATATATATGTGTACAGAGAGAGAGAGAGAGAGAGAGAGAGAGATCTCGTATGAATATATGAGGTCGCACACATATTTATTTATGTCTATTGTCTATGCATGAGTATATGGGGGAAATAGGAGGGAGAGAAAATGAATGAAAATATTAACTCAACAATCAAAACAGTGGAATGAATATTAAGAAGAGAAAAAAAAAACATAACTGTACCCAACCATCACATCTCAACCCTCCCTGTATGTTTCAACATATCCATGTATATAGATAAATGAGGCAACTGCAATAGATATGAGATTCTTTCTCATCCAATACTTCTTACAACAGTGTAGCCATACGCAGGTTGTACAAAACCATTCTTCCCTTCGTTAGGTTTTACTGTAGGAACCACGAGAGTGTAAGTTCTGTTGTTTGTAACATTCATATAAGAGGTTTGAATTACCAAACATACTTTCTTATCTATAAATTTGGTGGTAAGGCTTGACGTAATTACTGTTACGTTTGAACTTCCCAACAAATCTATTTTCCCACCTATGCAATTTTTGACAACTGCTTGACACAATCCATGTGCTAAGATTGAATATTCCAACACAAATATATTTTTCCATGTATGCAATTTCTGTGCTACAACTGAATTTTAAGCACCAAATATATTTCCCTCTTTTGAAATCTTTGGTAACTACTTGACGTAAGCCCTGAGCAGCGTTTTAATTTCCATTCGACAAATTTATTTTGAGCTGTCACGTGGCTATGTGATTAGCGTAGGCACCTTTGGCGTAGGATATCCCTGGTTTGATTCTGTGTGAGCTCATGTGATTCGGAACCTACATTAAGATGTAGGACTACATCTCATGTAGCCTTGCTACTGAAAGGGACGGACTCACCCGAGCTTAGACTCGTTATCATCAATAATGCTCATGATAGTACTATGTCCTACCCATTTACCTCACTGGGCTCGCTATCATTGGTGATCGCACTACTAGAGGATCCATAAGGTTTCTTTGAAGGGGGAGGAGGGTCACCAAAATGATGAACGTCAAAAACGGGGTGGGGTGCTGACTGCCACAGCCAATTATTGGTGCTGATTGCCACGACTGGCGCTGATTGCCAATATCAAGGTGCTGACTGCCACGATGGCGTGCTGACTGTCACGAGCCTGAGAGAAAGTTGCTAGACGTAACATTACCGGACGCCAAGAAGCATGAAAGAAACTAAATGATCCTTAAGATCGTGTTGTTCAGACCAACACCTAACAAAGGTAAACAGGTCTCTGTATGTATACTCATGTCCAAAATAATTGTCACATGATTATAAATATGTTGTTCTAGTAATATAATTTGATAACGAATTCGCCCGGTATTTCTTATAATGTTAGTATGTGTATAATCGGCAAAGACAAGTATGTGGTAAATTTCATGTCAAAAGAACAGTAAATAAGAACAATAAAACGAAAATAAAATTTTCTTGTCCATTTAGTTACATTTTATTTTACTCATTATGATTTTCGTATTTATAATTCTTTTCCTATGAAATTTATCACAAATATAAATTTCCCGATTATTCACATAATATAAGTATTAAAAGTACTCTGCAAAATTATCAAATTATATTCTTACAAGAAGACAGTTATACGACAATAATTTTGGACATGAGTGTACTTTCAGTTTTGTCAGGGAGCGGTGCGTATAAAATAGGTACTTTTTATGTGTTCTCACTTGAACTCTCTATGTCAGCATGAACTGTGTACAGCTGTGCAAATTGTTTCGAGCAGCTCTTGAAAGTTTTATCAAAAAAAAAAAAAAAAAACTGCTGGCTGTACCTCACAAGAGAAGTTCAGGAGAAAGCACTCGCCTGCAGAAACTAAGCATGCCATTTGAAGTCCCTATTCATGCTGATTATAACAAGCTAATAAAATTCCTGTACGGTTGAGAACGGTTCGAGATATTCAACTTGGAAGTTTATATGAGAAAATGAGGATATACGCATTTATACGCATTAAGTACAACATAATTAGTAACGAATATTGACATACGAATTGAAAGCTATCGGAAGTAACAGAAAAAAGTGTTTCGCAATAACTAACGGGTTTGTTAGATACAATTAGTCATTACATTGTTCACAATAATCATAGGTTAGAGATGAAAATTGATCACTGTTGTTTTTCTGTTTTATGAAGAAATGACGCAGGCAAAATACTTCCTTGCACCATGAACATTTTATATGTGCAATTGTGTTGCATCCATCAAGAGAACAGTTCGCAGAACCAAAGCAAAAAGCAAATTCGACAAGTGATTCAAAAGTTATAGGCCTATAATTTGTTCGTAACCTGCCTTGCAGAACGCAAACTGAAACAATCCCATGTATCGCGGTGATCGGAAGTGATTCGTATGGACACGAACTTTATTTGATTGTTTCGTTGGTACATTATAACGTCCAGATGAAGAAGATTCATACTATGTATATACAAATCTCCTGCCATAATCTTTGATTGATCGGAATCAAAACACATCAAATGGTTGCACAAATCGTGTGCAATTCTTGGTATCTTCTCAACCATTAGGTCTTTGCCATCCGTCATGCAACTTGTAATGGACAATTTGTCTATGAATGGACCCCAGTGATCAAGCAATAGCAAGTTCAAACCATGAGGCTTCGCCATGGGTGAGAATACTTAACGCATTGAAACGTGCATCCACTCATTTTCTCATATAAATATCCAAGCTGAATATCTCGAACAGTTCTCAACGTACAGGAGTTTTATTACCTATTGTAATCAGCATGAATTGATCCTTCAAATGACATGCTTATTTCTCTGCATGACGTGCTTCTCCCAAACTTCCCTTGTCAGCTGGCTTCAGACCATCATATCCATTAAATAATACAATAAAACAATTAATATAAACAATGAAATGTGGAAATTGTACATATAACAGAAAAAACAATCCCTTTATAAACATCCAAGTGTATGTCGTTCCACTTAGTGAGCAACTTTTTTACTTATAGGATGCCTTATAGATTTGCTGTGATGATTACTAAATTAATTAATAATCATAAATTTAGTATGAGGGATTAATTCCTCTCTTTCCAAATACAGTTTCTCCCAGGCTCGTGGCAGTCAGCACGCCGTCGTGGCAGTCAGCACCTTCATATTTGCAATCAGCTACAGTCGTGGCAGTCAGCACCAATAATTGGCTGTGGCAGTCAGCACCCGTGGCAGTCAGCACCTATCCAAAAACGGGAGCTAGGTTGACATGACAACTGAAAATATGAGTCTGAAGCTTAGGTAATTTAAAGGCAAGACATTAGGCCTGTCTGTATTATAAAATTGAAAGTGACTATGTTTGTGACACCTAATCTCTTGAACCACCCTACCGATCTCGATCAAATTTTCAACACAGATGAGTTTCGGACCTGGGAGTGTTTTTGTTATTAAACTTTGACGATAGGACTTAGGGGGGAGGAGGAGGGGAATTATAAAAAAAATAAATAAAACTTAATAACTCTTGAACCAAACGACCAATCTCGATCAAATTTTGAACATAGATGAGGTTCGTTCCTGAGATGTTTTTTTTTTTATAATTTCACTTTGACGGAGCAACGTAGAGGAGGGGGAGGAGGGGAGATACACTAAAATCAATATATATATATATATATATATATATATATATATATATATATATATATATATATATATATATATATATATATATATAAAAGTGACTATGTTCGTAAGTTAATATCTCTTGAACCACCCAATCGATCTCAATCACATAGATGAAGTTCGAACCTGCGAAGTTTTTTTAACATTTCATTTTGACAGTTGATCTTATGGGAGGGGGAGGGGAGGAGAGGAAATATATGAACATGAATAAAACTTAATAACTCTTGAACCAGCCGACCGATCTCGATCAAACTGTCTATATAGATAAGGTTCGGGCCTGGGATGTTTTCGTCTTTCACTTTTACGGTGCTACGTACGGGAGGGGGAAGATAAATGTAAAAATAAAATAAAATAAAGTGACTGTCTTTGTGACTTCATCACGCTTAAACCACCAGACCGATTTTAATCAAATTTTCAACATAGATAAGGTTCATACCTGGGGTAGTTTATGTCATACCATTTTCACGGTAGAACTTAGAGCAGGGGAAGGAGAGGGGAGAGATATATAAAAATAAATAATACAATAACTCTTCAACCAAAAGATCATTGTCGATCAAACTTTTTACATAGCTGTGGTACAGGCCTGAGATATTATTTTATCATTTCACTTTGACGGTAGAAGTTAGGGGAGGGGGAGGGGAGGGGAGATATATAAAACTTAATAACTCTTTAACCACCGTACCAATCTCGATCAAATTTTCAACTTAGATGAAGTTCAAATCTGATATAGTTTTTGTCATATCACTTTGACGGTGTAACTTAAAGGTGGGGGAGGGAGAGAGACATTTAAAAATGATCGAAAATGACAGATATTAATGTCGAATCTATAGTTTTTACGGTCGCTGAGATGAACAGTGACACTTCCGATGCTGTTTAAATCCAAATTCAGCTCTACAGCTTGGAAGAGGGGGAGGGGTATACATTTGATCACTTCTGATGCCGTTTAAATCCAAATTTGGGGAAGGGGAGGGGGAGATATAGGATGATCGAAATGACCAATATCAGTGTCGAATTCATAGTTTTCGGGGTCTCTGAGATGAACAATGATACTTCCGATGCCGTGCCCTGCAACATGGGGAGGGGAGGGGATATATAAAAATCATCGAAAATGACTGATATCAAAGAGCGCTTTAGTAATAGTAAAAAAGTGATTGACTAAAGGAACATATTACTATTTTTTCTTAATTGAACCCAGCGAAGTGGGGAATTGATGCTATTTTATTATATTGCATTTTGTTATTATGGCGCCTAGTATTGAGAAGTGGCACCTAGATAAGAAGAAAGTTTTTGACCACTTATATAATTAACTAGCCCTATGGCCTATGGAACCCGAGTTTCAATGCCGCGTTAACAGAAGCTCTCCATTGAGAGCTTAGTCTATCCTTAGCCTACCCTTAGCCAACTGGGACCAGTTTCTACTTTGTATTCCTATTTCTGCGAGATCCAAAGTGATATTGTCCTCAAATCTGCGCATAGGTCTTGCTAATGGTCGTTTTCCAATTGAACTTCCAGTTGAAAGATTGAAAGCGTTCCTACTTTCTTCCATTCTGACTATATGATCTGTCCACTTAAGCCTCCTAGACTTGATGACTCTAAAATGTTTGGTAAAGAGTATAAATTATGCAGTTCCTCGTTATGAAGTTTCCGCCATTCCTCATTCCGTTTCTTTTAAGTCCGAATATTCGTCTCAGAATCTTGTTCTCAAACAATTTTAGTCTACCTTCTTCCCTCAGAGTAAGCGACCATGTTTTACAACCATTCAGAACAACAGGCATAATTATCGTTTTATACGTTTTAAGCTTCAAATTCCTCGACAGAATTCGCTACGACAAAATATTTTGAACTGAATAAAAACACGAATTATCTGGTTTTAGTACACATTTAATTTTTTCTTGAATATGGTTTTGGTATGTTAATATTGATCCTAGATATTTGAAAGTATCCACTTTATCGAAAGCATTGAACTTGATATTTTAACGTATCTATAATTTGCAGTATTACGTCCCCGACAAACTTCCATGCATATACAAATTTATATTACTATCTCAAATCTATTTATTTATTTATTGTATATTGAACACAACAAGTATATAACCATTGACAGTATTCAGTAGAATACATAAATGAATATATTACATAATATCTGTTCTACATGCTAAACCATGTAATCAAAGTATTTTTTATATGAATATCAAATATATCTATTGTAGGGCACTTTATTTGGACACTATTATATATTGTGCACACTCTCCTAATAGGCGATATATTTAATGCATTAGTACGCTGTGGTGGTTCATGAAAAGTTTGTAGCCGCGAGCGCATTTTCCTGTTTGGAACATGAAGGGTCATTTCCGACAATAACATTGGCGAATCAATCTCATTATGTATAAGTATGCAGAAAGCACAGAAGAAAATTAACTCTTCTTGCTTCAAGAGAATACATTGAATAGCTTTAGGGATGCACGCGAGACACGAGACGAGAGTGAAAATTTTATGCGAGACGAGACTCGGTTAAGTCTCGCGAGACTTCTCGCAGTCTCGCAACATTTATGAATTACATGTAATTGTATATTTAGTGATTTTACATTTATTGAGTTTTCTAAGTTGAGCGTTAATACCTCCAGGAACAAAAAAGTGATTGGGGCAATAGATATTTTATGAGATTTATTATTATTCAAGGTTGATTTTCAGAATTAAAGCCTTCTTTAGTTTCTAAAAAAGAAAAGCTTTGTAAATTGGAAAGTTATTAGAGCATCGATTTAGGGCTTTATTTTACGACACAAACACATACGCGCGGGCGCGCATGAATACATGAACTTCTGTTTTTGGTCTGAAAAGCGAATAAGACTCCCTATTTCTGCGAAATGTGATATTTCTGTTGTTTCTGTCTTTTTCACATTACTACTAGTGATTAATGTTGGGGGATAGCGGGGAAATCTTCTCTCGTCAAAGTTTATCCCAGGCCCGGCTCGCAGAAATAACATGATATTTTTACATGGGATAGTATTTTCTTTCTATATATTTATCAAAAACATTCCCCTCTAGTTCGGAAGTTTAATTCAAACACTGGTTTGGTAGGATGGCCTTATATAGGTTTGGTGGGAGATGGTAGGAATGGCCCTATATCTGTCAGTAATTTTATTTTCTAGACCTGGCAACACTATACAAGTTGAAAGCGAAAGTTGATAAAATGCGATAATGCAACATTGCTACAAGCGGGAACGAACCGAAAGAATTGGGTCGTGTTGTGTTGTGAGGAGTTCTTTTGTTGTTTACAAGCGCTTTTGGTGGTATAAAAACATCTTTATAATGGAAAATCACCCTTCAAGGAAATGACCAAAACGTTTAAATGTTGATAGTGGCGACGATATTTTAGAAGAGCCAAATATTGCTGGAGACTTCTAAGGTGGAAAACTATGTTGGATCCAGCAACAATTTATGCTGGTTTTACTGTAGATTATGTTAATTTGACGAAAATTAACGGTCCAGCAATCAAATTCCAGCACAATTTTTTTTTTTTTTTTAATTTGAAGCGGAGGAGACACAAGTTCGGATACCATGTTGAACTCTATGTTCCGTCTCCTTAGGATGTTACGAACATTCATCCCATGGAAAGCAATGGCAAACCACCATGGATTCACCTTGCCAAGGGACTTTTAGGTCAAATACCTGCCTTCGGAGAGAATATCACATCATCATTCATTAACAGCCATAGAATAACACATTGCAAAATTTTGACCCAGAATATATGCGAGACTGCGAGACCATGCGAGAAAGTTTCACGCGAGACGTGAGATGAGACTCAAAATTTTATGCGAGACGCGAGACGAGACTTCACATTTGCGAGACGAGACCAACATTTGAGGCTGCGAGACGAGACGAGACTTTTCCATTTCTCGTCTCGTCTTGTCTCACGTGCATCCCTAAATAGCTTGGTAAGAGTTTAAGATATTTTTCATATCGAGGATATATCCCCATGACTTTATATACTAAATAGCGAACAAATTTTGATTGAATTGCTTCTAATTGGTGTGTATATTTTTGTGCACTATTATTCCATATTATGGACGCGTATTCCAGTTTGATACGTACATATACATCATACAGAATTTTAAGAACATAAGTGTTGTTGAATTCACTTTTAAGTCTCATTACAAATCCGAGATTTCTGTAAGCCTCATTTACAATTTGATTTAGGTGAATATCAAACGAGAGATTTGATCTTATTGATACGCCAAGATCAGTTATTTGGTCAACTCTTTGCAGTGGTATGTCATCAATATGATACTCAAATTTCATGTAATTTCTTTTTCTCGTATAAGATATTACACTGCACTTCTCAATGTTTAGTGGTAACTTGTTAATTTCACACCACTCATGAAGTGCACTGATATCCTGCAAATCAATCTCTCTTTCCGAATGTATGACACGGTAAATTTTTAAATCGTCTGCATATAACAGTTTTTGTGACTTAATTACTTCAGGTAAATCATTAATATATAAGAGGAACAGCAAAGGTCCTAAGTTCGAGCCCTGTGGAACACCTGAATGAACTAAAAGTTCAGTGGTTAAGACACGTTTGTAGCGAATACGATGTCTGCGTTCACGGAAAAATTTACGTATGAGAAAAATTAAATGTTACCAGCTTACTTAGGAAGAATATCGTGATTAATAGCATGGGACGCCTTACTGAAGTATGTATAAATTGTATCAACTTGATTTTTATTGTCAATTTCTCTTACTAATAAGAAAGTGAACTCGACAAGATTAATTACTGTTGATTTTCTTTGTAGAAATCCATGTTGACTTCTCGAAATAATAGGAAAGACATGGGAATATATTTTTGTCTGAATAATAATTTCAAATATTTTAGCAGGTGCAGAGATTATAGCTATTGGTCTATAACTTTCTACATCAATATTATTTCTACTGGTTTTAGGAATTGGACAGATATCAGCAACATTCCATTTTGTTGGGAAGTGAGAACTAGCTAGTGATTTATTAAATATGGCCTGCAATGGATGTTTAAGTAAATGGCAGCAACCCTTAATTATATACGGTGGGATTTTGTCAGGTCCTGAGGAAGTTCGAGGCCTAAGCATAGCATCTACTACTTCTTCAGCTTCAACATGAGAAAATGTGAATTGATTAAGAAGATCAGAGTTATCATAATGTGATAAAGGCTCAAGATCATAATCAGATTTATTATATGAGACTTGGAAGTGTTGGATAAGTGCATTAACGATATCTATTTCAGTATTTAATTGACTTCCTTCGTAATTCAATGTTGTGCTGTCGGTATTACTTTTTTTTTAACGTAAGTCCAAAAAAATTTGGATTTGCAAGAATATTGGATTCGCAATCGCTTACATATTTTTCATGAGCGCTTGAAATTTCCCGTTTAGATATTGCCCGTAATTCTTTAAATTTATTTGAATGATACGTAATATCCGCGATTCCCGGTCTCTATTTTCTTCGATGATTGTCTTTACTCTTCATCAATTTGAATATGTCAAGCGTGAACCAAACAGGATATTTCTTATTAATTTTCTTACGTGGTACACACTTGTCAAAAATATCATTCATTATTTTATATATATATATATATATATATATATATATATATATATAATCAACGGCCTCGTCAGCCGTAGAACCATTAGCTACCGTTTCCCAGTTAGCAGATGCCACTTCCCTATATAACTACTCAAAATTGGCCTTGTAAAAGTTATAATATGATTAACTATGTTCACTTTTAGTACGGGTTCCCTTATTATAGCAAAAATCAATAAGCAATGAACATCTTCAGGTTGAGATTCAAGTGTTACTTCAATACCATTTATATTTGCCAGAACTAGATCTAACGTTCTGTTTTCATTTTTAATATTTAAAGTTTTTAAGTTATATAAATTCATAAAATTAAATCGGTCAATGCATTCAACAGGTGGTTTTAGAATATTAATATACACACTGTAAAAAAATGTTTGGACATGATTTGGACATTTTTAAGAAGCAATTTTTGTCATTGTTTAACATGTCCAAAAATGTCCTGAAATGTTCTATCGATTAAAATAGAAATTAGAATATTCCTAAGAGCTAGTTACTAAAAACTATCCTAAGAGTGTACACAATGTACCAGAACTTCTGATGTGTCCAATGAGTATATGAGCTCAGAAACGGGTTTCAAAGAATGTTAGGACACTTTACAAATTTACAAAGTTTTTTTTTTCTGTCTGTATACTTAGTGGACGCATCAGAAATTCTGATGCATTGTGAACAAAATTTAGAGAAACTTTTATTAGCTAGCTCTTAAGAGCATTCTAGACATTTTTTTGTTTACTGATGGAATACATCAGGACATTTTTGGATCAAAAGATCCAATATATTTCAGGCAAAAAAAACTTGTAAGCCTTATATCTCGAGAACTACATATAGTGTAGCCAAACAAAAACTAACAATTTACTCAGCATCATATGCTTATTCCGCAAAAAATACGAAAACTCGATTTAGGGACCGTTCAAAAATTTTGTGGACCCTGATCCACAATATTTATTATATTTAATATAATCAAACATTTTCTTATACGCCCCATATTGAGAACTACATACCTAGGTATAGTGTAGCCAAACAAAAACTAACAATTTACTCAGTATGATGTGCTTACTCCGTAAAAAATAGAAAACTAAATTTAGAGGCCGTTCCAAACTTTTGTGGCCCCTGATCCAAAAACTAATTATTGGCCGAGGTCGCAATCTTTTGATGCATTTTTGGATCATTCATAAAATTGTTGGCCAAGGTCGCAATCTTTTGATTCATTTTTTGGATCATTCCTAAAATTCTTGTTGGACATCTTAAACAATGATGTTTCTAAAAAGATGTGTAAATCAAGTTCAAACATCGATTTTTTTCTTTTTTTGTAGTGTAGTAATTCTACAACTGACTAAGTACGTGTATGTTGCTTAATCCAAAGACTTTCTGCCAATATAAGAAGTTTACAAAGAAAGCGAAAGACGAGGACAGAGCCCCTTTCAACAATAGGTAGCCCCAATTTAAAATTTAGTGCATACCGAAATGTCGAAAAATTTATTTATCATGATCAAATTGATTTGTATGTCTGTGGAAGTTCAAACGTGTGGTTACCTATTGTTTGGCCATATATATCAAATTGGATATATAAAAATAAGATACAAAATATGAAAAACAAGGGAAGACAAGCAAGCATTGTAACCTTAAAACTGCTGAACATTTTTTTTAAATTTAAAAAAAAATCCTTAGCTATCTCCTGTTTAGTAATTTGCTTATATTCAAGTCAAACAAATTTGACTTTCACTTTGGGTAACACTGATAACTGATTTATTCTTTTAATTATTTTTAAATTTCCTTTCACAGAATGTATCACATAATTGCAACAGAATATTTTTTTCATTAGGACTCAAATAGTTCTAGGCAATATTAGTGGAGTCATATGTGCATTATCACACCAGCATGTGTGAGTATTACAGATGTGTAATCTCAAGATTGCTACAATCCAATAAGATTAATCATATGATATTCGAAACACATGTTCAGTCTCTTGCTTTCAACTAGGTTTGCGGTAAACCTTTTTACGTGGTTAACTAATGTAGTTTCTGTGCTTCCAGCGTGTACAGTTCATAGTTAAATTAATTGCAACATTCACAAATTGTTTCTATTTATTTACCTGAGATGAGTATATCTAAGTGAAAAAAGAACTTCAGGCACTTTTGGATATTGATATTTGTAATTGTAATAATAGCAATAGGACTTACTACTTGACTTTCGAGACTCACAACTTGTGAGATTTTTGAGGAGCTAACTACTGGAAAAAATACATTTTTGAAACACCTATAATATATGAATTATTATGTAAAAAATTGAATGTAACTATGTGTACCTGATCATCACGGCCACATTGCAAAGTCAAATGAAATGACTTTTGTTATATAGTTAGGCCTTAATTCAAACTCGAATGTTATTACATCGCTTTCATTATAATGTATATCCTAAGGGGGTAGTGGGGATCCGAATTTTTGCGAAAAAATTGAGTATCTCACAAGCCGTTCAACTTAGGGAGCTAAAATTTAGTATATTAGCGGCAAACTAAATCATAGTTTGCCGCTTTATCAAGTATAAAGAAAGTAGGTTTGAAGCCCATTTTATCTAGTGTATACCTGAGCGTCGAGGAGGGGCATATAGCCAAGGGCGCCCATCAGGGAGGGTAAGGTGGGGCGCTCTCTCCCCTTTAGAGGAAATTGTGCTTCGGAAGATCGAAAACCTAATAGATATTTTAGAATAGTTACCGCAAAATTTCAGACTACACTTGAAATGTCGCTTATACTTGCCCCCCTTTGGAAACCACAACATGGTCGCCCTTGCCTATAGCCCCTATAGCCCCTATAGCCCTACCCTTGGGTCCGCGTCTGTATATATATTATTATATTATTTCTTTTCTCCAGTCACCTTCATTTGAAAGAAAATTCCATGATTTATTTATTAACAGAGCTTCTGATATTAATGATTACTAGAGACCGGATGTTTAGGCACTAAAAACCTGCAAAATAGGCAGGCAAATAGGCACTTAAAATTTAAAAAATAGGCAGTAAAATAGGCACTAAAATGTAACTCGAAATAATGAAGATAAATACTCAATACCATTAAAAAATAGATTCAAGTCATAGATAATGTTCAAAGAATATAGAAACATATTTGTTTGTTAAAGAATTTCTTTTACTGTATATATAAAAACGAGGCATGTTATGCATTCTACATACTGGGTGAATCTGAAAGATGTGCATATACTTCGGGAGGTGATACGTGACATGAAAAGAAGACAAAAAGTTCTGTTGCATGTTGTCGAATTCTGCGTCGTATTCGAGTGACAGAAGTACCAACTTGGAATCGAAAATCGAATCCTGACAATTGGAACGGGAAATAAAGTTGCGTACATACTTCAGGAGATGATTCGTGACATTCAAGAGGACTTTTATCTTCTTTTCATGTCATGAATCACCTCCCGAAGTATGTGAACATCTTTGAAGTTCATCCTGTATATATATTGTTACGTATGACGAGCTTGTGTTTACAAACACATAATATAAGTAAATATGTGTGCATTATATTACATAAATTATATATTTTCCCAATGAAGGCTTATTTTGAAGAAAATGCATAGAATAGGCAATATTAGGCACTAAAGCAATTATTTAGGCAGTAAAGGTCGAAATAGGCAAAATAGGCAAAATAAAATTCGCTTAAATCGAAACTATAACGCCCCATATAAACTTTAAAACGTTGTTTTTGATCATATCTTTAATATTAAAGAATAGGCATTTTGCCTAACATCCGGTCTCTAATGATTACAGTTATTTTATACTGAAAATTTAGCTAGTGGTGGTTAAATATAAAAAAACATTTCTTTTTTTCTATATTGAGCTGAATTTACCAGAGGTAGAATCGTTTAGAGGGTCATGGGTCAACAGAATGTAACTCACTGCGACCCACCACCCACCGTGACCCCTCTAACTCAATGACCCACTCTGACCTACCGCCTCTTTCTGCTTAGTGCAACGTATACAACGTCTTCTGAACACTGGTGAATTTGTCCAAGTTTTACTTTCAAGGCCTCCATTTTTTCTTCCTTTTTCCATTTGTTTCTATTTATTTACCTGAGATGAGTATATCTAAGTGAAAAAAGAACTTCAGGCACTTTTGGATATTGATATTTGTAATTGTAATAATAGCAATAGGACTTACTACTTGACTTTCGAGACTCACAACTTGTGAGATTTTTGAGGAGCTAACTACTGGAAAAAATACATTTTTGAAACACCTATAATATATGAATTATTATGTAAAAAATTGAATGTAACTATGTGTACCTGATCATCACGGCCACATTGCAAAGTCAAATGAAATGACTTTTGTTATATAGTTAGGCCTTAATTCAAACTCGAATGTTATTACATCGCTTTCATTATAATGTATATCCTAAGGGGGTAGTGGGGATCCGAATTTTTGCGAAAAAATTGAGTATCTCACAAGCCGTTCAACTTAGGGAGCTAAAATTTAGTATATTAGCTTTTTATTAAAAATGAACAGAACGCGTCCTAGCATTTTTGAAAATTCTCTTTTATCAGTGGGTTTTGGGGGCACTTTCTATATATAGGATATTGGTAGTGGGTTGATTTGTAAAAATAATCGAACACGATCGAAATTAGTTGAGAAACAAATTCAGAATGTATTATTAATTGAGAATTAAAAAATACAGTGCTTCCCTTTATATATTCACTTCTTTTATTATAATAATTGCTGAAGCTTGTGTTTATTATATGGAGCGTTCAGGGCACAATGCAATCAAGCCATAAAGTTGTGAGAAAAATAGACATAAATTTGTACTGTAAGCTAAATAACATGGAAATTTTAAGTTTCTACTGTAGGCTAAATTAGATTGAAAATTTTACACCTGTTTCTTCCTTTACGTTGGTCTACTTACTTTGATTTCAGACTTTCAAATTTCATCCTTTTTTCCACTAAAAAGTATCGGTAGTTCAACAAGGAAATAGGATAATTATACCATGGTAATTTACTTGAAATTCATAGTAAAATGGGCCAATAACAAACACTTTACCATTTTATATCGTAAAGGTCAGAGCCATCGTTATTGTAACAGAGCTATGCGTGAGTGATTGACCGTAGAAATTTAAACTCCAATTAGTGAAGACTTCACAACCTTGTTTTATTACAAGTCTAAACTCTTAAGTCAGTAGGAAAGAAGGCGTGAAACATGGGTCAGAGTTGATGGCGATGGGTTTTGGTGGGTCGGAGTGAATCACAGTGAATGAGAGTGTTTCACGGTGGGTGATGGGTCAGAGTGCATCATGGTGGGTGGTGGGTCAGAGTGGGTCACGGTGGGTAGTGGGTCAGAGTGGATCGTGTGTCAAGCTTTCATTGACCCACACCATCTCTGAAATTTACCGCATACACTTAACCAAATTCGACCTGAAGCAATGGGGCTGATCAAAGTTGTTTAATTTGAACTAACCTAACTAGATCTCAAGCACATGCAATTGATCTGACATCATGCTCAATCTCACGCACATGCTCGATCTCACGCTCATATCATTTCAACGTCAAGCTCATTTGACTTCACGCAAACATCATTAATCAAACATTACACTCACTTGACCTCACGCTTACAACCTTATGTTTACACCATCAATCCAACGTCTTACTAAGTCAACCTCACGCTCACATCACCTGCGTGACATCATCACATTCACTCACCATTGCGACATCACTCTGACTCAACTTTAAGTTCATATCACTATCCCCACAATATTTCACGCAACGGCCTCTATTTCCTATACAGACACGATGTTGCATTTATGTCTTGATGTTCACCTGATTTCCCTGCAACTAAACCCACGTCCATGTTTGTTCAACGACTCGTAAAACAGATAATTTCTTCACCTAGCTTCAGTGCAGTTGATGAGCGTTGGCAACGTGTCGCCAACGATATAGCTCGGCGGCATAGCTCGCCATACACCATGGGGACATCCAAGATCTTATGCCCCTCTGAAGTGTTACAGCCGTTCAGGGTGCCATTAAGCTGTTGGGATGTAGCTTTAGCAGCAGTTACACATCTTGCAGAGCAATAAGTGAAATAATTTCACACTCTTTACGTTAAGCTATGTATTAGCCAAATTTGGGGGGTGATATATCTTCTTCTTGGTTAACTTTTAACATTGGCAACCTTGAGTCCGAGTAGAGCTGAACATTATTAGTACAACAGAAAAGTGTCCGAATCTAGGTTGGACATTATATATCAGTCTGTCAGTTACTGTGTGGGGGTGGTTAACTGTCAATTGTGTGGAAAACTTACTCAAGCTAGCATCTAAAAGAAAAGTAATCTTACTTTTTTTACATCTGGAATGAAATTCAGAACATCATCTATTCTAAAAGCTGTTATAAGTTTTCTTGCTTTGCCGTGCTTCACCGACAAACATATATAGATGATATATTTTGTGCTAAAATCGTTTTACATTTTTTTCTGTTCTAATACATTGAAGAAATCAAAATGGATGAAGAACAGTAGTGAATGTTCTGGATAAGATAATGTTTTATCCTGGTCGTGTTAGGTAATGATTTGTCACTGTCGGATTCATGATCTAGATAGCTATTCTGAAAATACAATCAGGATAATTATTTAGGAGAGAAAATAAATAAAATATGACTAAACATCTGCAATTACATATGCAAAAGATATTAAATACAGGTTTAAGTAGTCAGTGATAATCCGAGTAGTACTTATGGTGTGCGTGGCTGAAGAAGGCGCCGTTATGTAAGATACCTCAAAACTTGAGAAGAATTAGGAATTTAGGATTTAGATTTCTGGGCTTTCGGCATCAAAGGCCATTTAGCCCTTCACATTTTGAGGAATAACGTCCCTCAGCGAGCACACAATCCGGGGAAAGGTAAGGAAGAAAGGATGGGGAAAGGAAGGAAACGGCCTGGGACCTATAAGTTAGGTACCACCCGGCATTTGCCTGGTGTGAATGAGGAAAACCCAGAAAAACCTCGTTCAAGGTGGCTGGTCTGAAAAAGCGTTTGACACTCTTTCGACCGAGTGCCCCCACCGGGAATCGACCAAAACTTGAAAAGAGTTCGTGAAAAAATCAATACTCTGTAGTTGCAAGAAGTGGACAACAACAATGTGCTCCGCTACCGTATTGGACGATTGCACGATGGGACAAGGAGTTTTGTTAATTGCACTGAGAAAAAAAATATGTGGCGTACGTAAAATCACATGTTACATTTGTAAATCCTGTAGTTTTTTGGACTTAACGTACAGCAAACGTATAACTGACAACGCATGTTTTATAATACTTTCTGTAAAAGTGTTCCAGCTGTACGTACTTTCCGTATGAAGCAATATAGGCGGAAAGGATCTCACATACAAATGGACGTATATAACATATAGCTGACGAAGGTAACATACATATATGTATTTAATACTGTATAAGGAAGACACTTAGATATCAGAAATCCTGCAACAGCATGATGTAACATGTAAGGACAGTGCCTATGTAGCATACGGATAACGTATGATCCGTACTGATTTCTGTAGTAAACAAAAAGATTCCGTATATTTGTACACTCCGCATAAAAAATTGCGACAGCTAACGCCGTGCAGTTAGGACACCCAATATACACCTTCTTATCCCATAATCGCTAAAGCAATCGGTGGTGTAGTGGTAGCGTGCCATACTTCCAAATGGAAAATCTTGGTTCGATTCCCCGTCAAGTAGAATGATTTTTTCGCATAAAATAATGACTGCAAACAGAGATTCATCTTCTGATAGAGAACTTACAAAACATCACTGGTGATAATTCGAGTAAACAGTGTGTGCGTTCTACATCATACACTGCAATGATAAGTATGTTTCATATTTATATTCGTCCCCTCTCTCTCTCTTTCTTGACGTTTCCCTATCCTGTCTTTGCATCTTTCACTTCTCCCCTCTCTTTCTTTCAAAGATACACGCTCACTTCATGTTCCAAAGTTAAAACGGAGAAAGAGCGAGATATACCCGGTCTGGAGAACCTAATTAACTGGGAACTTCGGTGTCGTGTTTTTCGTGCTCTGGCGATAACATCCTCAGTCCTGGTCATCTCTGACAGAAATAGTGTTTAAACGCAAGGGAATAAGTAAAATCTCTTTATCCTCTGGGTTACCGAGTCTCAGTCGAATTACCGGGTCACTACGGATTTGAATCCTCAACCCAGTGGTGGTCTATAATCTAACCAACATTATCCGATTGACTCAATGATCCGTTTGAGCTCTTAGTGTATTCATTCTATCTGTACAAATTACGTTATATCCGAAAGAGATGAAATCAATTCTGGATGTTCGGAACAGATGCATCTTCGGAAAAGACTAGAAAATGGTAACCTCTTTGGTTATTTGAAAACAAAATTTATTTATACTAGTTCGACACAAAATTTTTTTCTATCCTATAATTCAATGTGTTTTATTCACGTTGAAATTTGAAGCGTGCAACACCTATGAAGAACATAAACTTTTCCTTTCGAACATTTGTAACTTTTCATTACGATACAGTTTGGACTTTTAATATAGGGTTTCTGATAGAAATTTAGCAGTAAAATAGCACTCTTCAATTTTCTCTTTCTTTCTTTCTTTCTTTTTCTTTTCGTTTCGTTTCTTTTTTTGTTTTTTGTTCAGTTTGCATTAGTAGTCTGAAATGAAGGATATGGCCAACGCTATCTACTGGGTATATTAGAATGTATTTTTGATCAGTACGTCCAATGAATTTGCAATCGAACCACATGGAAACAAAGAGTGTGTGTAAAACTTTTGACATTATCCTAGATGTGTCTCCGGAAATTGAGTAGTACACAGTTCTACTGAAAATTGAGTATGCTATCCATTATGAAAGTGACATAGTAAATGTTTAAAGCATCCTCTATATATTCAAATAGTTCTGAAAAATATGTAAAAGGAAGCTTTATTTCTATACGTATTACTGTTGGATTTATGGAAACGGAACTTTATAATGTTAGGTTCTTTTCTTACTACATTTGAATTCCACAGTTTTATCTGTTCTCCCTCTTCTCTTTCTTCTTGTCCTCTTCTCTTCTCTCTCTCTCTTCCTCATTTCTGAATCTATGTGTAGTAGGCATCCATTGGTTTCAATATTTCATTCTATGTGTTTCAGTTTCTCCCTACATCAACTTATGTATCTTGTTTAGCCTCATTTTTATTTCATTTTATCGAAACTAACACAAGTGTAGTTTGAAATCAGATTTGCGCTCATGTTGTTAACTAATTTTAGTATGGGAGAGAAGAAAGGGGGAGAGAGAGAGGAGGCCTCTTTACCTGACACGATTATGGGATAAGAAGGTGTATATTGGGTGACCTAACTGCACGGAGTTAGCTGTCGCAGTTTTTTTTTATGCGAAGTGTACAATATACCGCTGTCCGGAGAACGGATTTTTCTCAGTGTGCCGTGCTGTGGAAAATCAGCTCTCGAGGCAAGAGTATACGGGGGCGTCCCCGTACATATTTTTTTCTTTTTTCTTTCAGTCTTTTCTCTTCCTCCTCCCGAATTTTGCGCCCCACTTACTTCGGCGATCGGCACCGTCGTTCCGCTCGCCCCTCCTCACGGCACGGTACTGGTTCGTTCAGACCTAGAGGTATCAGTAGATTGTCCCCGGTACTCACGTACGGAGGAGTGTATAACGTAACTGCGAGGTCTGTTTGAAATTCAATATCGCTGGGCTGTCTGGGAGTCTACTGTAGAAGTTGGGTTTGGTCATGAAACAGCGGAGCAGACACGTCATTTGGTTGATTGATTGATTGACTGAGACGTCAGCATCGAAGCTGTTTGTCACTTTAAGAGATAAAATAATAAATATAGAACAGTAACAAGAAATAAGAGGGTAAAGGACTAAAAAAACTCCTAGAACGTGAGCAATGTTACAAGCCTAAATAAAAGCAAGGACGCGCCCAGCAATATCAACATCATTGTCCAATGTACGGTCAAATGTAAGCGGCAGTCTGCGTTCTCTGAGATCTGAGTATTCTGAACATTCGAGAAGAATGTGCCGAATGCTCAGGGAGACAATAAATTCCTCACAATACGGATGATGCAAACAACTCAGCAAATAAACTATGCGTCAGATGTGAATTGTTCTAAGTTAATTTACGACCTTGTCAAAAAGTGAAATTTTTGTTTTCCTATAGCGACTGAAGGAAGTCCTGTAGGATAAACCATTATATAGCATTTTTGCTCTATTTTGACCTGAAGAATAACACTTTGTTGGTCTGGGTGCCATTTTTCAAACACCAGATACACACACACACACACGATATATATCCAGAAAGGAAGAAATTAGAAACGGAAGTTTTAAAAGGAAATCAAATAGGAAAAACAACCATTAGAAAGAACTAGACACAGATGGGAGCAAAATATTAAGATGGATCTCGTAGAAATAGGAATACCAAGTAGAAACTGGATCCAGTTGGCTAAGGATAGAAGTCAGTGGAGAGCTTTTGTGAGCTCGACCTTGAACCTTCGGGTTCTATAGGCCATAGAATTAGTTAGTTAGTGTCATTGTTAGTAGTGTTTGTGTCACCTTTAGGAGTGTGTATGTCATTATTAGAAATATGTGTCATCACTAGATACTATATTTGCCACTTAAGAATTTTTTTTTATATTAAGTAAGTACATAAATAAGCAATCTGTTCTAGTAGAATAAAAAATATATCAATTATTATTATTTGCCACGGAGGATATATTTTTAACGCCATAATAAATTCCTTTTTCTCGCATTTCTCGAAAACTATGCATTAGAATTTAACCTTAAAAGGCCCAATCACTACGAAATTAAAATACCGCTAATTTTACACTAATTATGTGATATCTTCAAATAGATAAAAGATAATCGAAATATGAAACAAGGCCGCCCTAGTACTTTGCATAAGGTACTGTTGTCACGAGTCAGCTACTAGCCTTCCACTTGCAGCCATTTAGAAACGCCAAAATTAAATCAGATGTTCTAAATGGCTGAAAATCGAAAGCAGATAACTGAGTCGTGATAACGGTATCTCATGTAAAATAATATTGTCTAAGGCGCTCTTGTTCCACATTTCGATTATCTTTTAACTATTTGAAGATATCACATAATTACTGTATAATTAGCGGTATTTTAATTTCGCCGTGATGAGGCCTCTTAAGCATTTCATTTTCTTCAACTCGTTGTCTTATCTTTGGACTATATTATAGCTAAACAAATAAAATTTAAAGTTTGAGAGTTAATTATTAATGTGTTCTTCTATTTCATATCATGCAGTATTGTTTCACTAGTATCATAGTGAAAAGTCTGATGAAAGGCATCCTTGTTGTACAGCATCAAATTTTAGGTTTACGAAATAAAAAATCAGTTGTTTTCAAGAACTACGCATGAGGATTTATAATTATACATATCAATTTGTTCAACTTAGAGAGATCTATCAATCTGTATAGTCGTCTTATCCTGGGAATAATTTCCCCTTGTTAAAAGAGGATTCAGACAATGTTGTAGTATGTCGCCCCAATTATTCAACATTTACAGTGAATATTTAATGAAGGAAGCATTAATGTGAATTGAGGATTTTAAGATTGAAGGGCAGGTCATTAATAAGATCAGATATGCAGATGATACGGTTATTATAGCTAGAACCGAGGAAGAACTACAGGAGATGAATGATATAAGAATTGACACTGGTAAATTATATGGAATGGAAATCAACATTGAAAAGTCTAAAGTCATGAGAATATCCCTTGGAAACACGCCCTTACGGATCAGCGTAGAACAAACAGAACTTGATGTGGTCGATAATTTCAAGTATCTGGGAAGTATTTTGACGAGAGACGCTTACTGCACCCAAGAGATCAGGTCAAGAATTGCCACAGCTAAAGAAGCATTCAACAAGGAAAGATCACTCTTAACTAGCAGGCTCAATATTAAATTTAGGAAGAAGTTGGTCAAGTGCTATATATGGAGCATTGGATTTTATGATTCAGAGACTTGAATATTACGGAAATTACAGAAGAAATATTTAGAGAGCTTCGAAATGTGGTGTTCGGGAAAAATAAAGAAGATAAAACAGACAGGAAGAGTAACAAAACGAAGACGTTTCAAAACGGATAGGAGAGAAGAGGACGCTTCTAACCTGCATCCTTCGGAAGAAGGCCAATTGGATTGGACACATTTAACGAAAAAATTGTCTTTTTCATACTGCCATAGAAGGATAGATGGAAGAAAAGGGAGGAGTAGGAAGAAGAAGAACACAAGTGATCGATGATCTGAAAAATAGAAGAAAATATTGGGAGTTAAAAGAGGAAGTTGAAGATCGAGAAGCATGAAAGAAACATTTCTAGGCCCAAACCTAAAATTGAAAAATAAAAAACTCATTAGTCCCAGGACCTGCCAAAAGGCAGAATATTTAATAATAATAATAATAATAATAATAATAATAATAATAATAATAATAATAATAATAATAATAATAATAATAATAATAATAATAATAATGTCAAAAATTAACCAAAAATGTTAAGAGTTCGAAGATCCAAAATGTGGCGGATAAGTTTATATAATCTAAATCAGCGTTTCAAAACAGGTAATGGGCCGCTGGTGTGCCGCGAGGAATCGAAACAAAATTATTAATGTTATAGCAATCAAATTATAAAACGTAGGGATATATATATATATGTGTGTGTGTGTGTGTGTGTGTGTATTTCACATTACTATGAACCTCTACCATGAATCTACAATTTTAAGTTTCATACCAGGTTACTGTTCTGTAGTACATTTCTAATGCTGAAAAATAGAATTTGTTATCATTGTTATGACCATTATTGCTTCTTTATTGTTGCAGACTATTTCGTAACTTGAAAATTTAAAATATCATTCAATCCTTTCTACAAATTATCTACATTTGTGTTTTAAAAGTAAAAGAGATTTGTTTGTTCGTTCGTTATTTAGTGATATTCCTTCTTAATAAAAGGCTAGATACAGTTTTTAAAAAGAAAGGGAATTTTTAAAATCTGAGTCAAATATTTCATTGCAATTGTTTTCTATTCTTAAATTGAATGAAAAATAAACATAATGATTTACACGGGGACGACCAGTGATAGAGCTTTCTTCTCTGTGAGGAGGAGATCAATAATCACAGAAAAAATACCTCTGTGTTTTATATTTACAAATAATAATATCTATAAGTGTGCCGCGAGAATTAAAGTAACACCCGTAGTGTGCAGCAAGTTGAAAAAATTCGGGAAACGCTTATCTAAATCAAGATCCCCAAGATCATACTGATAATTTCCCTCCAGTTTGTAACACTGATTCTTCTCATTTTGGCCACCACTGTAGTAACCACCACATGGTTATATAACAGTAATTTGGTTCGTTGTATGAACGAAAGCAAAGTTTTAATAATTAATGAATGTATGATTGAAAAGGGAATGGAGATGTGCAAGTAAACAGTAGGCCCTAACATATTACATTCAATGGCCAGAGAGAAAGAGAGAGAACAGAAAAATCCCGTAACTAGTTATGTACTTTGGAACGGTTTTTAGTTGTAATATATTTGCGAAGTTATGATATGAGAGAAACCTCTTCCATTTGTTTCCTTTGTACACAGTCTGTTTATATCTTGAACTGTAGTGTATTTGACTTAGAGCACAACATAACTAAACTCAATGGAGGTCTATTTAAGAAATAAGCGAGTTCCGTGTCAGAGTGTAAAAGTACAGGTACAGTAAAGTTACGAACTACGATGGTCCAATACTCTAAGAAGAAGTGACTGGTTTTTGGTAGTGACAGAATATATGACAGTGACTAGCTGTGTTTTTTAACATTTAAAAGGTAAACTATGAAAATAATTGGAAATAACGTTTCGTCAGTTCACGAAACATTAAACAACGAATACATCGCCTTGTTGATATCCCAAGAACAGTTATTTGCGCGACTTCAGTTCCTGTTTTATGAATATATATCTATATATATACGTATATCTATATCTATCTATATATATATATATATATATATATATATATATATATATATATATATATATATATATATATATATATATATATATATAAAAGAGAACGTACAATATTTTGTCCGCTCATCACGCTAATACGGCTGAACCAATTTCTTTCATTTTTGGGGGGTTATTAGGATTTGGACCCTAGATGGTTTTTATCATATCACTTTAATTTTTAATTACCAGTGTCTTGAGATAATTGACCATTCAAGTGTCCATAACGTACAAATCCTTTGTTATTAGTTCATCATAGGTAAAAATAAACGTATTTATATGCAACCCGCATGACTGTGTCACTCGGCGGGTTAACATAAATGACAGGCGATATACAGCGGAAAATAGCTTGAATCTTCTGTTTAAAATTTTTTAATTGATTTGCTTATTTTTACAGACACTTTTACAATATGCCAGCACCGGGATGACCGCAGCGAAGCGGGGCGGGTTAACATAAATGACAGGCGATATAATGTTAAGATTTACTGCAATCTTCTATGGTTTTTATCATATCACTTGAAAGCGAAAAAGTAAAAATTATCTAAGTAACAAAGTTTATTGCGTTCCGGGGTGACCGCAGCGAAGCGGGGTGAACGCTGCTAGTATATATATATATATATATATATATATATATATATATATATATATATATATATATATATATATATATATATATATATATATATATATTTATAGATAGATAAATAGATAGATAGATAGATAGATAGATAGATAGATAGATAGATAGATAGATAGATAGATAGATAGATAGATAGATAGATAGATAGATATAGATATATAGATATAGATATATAGATAGATTAAAGTGGCGTATTTAGGGGATGGCTATAAGGCTCAAGCTCTCCCGGAAAAAATTTGTTATTTGCAAAACTTTATTAAAATTTGTCGGCGCAAAAGGAAAAATATGTGTTTATTCACGTGTTGTGCATAGCCCTCTTTGAAATAAAATCCTAAATACGCCACTAAATACTGTATATCTATCTATCTATCTAACTATATATATATATATGTATGTATAAAATTGTTTACAGTATATCTTCCACGTGTTGAACCTGAGTTTGATATAAATTTAGCCAGTTGAGAATGCTCCAAGAGCATTGCCAGAAAGAACATAAAAATAATTAATTTTTTAAATGAACTTTTTCAGGCTTTATACCAATTGTTGTAGATGCTTTTTTATTATACTCATTAAACAATTCTTGTAATATATCTACCCATTTATAATTTCCTTGAGTACTAAATTTTTTCCACATGTTTTGTTTAAGAGTTCTGTTAAAACGTTCTACGACATGTTGTCTTACGGCAGGGGAGGATCCAGGACCGACTTCTGGGGAGGGGGCGGTGGGTTGTCATAATGCTACTTTTAATGGCTCCAAACTCTGGGATGGAATTTATTTATATATATAAAACAAGAAAGTTTTCTCTTCTGGGGGGGGGGGCGATCACCCCGATCGACCCCCCTGGATCCGCCCCTGTCTTACGGAGACACATGCTCAAAACGGAAGGTTCATTAAAAAAAAAAATCGCAAAATATCATCTCTCTATGACTTATGGCTTCTTATATCTCCCGAAATCCGAACTTCTTTGGCCAAATCTCTGGGAAACGATTGCCAGTTAACCAGTGGCCACCGGTTACTGTTTGGTACCAAAATGTTCACCATTCTCTTAGGTATTAATCAACACCAAAATGATCTCTATGATTTACGGTTTCCGAGATATGGCTCCTTAAATCTCCCGAAATCCGATTTTTTTTTTTAATATCTCCGGAATGGTAAAAGTGACGCGAGTAGTTTCATGACTTTCAGATAGTTTTTGATGCTCCGTCGAATGGAGGACTCAAAATTGAAAAATTCGCAAATAAGAGACAGACAGACACATACATACACACAGAGACACAGACATAAGGAATTCAGTAACGAAATAAAATAATAATAATAATAATAATAATAATAATAATAATAATAATAATAATAATAATAATAATAATAATAATAATAATAATATGTGATTAATTGAAATAATTTACTTTGTGTGTATATACACATTTTTCCTATATAAAAAAAAAAGTTGTTTATTTTGTCTTGTAGCGTGAAAAGTTGTTACGCTCTATCTCCTTGTTAGCGTATAAGGAAGAAGAGGGAGGGGGTGATGAGTTGCAGGGGTAGAAAACAGATGTTGTAATTGAGAACTGCAAGTCCTTCTCCTCTCTCGTTCTTTCCTTGAACTTAAGCCTTGGAAATTGCTCCCAGAGATTAAAAGCAAAATTTCCATCACAGTCATCGTTTCCAACATATTTTAGGAAAGGGTAACAGGTATATTCAGACGCTTCATCTTAAGTAGGGTTGAAATAGTAGATGATTTCTCACTCCCTTTTTATTCTTTCTTTAATAAGTCTCATACCCAGTCCCCTTATAGACGTAAAGAGTAATTAACAAACTATTTAGGGAAGATGAGACTTAGGCAGGTAAATCTTAAGCGCTTATTAATAAACATTCATGCTTTTAGCAACCAGATACTAAATTTCCTTTTAACAAAATATTGTTTGAAATTAGTAAGACACAGTTGACTTACTTAATACCTATGTCTTTCACACTATCTTCGCTTCAGTCATCATTTCCTATAGACTTATCGTATTGAAATTATTTTGATTGGATGCATCGGTAATGAAGCAACACTCTTAAGAAAGCTATAAAAAACAGAAAATAAAAATCATGACAATATTTTATGACGAAACCGGTATATTAGCGGTATATATTTGTCAGCGGATCTCTCTCCTTAATATCTGCAAAGAGTCCCGGATTCGATTCCCGGTGGGGTCACTCAGTCGAAAGAGTGTAAAAAGCTTTTTTTTAGGCCAGGGTTTTCCTGAGTTTTCCTCATTCACACCAGGCAAATGCCGGGGTGGTACCTAACTTATAGGTCCCAGATGGCTTCCTTCCTCCCCCAATCCTATCTTCTTTGTCTTTCCCCGGACAGTGTGCTCGCCGAATGACGTAATTCCTCAAACGTGACGGGCTAACATAGCCATAGACGCCGAAAGCCCAGAAATCTAAATCCTAAATCCTAAATGCCTGCGAAGAGGAAGGAGTCACGGTGCTAGTGATTAAATGAGTCACGAAAATCGTGACTTTTGACTCAGAAGAGAAGGAGCTAGTCAGACTTCTGACCCGCCAGGAAGAAGAAGTCGTGGTGCCAGTGATGAAATGGATCATGAAGTTCGTGACCCTCGTCTCAGAAGACCCGGAGGCAGTCAGAGTTAAGACCCACCAGACTCGGTGACTCGGACAGACCATTTGTATCCTAGAGACCATGAAACATTGTCTTACACATAAAGAGTTTGCATAAAGCTGTTAATGTAATTTTATATATATGTATAAAGAATCCCTCTCCTCTCTCTGTCTTTTTACGAAATTTATAAGTTCCTATTTTTACTTGGTATCTGCTTCCGTGTGCGTGTGTGTGTGTATGTATGTATGTCAAAGTAATGCACTGAAAGATAACTACAATGTTTATCAGCGTATAAGCGCATGACAATTACAGAAAAGAAAGCTACATGTTTTTTTTCTTTCTTATAAGGCATTGCCAAAATTTAATCGAGTGAATCGGTAAAACTTGTCATGGAGAATTTAAACATGTCGCTGTGTCCAAACAGTGCTTTAATATATCTTTTTTCTATAATCTGTGTTAAATTCACTGTATTACTTTTTTTTAAACAATTACCAGATACAGCTCTGAGGCCATTTTATACTGGATATATAACAATAACAACAACAACAACAATGGAAAGGATTTGAAAAGGTATCGGCCAGGGCCTGTTTAGTAGGTACCATCCCGGCATTTGTCTGGTAGTATTGAGGGAAACCCTGGAAAACCCCAATCAGGATGGTCGGCAGCGGGAATCGAACCCGCGACCTCCCGAATGCGAAGCCAACGCTCTGCTACTTGAGTTACTTCGCTTTTCAATAAGAGAAGTCAAAAATAAACATGGAATTATGTTTGAAATATTCAAGACATGGTATACGAATTGAGAAATGTCACACAGGAAATCAAACAAATGAATATTCGAGCTCGAGTAATGGACACCATTAATCAACTGCAAAATTCAGGAGCAATGCTGCAGAGATGATATTTTGGTTGCTTTCGGGTCGTTTGGTCTGTTCGGTGACCTGAATATCCTAACATATCTGTGTCTCTGGCAGTGTTTCTTTCAGATATGTATTTTGGGGGGCACTGCCGGCCCGGAGCTCTGAGAGTGCTCCCCCCGGAGGAGACCAAAATAATACGTTTATAATATAATAATAATTAGAATAGTAGCAGTAGTACCCCCCGGAATACTAATTGTGCCCCCCGGAACATTATATCTGAGAGAAACACTGGTCTCTGGGTATATTTGCGTTACAAGTTGTCTGGATCTTTGAGTCTATCTGTGTCTCCGGGCCTGTTAGCGTTACTAGTTCTATCTCGATCTCAGAATCTGTCTGTGTCTCTAGGTCTGTCGGGTCATCGTCTGCCCGGGTATTCGGGTTTGCCTGGGATCCGGGTCATAGGTTCGCCATTCCAGTTCTGTCCGGATCACCAGGTCAGACCCATCTGAGAACCGAGATCCAGACCGGCGAGACCCGAACAAAAATCGAGATGTAAGTTACTCAGATAATTCCAGTGAGCAGCGATCCGTTCCATCACTACATGGTGCACCACCGAAATTTTAGATAATGAAAAATGATACATTTAAATGAGCCAGTAACTTAACTTAGGTGCTCATGGCCAAGAATGTGTTTCCGATAAAGTTTTCTTTATTACTAATGAAGTTGTAAATGATAATGATCTTTTACAATATACCTAAATATTATATAGATAAAAAGTTATCCTCTTAATCTACAGTATTTATAATTATATCTATTTATCGAAACACATAATCTCTAACAAAGACAGCAGCTCTTCTTTTTTCTTTCTCTTTTTATTCCGGTACTCAAATCTCGTATTTTGGGGAATAAATGTTGGTAATGACCGCCTTTTATTAACTATGCAGTTAACAGTGCTTTCCAGTAACTAAGTAGTAATGATTTCAACAAAAGAGCAATTGCAATTATGAGTAGACGCATAATTAATCATGATGTGTGTGTGGTATCAAACATAAAGGAATAACAACTAACAGATAGATTTTTGTTGTTCCGACTGGGCTCAAGTCTGCAGCGTCTTAAAAAGACGAATCCAATCACAGAAATATAGCCATTTTACAGGTGGATGTTCTGATGTAAATAACCGTTCTCGGGATATCAACCGTGTGATGTGTTCGTTGTCCAACGTTTTGAGAATAGGCGAAACGTTATTTCCAATTAATTCTTAACCGTAGACTTCTGTGTGTGTGTGTGCTGTTTCATTTTTATTTACACCAAAAGCAAATTAATCGGTAAACATTAAATTTAAATTAGAAATGTGGTTGTTTCTTTTTCATGAAACGACATTACATTACGTTCAATGGTCAGAGAGAGAGAGAACAGAAAAAACACGTAACTAGTTATGTACCTTGGTCCTTTTTGGTTGGAATATATTGTGAGGTTATGATATGAGGGAAACGTCTTCCATTTGTTTCCTTTCTACACAGTGAATTTATATCTTGAAGGAATTCAACATAACTAAACCCAATGAAAATCTATTTAAGAAACAAGTACGTTTCGTTTCACGCTGTAAAAATACGATAAAGTTCCAAACGATAGTGGCTCAATATTCTAAGCTGAGGTAATCGATTTTTGGCAGTAGCAGAACATTTGACAGTGATTTACGGCATTTAAAAAAAATCAAAAGTAGACCATGAAAATAATTGAAAATAACGTTTTGCCTATTCTCAAAACGTTGGACAACGAATAGATCACACGGTTCACATCCCGAGGATGGTTATTTACATCAAAACATCCACCTGTAAAATGTCTATATTTCTGTGATTGGATTTGTCTTTTCCTATCACAACTTTATCTGCACATTAAAATCTTTGAGTTCCACAAGAAAATATAAGCATTCAAGTACATTTTTTTTTAAACTTTGCTGCCAAGCCTCCCCCCTTCCCGGGTCGTTGTTCGGAGCCAACTTATTAGTAGGTTTCATTATTCATTACCTCGTTAGGACACGAAAACAACAATAACAAAAACAAACTCAATTGCTGCTAATAATATAAGGCAGAAACTTTCTTACATTTACTGTTGCTAGATGTTTCACAAGTTGCTCCAAAATATTATAGATAATTCATTTTTTTTTAACAGTTTCGATGTCGAACAGTTCAAAAGCAAATATGTGACACATACTTACTGCATGTGATGATTACATGCAACCGTAGTCCGCTCTCATTTTTTTTTTTTTTTTTTAATTATTGTTTGAGCAGGAAAGTAACTGCAATTGTGATAAAACGCACAATTAATCGAGTATATCTAGATATGTACGTACAATGATACATTAATCCATCAAAATTTATAGGGCTAATATGATTAATTTGATAACCCACGAAGAATGTCATATTTTTCTACTAACTAGAGGGTGCATTTTTGAGAGAACCGTTTCTTCCTTGCAACGGATTTTCACCTGTGTTGAAAAATGGTGCTATACAATAATCGTAAAGATCATCACAATGGTTTGATGTTACCCAAGCTCTTGAACAATGTCTGAAACTTACACTCCATCACCAAGGAGCTCATTCGGTCAGTCTGAGAAAGATGAAATGAAATCTTTTAGTTTTACGTCCAATGATTATGCCTGCTAGGCTAAAGGAGACGGGTGGTTAGTCTGGTGGACAAGTCAGGGTGTTATTTAATTTTTTGTTTCTTTAAATAGGCCCAACCATGACAACACAAAGACACTGCAATGATATTGCAGAAATATATTGTAAATTGTGCATAATAAAACAACCAATATTGACAAATAGGCATTGTCCTATCCCAATGTATATTAATGTGAGATCTAGTGCGGCACAAATGGCTGTCCCAAATATTGCCTATGAATGAAATTCTCTCTTTCATAACTCATATTCCGCGGATATTTCTCCTGCTGGTTCCTATCTTTTCCGCAGTTTTTGAAGTTTTCCTTCGAAATAGATACTTCAGAGAAGAGAAAATTGTGGAAAATGTCTTTTGATTAAAAAAGAATGTCAGCAGGTCTTTGGAGCAGAAGGATACTATTTTGCATAAATTTTGAATATCTGATAAAAAGTGATTGCTGCTAAATTTTCATACCAATCACGAGAGGACATTTTAATGTGTAACGACCCAATAACAACGAAACATATACGTTAATTCCTCTCCTCCTTTCCTCTTTCCCCCGCCAAAGTTATACAGAAATCGGCGTCGCCGCAACTTTCGAGCAGAACGCTCAGACGAAATTGCTTTTGTTCTTCTTTTCCCAAACATTTCATTCTTTTCGGGTTTTCCAAATGAAGAACTTAAGTCTGGGATAATTTTATGACTAGCTTGAAAATATTTTATTAATCTTCTTTAACGAGGGACATGCAAAATATATTGTACTAAACTGGTTCCATTTTTTAAAAAAATAAGAAAGTACTTTATTTATACTATTATTGCAAGCCTCATATGAAGTTACATATCACAAAGTATCACACACATGCACTTCATTTAACACTTCTTAACAAGTAAAACGGAAGTGTGTACACAGTTACATGCAAGTTCTCAAGCAATCATTTCAGGTAGAAATTAATTTCTCTATATATGCAGAAAGAGAGGTACATAAGTAACGTAATTTCATTTTAGATCAGAATGATTACAACTATATATAACTTATATCCTCAATTTTTTGACTGCCGTGAAATGACAGTTGAACAAAATGGTTCTGTGTGTATAAGGTAGGTATGTACAATCTAAACCATAATAGACCTTATCCACTTGACTATAAAGTTTAACACAGTATTATTATTTTTTTTATCTTTTCTTTTCTGTTCCTTCATAACTATCATAAATAGTAATCAAATACACTTACTATCTGTCATGTTATCAACTTAAGTTACCGCTATATGTTCAGGGACATGCAGCAAAAAGAAAGATCGCCATCTTTAAAAAAAATGCAGTTTTCTATATACATGACAAAGCATGGACGGAAATACAAGAGTAAAAAAGAAGAGGTAAAATAAACCGGAAGTGTATGGAGTCAAAAGATGTGTTATAATGATTACTGCAATACACCTGTATGAAGGAATATATATATATATATATATATATATATATATATATATATATATATATATATATATATAAAGTTCCGGTGTGATGTTCAGCACTGCGCTTGTTAATTTCAAGTGATGACATGAACAATGCAATATCGCATGATAGATTTGTTATGAGACCAGTGGTCTGTTACATTATATTAATCACTTGTGAATGCTGTTCTTCTTCTTCCTCGTGAGTAAAATGGCAGTACGTCATGCGCAAAATGTGAGAGAATAAATCATATTAAATGCTGTGTAAAATTCTTGCTTGTTTTAGCTATCTCTCTGTATATACGGTATACAGTATATTTTCCATTTTATAGTTTTATATCTTTTAAAAAGCCCAAGGTTTATTTAAATTGTTTTGAATATATATATAATACAGTATAGCGTAGTATATAAGCTATATAAAACGTGCATCCACAGTTTGATATGATATCCGAAGTGGATATACTCACAACGAGAATAGAACTAGAAAGAAATGATTCCAGTTGTTAACAACTCGATCACTTAAGACTTCTTTAGTACTTTAGTATTACAATTTATAACTGTGTAAGCACATTATAGAGGAAAATTGAATGACGAAAAGTTCGGATGTTGTAACCGGGGCTTCAAATTTCGCCTATTCTAGATTCGCCTAATGTCTCATAGCTATGCAAACGTCAATCAAAACCATGACACAGCGTTAATTTTCTTATTAGGCGAAAGTTGTTGTTTTTTTTAAAAGCTTCGTTTAGCTCTCATACGTTGGTAGTTCTGCACCACTTGAAACTATTTTCACGCTCTTATTACATAATCCAGTGTGTACGAGAAAATTTTGACAAACAGAGCAAAAATTAGTAGCTTAATGAAACTTGCAGGTTAGTTTCATCAAGTATAGTAATATCCTAAAAGAAAGTCTCTTGAACATCCCTCTTGGGGTTTCCAATATGGCTGTCATATCCAATTCGGCCCCCATCGTCTACAGAACAAACATGATTTGCTTGATTTCTTACCTTATGTTCAATTCTATGGCCTTGGAACTTATAACAACATATTTTGTAAATAAAATCCTTTGATTGCTATAAAATTCATCTCTGTACGTCAAGAGATTTAGAATTAGAAATTATAGAGTAGGCTTGTATCGCTTCACCTTATACCTATGATTTTTTCAAGAGTGTTTTTCTGATTTCTTTGTTTTTTTTATACATGTATTATTTATACAAGTAAAAAATTAAAGAAAATATGTCAACATGCCACAATTAATATAAAAAAAACATATGTATATTAATTGTGGGACGTTGATATATGACACTATCTGTATATGACACTAGGTATACACAGAATATGGTACATTTGAGAATAATGGGGCATTATACAGAAGTTTCTGTCAACTTATTTGGCAAATAGTCCGTAGAGAAAACGTTATTTAAGCAAAATTCAGTTTTTTACAAATAATTTATAGTGCATAAAAGACACGAAAATTAGCCCATCTCTGGCATGGTGCACTGTTGGGACATAAACGATACGGTTGAGTTGGATCAGACCCATTGCTGCTTCAGATAACAAAAATCGTTGAAAAAAAAACTAATTTTAAGGAGAGCGTTTATATTTTAGTAATTTAGGTTTCATATAATAAACTCTACTTCTTTAGAACAGGAAAGGTACCTATCACTGAAAAATTAAAAACAAAGAAGGAACTTCGAAAGATCCATAAAAGTAACGAATAATTCGAGGGTAGTTCAACACTACGATAACGCCAACATGTCACTTTCATCCTGTTGTTTTTTGATTCCCAAAATGTGATTTTCTTATAACTGATGCACATGTCTGAATAAAACAATCTCGAACATGAAAAGTTTGACTATTTACATGAGAGTTTTACATTTGCAATACACCAGCTTCCGAAAAGAGTTTTGTGCTGATATATCCAAACAAGTAATTGGGTAGCATTCTTCATTTTTTCTACTCCGATACTCAATCAATTGCTGGAATATCTTGTTCCAGCCAACTTTGCTCCTGATGGTACACCTTCAATACGTGTGGTCTGTTAACACTTGCTCTTATGGGTAAAACTGAGGGATGGGTGATTGGTATGAAATAAACCATCTGTATGTGAAATATCGACAGAAACTCAGTGAGTCACCATCATGCATGCATAAGAGTGTAATTGGAAATGTATTCCACTTTTCCGATTCATAGTTCTTCAGGATTCATAGTAGATTTGTTGAATATACTCACAACCTGCTGCAATTAACTATCTCTCGAGTAGTTTCTAAAAAGTTTTCGTCCCTTTCTGGAACAGAAACCAAGTCGTGTCATTTCTTGAAGATCCATATAAGAACAGTATCAAATCATCCATGTTTCCTCCTGTACTTTCATGTATTTAAACATTTTGGTTGGTTCACGTAATCTGTCTTCTTTATGAAAGAGTTTGAAAAAATCAGAAAAATACTCTTGAAAGAAATAGATACAAGATTAAGCGACACAAGTCTATTCTATCAATGGAAAAAAACCTACGATAACAATGGAGAAAGGGCGACTAATCAAGTGGAAGCATGGCTCTCCACAATAAACAAAAAAGCAGGGAATCTACACTTGAATATATACAGACTTATAGACATTTTGAAACAGGAGGAAGCAGAAAATGAAATGACAATGTATCAACTCCAGATGGGCCACGTCGCTAAAACAAGGACAGCAAAGTACCTTAATTGACGTATTGTAGAACTCAAAAGAAGGCTTGAATCACAAGAAATAGAAATAATACAGTAGACCCTGCATTTCAATTAAGACTGGCTAGTGATTCTTGGTGCTTTATTTTATGATTTATGCAAACTCTCTTAGGATTTCTGTCACTTCATTTCATGTTTTCTGTACCGTAATTGTGCTTATACTAAATTCTTGTGCTTTGTTTAATTTTATTTTATGACTTATGCAAACTCTCGTAGAACTTGTTACTTGATTTTGTTTTCTGTAATACATTTTGTACCTTCATGTAACAAAAATATATTCACGTAACCATATTTATTTTTTAATTTAGCAACTACAAATTTTTGTGTCATTTCTTGCCAGTACTATCAACATAATTTCGCATTAGCAAATCTTGAATTCAAGGTTCGCATACACTTTATCTTGAGTTAACATTTGTAAACTCCATTACCTGAGGCTATTAGGCGAGTCTTGAATAGGCGAAAGTTGAAGTCACAGTTGTAACACCGTTACCGAACCAAGTATAAGAGGTAAAATAAAAATTTTCAAATGGAAGAGGACCATCTCAGCAAAGACTGTTTCGAATAAATTCTTAAAATGTATCCTTTAGAGGTGAAAAAAAGAAGTATCAAAGAGGTTACTTATTATTTTTCAGATAAGAAAAGAATAAATTCTTAAAACGTATCTTTTAGAGGTGAAAAAAGGAAACATCAAAGATGTGTTACTTATTATTTTCACATAATAAAAGAATAAACTCTTAAAATGTGTCCTTTAGAGGTAAAAAAGGAAGTATCAAAGTCGTGTTACTTATTATGTTTTACATAAGAAAAGAATAAATTCTTAAAATTGAAAGTGAAAAAGAAACTGTTATTAGTGGGATACAAATTTCGTTATTTTACATAAAATACAGAATAAATTCTTATAATGTATTCTTTAGAAGTGATAAAGGAAGTGTCAAGAAGTGTTATTTGTTTTCTTTACATGAAAAAAATGTACTAATTTGTTAATTCATCACTATAAAAAATAAAACAGCATTTAAACACTTTTACCACAGATGTTGTGGGGGAAATATATCAAGTGTGTGTTTATAAAGTGTGTTTCGCATTTCCAAAAGCGTTCATTCTCCGAAAACAGTATCTAGTATGACATATCTAAAACACTTCTTGTCGACAAACATTTCGAAATCAAAGTGATGACATATATTTTGCACATTTTGTACATACATCTGGGACATACTTGCGCAACACAGTATTTAAAAGGAGTGAATATGTGTAATCTGGAGGTGTTTAAAGAGTGTCAGTAATGTGCACAATGTCCTACTGTATCTAAAGTAGTTTCTCCGAGTGTTGGTGTCTGTTCAGTACAGTGTGTTTCAAGACGAATGAGCAAATTTCAAATAATTAACTTAATAATGAAAATGTATTATAGTCACAAACAAACTGCACACTATTAAACTTTCAAGTTGCACTCACCAAAACTTCAAATGGCCCATGTGATCTCCATTTATTGTAGGGGCAACATAAAGGTGATAGCTTTATTAGCTCAAACATGCCTGAAAGTATCTTCTTAGACATAATTTACTGCAACCCTGATTCTGATTCAAAACTTATCTTAGTAGGTTATATAGAACAAAAATAAGTTCTTATATATATACATATATATATATATATACCAAAAGAAAATGTCAACATAGTGTACTGTCGAGACACCTTGCGGACCCAGATGATCCCCGAACTTCGCTGAAAAGTTTGTGGAATTGGTTATACACTTTTCTCTGTGGTCAGGGGCACACCCACGGGGGATCCACGGGTCTGGAACCCGTACCAAAACTTTTTAGCTCAATATATATTTGGACACTTTTCCAATAAAACTATACTTGTTCAACAGGAAATGATCGATGTTGCATGCAAGTTTGATCTTACACTTCATCGGTACTCTTTCTCTTGTAAGAAACAATCTAGTACTACCACTTTTTTTATCTGAAAATATACGTGGAAGTATTTTACAATTACTTATCTTTTCAATGCAGAGTAGTACCCGTTCAATACTACGTAGACTTTGGACCTCTTCCCAAAAGCCATTCCCAACAAACATTTCTGGTTGCACGCCTCCTACGATACAGGGTCCATACAGTTCTTCCAACCAATCTAATAAATAAGCAACAGTTTAGCAGTCCACAAGCATTTGTTTTGATGGACAAGGAATTAACCTAAAAAGATGAATGCACAGTTTCACATGTAGCCTACTTGGACCAGAAATCAAAGTGAGCTCTCCAGCACATAGGCGCGTGAACAATTAATTTGAAAATTGAGAATCTAAAGTAAATCAATGCCACTACTTTGTGTTATCCTTAAGTGAATATAACGTGTCAAGGTTTCACCAAACTTACAAGTAATGTGTGGGTCTCTGTTAGGATTTTGTGTGTCATTATTAGAAGTATGTGTGATACTCTTTGAAGAAATCAAACAATACATAATATATAATATAAGCTATTTAAAAATGTGTTTTTTTCATACACAGTATATTAATAAATATTCTAATTGATCCATTCCAGCAGAGCAAAAAATTATTAACTGCATTAATTGGGCAAACAACGACATACACTTTGAACACCATAAAAAGTTAATCCTTCTCGATTGTTTTTTTTTTTTTTTTTTTTTTTTTTACGCGTGAGAATTTTTTCAATTTCTCTGTTTTTTGAGCTCGACGCGAACGATCGATTATACTACTCTATATGTCTTATCTTTCGGACTACATTGAAGTTAAACAGAAATCAAACTTTAACAGATAATCATAATTTAGGGCTACATTTCATTAACAATACATTATACTGTCGTCTTCGTAGCGCCATAACGAAGGTATATTTCATCAGTTTTTGTATGAACAGGCGGCGGTGTGGTTTGATGGCAGAGCATCAACTCTGTTTTTTAGGTTTACAAAAAATCGTTTTTTGTCGATTTTTTCGAAAACTACGCATGAGAATTATACTTATATCATTTTGTTCAGATCAATATGTATGGATTTATAGATACTTTTCATCTTTGAACTGTTTTTTCGTTAAATACTTATATTATAGAATATGAGAATAAAATACATAAATGAAATTTTTAAGTTTTACGTCCTACGCTTCTGTTGGCTAGGATAAAGGAGACGGTGATGATAACAAATGGGTGAAAATGGTGGAATGAAGAAAGTGGGAGGAAACGGAAGAACCCCAAGAATACCCATGCACACGGTGTATTGTCCACCACAAAGCTCACTTGGTGCGAGCTGGGATCGAAGCAAGGAACCCATGCACCAGAGGTGAGCGCTTTACCACTGAGCCACCCCAATAAAAGACACGAACAAACGTCACTAAAACTTTCCAACAGTAAGAGGAACAAAATATGCCCATGTAAACATGGGAACAAACCTCAACAAGCTCAGAGTCCATTGTAGTCTAAGGCTTTTAGCTATCGAGTGACAGCACTGTACCAATATTTATCATTTGATATGAAACTTAGCCAAGTTTTCAATTGTCACAGTTAAAAGTGAATTTTGTAAATATTTTAAGCGTACAATTTCTTGGATTTTACAGAGATTGAGGTATTGTATAACTGGATTTTGGAGTGAAAAATCAGGAGGCCTGCAGGTTGTGAAGTAACTATATCCACCATTTCACTAGCGTTCAATTTCTTCTCCAGACTTATTTTCAAGTCAAGAATGCACATAATACATACATAGGCTATTTGAACTTTGTGTTCTCATATAATTCTTTTTTAACCTTTCTTTACCGTTGCAATTTTAATTTTATTACAATAGACTTATATGTACCGCATATTGTCGTTACATGTAACATGGCGTCCTCCTCACCCTTCCAAACCACAACAAGGGAACTCTTTTTTTCTAAACAATGCTTTATACTTCCTCTCCCCCTCCTCCAATTTCTTTCCATCTCCTGCAGGTGAAATTCCGTTTTGAGAGAGAGAGAGGCGTGTCACTACTGGCACTTGGCTGGCACCAAGACAGGGCGGGGTCACAGCTAAATGGAAATGCAAATGTGATGCCTGGAATTATAGCATTTGGAGATTGCTCTGCCATTGGGCGAACGCTCGAGATTCCAGAGTGAACCAGCTCGTGTGCCATACCGCCAAGCAGTAGTTGTATTTCTACAGACCTCCTTGCCAAAGGCGGAGCCCCCTCAGCTTTGACAACAAAATAACTGCCTGCTAACATACACACACACACATTTATTTAATACATTTTTTTATTCTCTCTCTCTCTCTTGTTCGTTCTCTTATGTATGTATGCACGTGTAATGCATGAGTTCAGTTTCATCAGGGCCACCAAACTTACTTTTGATTCTCTTACGGAGTTAACATTGACCCTGAGCACAAGTAAATTTTTTTCTAGTCTATGTAAACTAATCTACTTCGTGGTTAAGTGCTAGGATGAATCTTACAATAAAACATGGTGTAGGCCTACGCAAGAAGAGTTTTGGGATTTTTAACTCTCCCTTCTCGTTGAGTAAGATATTATTTCAAAATAAAGATTTATCATTTAAGAAATGCAAACAAACAACTGAAAATTTAAGAGATTGATAACTTGAGTCCTCCTTCGATGTACTTCTACGTATACCACTGCAACAAAACAGAAAACATTTCCACAAACTGTTAAATGGAGACATTGTGGCAATTATTAAGTACTTCACTTAATAATTTCAATATCAGAGAAATAGAATCTTGGATATTAGAGTTATAGTAAACTTTGATGACTATTTATGTTTTAGGCTATTGCAATTGCAACAAACAATTGATATGTGATTCTCCTGTGATATTTTCCATAAGTAGAAGCTTTGTTTTGTATATGATTAAATACATACTAATTATTTGCTGATCAAATCCACATATTTTCATTAAAAATATATGGTTTTGCCCTTCAGCCGCAAATTCCTTTTTAGTATACTTATTTGAAAAGTCCTATATAGATGCTTTCCATTGTTGCTAATAATTAGTGTGACGATCTTAACTAAACTAATTTAACTAACTAACTAACTAACTCAATGGCCTATGGAACCCGGAGGTTCAATGCCGTGTTCACAAAAGCTTTCCACTGACTTCTATCCTTAGCTAACTGCATCCAGTTTCTACTTTGTATTCCAATCTCTGCGAGATCCATCTTAATATTGTCCTGCCATCTGCGCCTAGGTCTTCCTAATGGTCGTTTTCCGATTGGCCTTCCAGTCAAGACTTTGAAAGCGTCTCTACTTTCTTCCATTCTAGCTACATGACCTGCCCACCTAAGCCTCCTAGACTTGACGACCCTAACAAGGTTGGGTAAACCATATAAATTATGTAGTTCCTCGTTATGAAGTTTCCGCCATTCCCCATTCCCGTTCCTCTTCGGTCCGAATATTCGTCTCAGGATCTTGTTCTCAAATCCATAGACTCTTCAGTCTATGTTCTTCCCTCAGAGTAAGTGACCATGTTTCGCACTAAACTAATTTAAACTAACATTTAGGGATGCGCACGAGACAAGATTTGTGGCTGTCTCGTCTCGAAAATGTGCTGTAAAAGTGATGTATCGACTTGAAAAATGTACATTTCTTTATTGGAAGAGCCGTGTCTCGACTCGAATTTTGTCAGGAAAATCCTGTCTCGACTCGTCTCGTGCGCATCCCTACTAACATTAATTAACTTAAATAATTAAGTAAATAATTATATATGTAAATTAATAAATAAATAAACACTATTATACCTAACTATGCACACATATAGACCGACACCACATTCCATCTGTATACTGCTGCCAGGAGCCAATCAGAAGAAAGATGTCTCAGCTGTTGTATGTATATACGACTGTACAGTTATCCTGTATCTTATAATGTCTGATGAAACCAAAGAGTTAGTTGGTGAAACTGTAACACGTATTTAATTTTTAATGAATATATATGGTTTTGCTCAGTGATTCTCCTTAATACAATATATAGTTTATGTTTTAATACTAGATAAATCTAATGTACGTAAATGTACGTACATAACGCCGTTTTTACACAGCGAGTTTTTACTATCGTAGTTACGCACGGTAGTGTCTACTTAACATAGAATTTTATTACTGGTATTGGGCATAAATATATTTTAACTTGCATATTATAGTGCTATACTTAGCTAACGCTGCGTTTACTACTTTAAATATATTTAATTAAATTAAAATTTAAATTATTATAGAATTTTAAGAAAATTTATTAGCAATATTTGAAGAAAATAATTAGAGAGGAGTCACGCTAATCCGAACTAATTGGGACCGAACTCTGTTGTTCGGATTACGTGATTGTTCGGATTAGCCGGAATAACTGTAAAATCGCGGTTTGAAGTGGGTGAACGGATCTATTATGTTGCAATACACAGAGTATAGTATTTCAAAACACGTTTCCTGACTACAGTATATTTAGTGTACTGGAAAAATATTTAAAATGTTGTAAAAACTTGCCTTTATTTTTCCACGTACAGTACGTACAGTACAATAGATACAAATCTTTCCGTTAGGGGTATTATTATCATTGTGTATCGAATACTGTATTTAATGAAAGTTTACATTGTTTTCTACGCAAACATGCACTTATTTTCATCCTTTTAGTTATTAATTTCCTAAAACTGCGTATTTTCGCCACAAAAAACAAAATAAAATTTTCCTCCCCGACTTGTTCGGATTGCCGAGACTCCATTGTATTTTCATCTGCTAGATGTGTTGAATATCTATGCAAATAGTTAAGAAATATACACACAATAAGCCCTAACACCAATAAATCCAATAAACCTAATTGGATTGTAAATTGAATCCAAAACAAGCGCTTCTCGCTGTCTGTTATTTTTTGTTCTGATAAGATCAATACAACTCTCGGGACGATTAATCGATTGCATTAAATCGCTCTTATCGATCTATTATCGATTTTGCTCTACAGCGATCAACGTTAAAACTGGAAATTGTTGATTTCTACCATTTCTCTTAGATCGCTTACCTCTATCAACGAATTCGTCCCTTAACTTCTGACTATCTACATCTTGACCAAAATTGATGGAGATTCATCAAATAATTCTTTTGCCTCCTGGACAGACGGATACACGGATGAACAGGGTAAATGCGGAAAGGAGTTGTGGTCAACCAAACTCCTTAAAAAGTGCATGGAAATGAGAAGGAAACTCAGAAAAGGGAAGAGCTAGTGCCATCTGTAGGACAATTATATAAAATATTTGAAAACTGGACATCTCTGTTCAAGTAACGTACGTCTGAATTTGTGGTAGATATATAACTGATTTTAGAAATATATAATACATTGTTTAGAATCCCCTATAAACAGAAGACCAATGGTTGAATCAGGGAGATCAGAATAAAACCAAATTGCACATTTTAGTGCTATTCTTATTATGGCAAATCCTTATTGAGATAAGCATGGAAGTAGATAAGCACGGACTTTTTAAAAAGTGAAATCGCTCAAGGTGAAATACTTTGTAGATGTGTAAAATATATTTGATTATACTTAAGTAAAAATTTCTTTATAATAGTCATGCGTTCCTCATAACGTGTCATTTTTGATAGTAGTTATATAACTTACTTCTATGTTTGCGAGGTGACGTTAACATTCATATGACAAATAAATCTCATAAATTATGATATAACACATTGCTGCAATAATTCGATCTAACTTGGAGAAAAAGAATCTACAAATAACGAATATTAAAAGTGTGAAGCCAAATCTAATATCATACCCTCCTTTTATTAAGGAAATAGGATTAATGAATAAACGCCTGAAATATACGTTACCCACAACAATTATTAGTTTGTTGGGTTGCATAACATTTCAGGAAATGGTTCAGTTAAGACCGTAAGTTCTCCAATCTTTGAAATCTCCTTTGTAAACACTGTAAAAACTTCATGTTCCTTTCTTGAACTATAGTACCATATGAGTTTTTGTTTCTCGTAATCTAATTTTCCGGTTCAACTTCAAATGAAGATGTATTGAATATAATACTTTCGTTTCATCATTTTTTTTTTTTTTTTTTTTTTTTTGTCTTTAATCTTTTGTTTTTGTGGAACAATTCACCGCCATACGGACCACGAACACCTTTAAAACCCTTTGAAAATAAGGGCTTGAGATACTGGAACACTCTCCATACGATTTAACTCTCGCCTCTTCTGACTGACACCTTTTTAAACCACTCAAAGATGCTTTACAAGGTCATTGCTTTGCTTCGCATGCTGAAGTGAAACAAGTGATGAATTAATGGCTGTGCGACCAGACAGAAGTCTTCTCCAATGGGGTACACGCAGCTTTGAGAGCTGCTTGAATAAAAGTGCATCGAGAAACAAAAAGACTACATATAAATAATTATATTAGTGTTCAATTCCTATTATTCTTGTAATACATTAAGAAATCTACTATGAAAACAAGACTATGAATAGTTTTTATTTAGTTTCGTATTATATACACAATATTAATTCTTCAATTTATCTCATTTTCATACACTAAAAGTATCCTTCAATTTTTACAAAAAGTGAAAAATAATATTTCAAAAAATGAAAATAAAAAATATATATTTAAAAATCATGAAACTTTAAAAACAAATACCTTTTAAAAAATATTATTAAAGCAAAACAAAGCAATCCCTTCGAATTAATTTTTCACCTTACTTATTTACAAAGTCTTCTTATTCGCACTGAAACAATACCACTATTCATATGATTCCTTCTTTTATTTGCAGTCATGTGTTTCATAGTGTCTCCATCTCTTTTGGACGTTTACACTTACCCTACATGTATCCTTAAATCTACTTTTCTCTCCTTGTTCCTTCAAGATTTCATTCGTGTACTTGTTTAGTTTCATTTTCATTTTCCGGATCTTTCTTTAGTATTTGTTCTAATAGTAATACGATAGAATTAGATTTTCAAATGGGTAACACTGCCATCAACACCTCAATAACACAATTCTATAAATTCTCCCAAGCAACTTGAAGTGGACCATTTAGATACCAGTACGCACCACCCATTTTCATATTAAGGGGCCGCGGTAGCTCACTGGTAGAGCGTTCACCTCTGGTGCATGGGGTCCGGGTTCAATTCCAGTTCCCACCAAGTGAACTTTGTGGTGGACAAACACCGTGTGCGTGGGTTTCCTCCCACTTTCTTCATTCCACGATTTCATTTATTTGTCACCATCACTGTCTCCTTTAGCCTAGCCGGCATAAGCGTGGGACGTAAAACTCAAATATTTCATTTCATTCTCGTATTGAAAAGATACATTGAAGTCCTTATAAACAATATATGTATCATAAATATAAGCGATTAAGTGAATGAGTTTGGTAATGAATGTATCAATGATTATTTTTCTATTTATCAAATAAGTGTGAAATAGTTAATTTTTGATTTCTTTGTCATCGATGATAAACTAACTGATTTACGTATTTTAATAGGTTATTTGCTACAATAAAGTTCGTCAAGAGGATGGTATTGAAGCTTCCAAATTCATGTAATTTCAGGTGTTTGTATATATATATATATATATATATATATATATATATATATATATATATATATATATATATATATATATATATATATATATATATATATATATATATATATATATATATATATATATGGCCCAAAAGTAGGTATACAGTCCCGTACTGATCCACTCATTGTTTTTTATGTCATTTCTTATTGTTATCCATCAGGTAGACTTAGTTTCTTCATTATTTGTTCTTAATGTCCTTTTACTTATATCTTAAGCTCTGCAGGGGTGTATACCTACTTTTGGGCCACTCTGTGTATTAAGATGGAGGTAAGAGTCAGAAACCTCTATTGCGTATGCCACTGCATTGATTAAGAAACAATGCTTAACTTCAAGTGATGATATTAAAAACTCTTAACACTACAGAAATTATATTAAGTATAAATTACCAAATAACCGAATAACTTGAAAACGTAAGGATGTTTGAAGAGAAGAATATCTTAGATCGGATTGTATTTTTACTGGATATATTTATTTGACATAAAGGAGGAGTTTTACCCAAATTGTTGTGTTAATGTTGAGTTCAATAGCTGGATTGCTACTACGACTGTCGTTTCTTTGAGTTTATGATGCATGAAGTTTCATAGAGGTAATGTTTGAGTATAGTTTGCTATTTTACTGTTGTTGAATATAGTTTACAACACTTTAAACATGTGTAAGGAATCAAATTGAAATTTTGATTGTAATGGGTGGGAGGTACCAACCGAAAAATTGTATCATTTGCACAAAAATATTTGGAGTAATACATTTTACAAATATTTTTTTAAGATAAAAAGAAAAAATACCTTTTCCTACTTGATTACTTTGCCTAATATTTTCAGTTATTGACTACAAATTGAAACTTCTTTACCATTTAGTATATAACAATGGTATTCTTTGAAACATTTGCCTTGTAAAACCAAAGTTGCCAGCTTTTTGAGATCAATAACGCCATCTCAAGATTGTTATAAGACTGCGCAACAATATTCTATCCGTAAAAGTTGTGGATGTGTGGTTAATAATGAATTTAAAAGTAATAAACAGGATATCCGATTTTCCGGATCACATACACTAATGAATTAAAGCTTGATTTGGTGTTTCTATTTCGACGATCTCCTTGACAATGAGTAGATCTACTATTTGAATGTTTCGTGAGTTGAATCATTTAGGTATTCACACTAGTATGATATACAATGCAGAACCGAGTAAATATAATTTTTAAATTTAATATTTTTACCGTTTTACTCATCAACTGGCACAAATAGTTTTTAGTCCCGAAAATAAGACTTTTTAAAGGAAATCACCATGGAACATATTTTAAAAATCGAGTAGAAGGGAGAAAACTCACTCCCATAGAACTAATTTCAACCCTAAGCAGTGAGAATTGTGGAAAAGTCATGAAAAATGTATGCAGCATACTGTATCAATCAACTAATAATAATAATAATAATAATAATAATAATAATAATAATAATAATAATAATAATAATAATAATAATAATAATAATAATAATTTTGACAAATTTTTGTGGATTTTTTCTTTAATCAGAGAAAGATTAGAAGAGCGAGCTAAAATCATTCTCTCATTCTCGACGGATTTTAAACCCAAATATAGGAGCCACTAGGACGCCTTATAAAATATGGACTACATTGCATGAAAATGAAATATATAGAATTAACATAGCTCCTGTTGAAATAAATAATGCATTATTACATCCTTTTCAACTATAAATATATTGTGTTGTACCTTAAAGATATTTTCTGTCGTAATTACTGTACATTCTTTTTACAGCCAATTTTCCATAATTATCAAAAAATGTCTACTAATTTCGAGATGAGGATTGACACGAGAGGAGAGAATTCTAGTCTCGTGCGCAATACTAGTAACAACATATATGATATGATAATTCTTAGTAATATCAATCCCATTAAAATATCGATAAGTATGATAATTTTCGACTAATCGTTTCAAACAAACTCACGCACATAATTCATACAACAAATCGTCTTCCTATACAAACCATCCCATAAAATTTTGTAAGATAAAGTTTTCAAATGATATTTACACTATACATATGCAACTATAACACCTCAATAAACTTAGCCTACAGCTATACACTTAAAAAAAATACATGTTTTTCTTAATACAAATCTCCTCAACTAAAGTATACTACTAATATTCAATAATTAATAAAATGTATTGGAAGCATGGACACTAACAACCAAGATAGAAAAACAATTAAGAAGATGGGAAAGAAGAATATTAAGGATGATAATATGAGTCTATATGTGAAAATGGAATATGGAAGATTAGAACAAATGTAGAGTTAGAACTACTATATAATAATAGTGATTTAGTAACGGAAATAAAGAAACATAGATTAAAATGGTTGGGACAGGTAGAACGCATGGAAGACCATAGAGGAGTGAAATAAATCTACAAGGGAACTCTCAAAGGAAGGAAAAGCATGGGGAGATATAGACCCAAATGGTTGGACAATATACTGAATGACTTAAAGAAGATGGGAATAATAGCATAAGAGAAGTAAAGCAAAGAACAGAGAACAGAAATTATCCTGATGAGAAAGGTCCAAGTCCTACAAGGAGTGTAGCACCAATGGGTAAAGTGAGGCAATTAATAAAATGTAATATACAAAACTGTATGAGCTATAAATATTAAATTTTACCTATCATTCATTAAATTAAAACAATTTCTGAACTCCGTCATAATATTATGCAGTTGAACTTCCGTTAGTTAATTAACTCCAACTTTCAATGTCGCGAATAAATTTTGCATTGTCAGCGAAAAGAGTATGAATTAGTTTTTTTTAACTCAAAGTTCTATTAACCTTTTTTTTTCTTTCTTAAAATTTACTTCGTCTCTAGGACGTTAAATATTCACATATACGCCTAAGTCGAATTTTCCAGACTTCTACTTATATCGGTAGAAAATCTTGCTTCCCCCAAACCAAAATCCGAAACGATACTGCAGATTATAATGACTTGAGTGTGCATAATTAGAGGAGATGAAGATTCAAGGACACATCTACAACATTTTAAATTACAAGTTTGAATTATTAACTCACTCGTGACTAATTTTTCATCATTGTATGTAAAAAATGCATAAGTTGACTCCCCTATTGCTCTGGAATATTATATCCTTCACATTTAATGGTTTGCAGATGATATGGCGATTGTTGCAGAATCTGTAAAGAAAATCAATACGATGTTAGAAGACTTGAGGAAGGGTTGTAAAAAATATGTGCTGAAAATACTATACTATTTTGTGGAAGTTCGAATAAAGAGTTGAGAAAAGACTCATAAAGTGATTCATGTGGAGTATTGTGCTATATGGGCCAGAAACATGGACATTAAGCAAAAAAATAATAAAAAAACTACTGGGAGCTTTTGAAATGTGAGTGGAGAAGAATGGAGGGAATTAGCTGGGGCGGGCAGAAAACGAATGAGAAGTGTTAGATATGGTTTGAAAAAAAAAACTTTAGATATTATTAAGAAGAGGAAGAGGACCTGGATGGGACATTGGCTAAGAAGGAACTGTATCATGAGGGACTGGAAGGAAAGAACTGTATCATGATGCTAGAGGGTATGTGGCAAGAAAGAGAGGGAGAGGGCGAAGAGGACTACAACAAATGGACGATATCAAAACAAAAAAATATATATATACATGAAGACGAAAAGGTTAGTCGAAGACCGTCGAGAATGGAAGCTTCTCAGTTGCAGCAAGTGCCCTGCCAATAATGACAGAATACCTATGATGATGATGACACATTTAACAATACATTTGAATATTTTATACACATTCATACATTTAAAAAAAATATTACAGCTAAAAGTCATAAGAGCAATTTGATTTTCTTTTAAAGTAATATGTAAGTCTTAATTATTAAAAAAAAAAAGACAACTAAAACATGATCTCTTTTGTGGAAATCAATTCTTCTTCTACCAAATAGCAAGGATATGAGAGCGGACTACGTATCTGAGGGTGAATACAGGAATTCTGTTTTAGATTTTTGTTTGCTATTCGCATGCTGAAAAGCTACAATTTCCTTGTTTAATATACTTTTAGTTGACATAATAACAAGTTATGAGTGATGACTGACAACTGGAACATTTATAACCCTCTGCGCTTCGTTTTATTTATTAAATGTTTGTTTTTCCTAGGTATAATTACTTAGATGAAGAAACGCCTATTTGATGATTGTAGAATAATGTTTGTAATTAATTTATCTTTGTTGAAATATGCAAGATATGATTGTTTATAAATACAGTTGTATTTAGTCTTTGCTAGTAAATAAATAAATAAAATTACCTTTCAGAGATGGAAGAATCTCTGTACAGCAATTTATTTCTTTGTAATATTTGTTCTTTCATCGTTGTACAAAAATATAATCACATGACCCCTTTCCACTCATACTATGCAGAGCAAAACTTATTTGCAGTTAGGCATATCAGTATTGCAAACTAAGGATGTTATAGTATCACAAACATCCAAACTTCGGAAGCCTCTAACGCAAATACAGCATAATGGAGATGCACAGGATAATACACATCGAAAGTATTTTAGTGTTGGAAACCATGGACATGGTACGACTTGTTTCGAATGAATTGGAACAAAGTTGCCAGGGCTTTAAAAATTTAAATTTTTTCAAAGCTTTTATTTCGAAAAATGTTGAGATAAGAATAATATCTAGTTACTTGTGTGGTTTGTAATGAATGCGTAAATTATTTTGCCGTTTACAGCACTTCGATATCTCAAACCGTTCCGGAGATATGATAAGCATTGCTGAAATTTGCAACACTGTTTAAATCGCGTAATTGCGAGAAGTTGTTATAATTTAAGCTACTAAAAACTACTGCTGTAATGCTATAGAAGAGAAGGGAACTAAGAAGTCAAAGTGATTACACCGTAAGTTCACGTTTCGGGTTTTGGCATAGAAGGAGGACATTGAAAAATAGTAGTGTAAACAATTGTGCAAATTTTGACTGAGTGATAGAAGTTTAACGTCGATTGTCACCACCAAAGACAAATAATGTTGTTGATTGAAAGGTTCTTCCGATCTCTATAGAGAAGGAGTCCCTGGTACAATCTTAGCCTAAGTGTCTGTAGTGGACAACACCTTGTCCATGGGTTTTTCTGAGTTCTCCTACATTTTCATTCCACCAGTAATACATAATTCATAATAATTCATTTCCCTTAATGATCCTCTACCTTAATCTAACAAAGCATAATCATGGAACATAAAAGAACAGATTTGATACTTCGGAGGTTAAGGACAAGATGCTATAGAAAGTCCGTCCTATTTAGGGGAACGGGTGGAATCCATTAAAAAAAATAGTGATCAATAAGATCTATATTGCATTGAAATACTCGTATTATTGGAATTTGACACCTCTCGAAAGTTTACGCTAAGGTAGAAAAACAAACACTATATTCGTATATTTCATGCAAAGTCAGTAGATAGTTGAAGAGTGGACAGATAATAACACAAGGAATAGTAACCTACCGATAGACCCCTACAAACGATAGACCCCTACTATCAGAGCCAGTAGATTTCAAAAAATGTTAAGTTGATTTTCCATAGGTGCATTTAAAGAACTACAATGATAAAAAGCAGCAGTGGCGTACGCAGAATTTTATCAAGGAGGATTCAAGTATTCAATCTAATTACTTTTCAGTGCAAGAGTAATCTAATTATAATAAGTGTGTATTTTTCCATAATATGTATATTTATATAGATATTTCTGAAGAGCGAGCTTAATCCCTGAAGTCTCTCCTCTTGCGTACGCCACTGGAAAGCATATCTACCATTACTAGAAAATTGTACTATAGATACAAACAAGGGCGCCCATGATGTGGTTTCCAAGGGGGTGGGGGGAACTACACATTTCAAATATAGTTTCAAATTTTGCTGTAACTATTCTGAAAACTCTGTTTGGTTTTAGATATTCCGAAGTACAATTTCCTCTAGAGGGGGGCTAGTGCTATACCTTGTCTCTCCTAATGGGCGCCCTTAGATACAGAATACGTACGCAAGTCTGAGGTTGAGGGAAGCATACCAGAAAGTCGTTCTCGCTGGAAAACTATGTAGCACAAAACAATTTGTATCTGTGGAGCTGAAACAAAAAATCCTGATTTACCTCATCCGATTGGTAACTACTACGATATTTAATTCTGATATATATTTGAATATACCATTCGTTGGTATCGGTACGTAAAAATGAATCAGTGAAGTTATAGCAACTTTATTCATAATTACACATATTGATTTTTATTCATTTATTTATTTTTTATTTATTTTTGTTTAAGAAGAACACAACAAATAATTGTACCCAATTATAGTTTTCGTATCAGAGTTACATAGAATAGCTGTAATACATTTGCGAAATCTATCCTTACTCATATCGTGAATATCGAGCAGAACATTTTTACATTTACTCAATTTGTTATACACTGCACCCATCCTTCACGTCGGTGACTGTTTTATTGCATTTGCTCGAGATTTCTTACAACGAAAGAAACTTCTGTTGCCCACACGTATGTTTCCATTGGGTACCCTGAAATGAAATGCAGAGATTAAATCCTTACTATTTAATTTGTTATTTAATATTTTGTATAAGAAAATCATGTCAGTTAACAAACACTCTTCTGTGATTGAGAGACATTGTGTTAAAATTTTCAATAAGGGAAGTACTACTATCATATCAGGAGAAGATGCCTGTTCTCTTGTATACCAGAGACCACAGAAATTTATCTTGAACTCTTTCTATTCTAATAGAGTCTTCTTTCGTGTCTGTGTGTGTGGAGGTCCATATAATAGACGCATATTCTAATTTTGATGTAACAAATGAAAAATATAATTTCAGTAAAGCATTCGACTTATTAAATTCCTTCCCATTCTCAAAATAAATCCAAGATTCCTCTTTGCATCATTTTTGTTCTCAGCATGATCCTCTCCTGTTAGATGTTAATTTGGAAGCTTTGATGATTATGAAAAAACCGCCGTTACTGGAATTGTCTGGACAGTGGGTAGGCATAAGGAATTAATTATTTATTCTCAATAAAAGCAAGAGTGATATGAAACTGTCCATTAGCACCTAATTTACTCCTAATCACCCTTATTTAATATTTGAAACAGAAAAAGGATAATGTTTAGTAAATAAGAATATTATGAATTAGTAATACCGGTTCATAATTTTGGATAGTTTCGTCATTATGAGACACGTAATAACGATTTCACACAATTAGGTACATTTTTTCTTTAAGAAAAACGCTAAAACAGGCCTGACAAATTAGCTTTTAGTACAATATGCAATTATGAGACCCTTAACGCAATAGATATATTATCATTAATACATGTAACGAGGCTTTAAAACTGATTTTTTTTAAAAGTCTCATCACTCAGTAATTAGGCTAGACTGTTGTGGTGGGAAGGCGGTGAGTTATGTACATTTTATTTTTTTCGTTTTTGGGCGCCATCAATGGGTGAAAAATTTTTTGACAAAAGGGTGGAAAAATGAATGAAGTAGTTTATTCGTCCAGAATAATAAAAGGTGGGTAGAAAAGTTAGCAAAGAGCGAAAGAGTAGCAATTACACAGTAAGCTAAAGACTTGTCAAATTAGAGCTTTTCCCCAATAGGTGGATCTTTTCAGTTTAATTCAAGGGTTTGTACCAAAACATTAACAAACACCTAGTAAGGTCGAAAATCAAAGGTTTTTAGCTTTGCGTTTAGACCATGATGAACTAAAAAGGCGTCACTCTTTGCGATAAGAAAGAACTTGCTTCTTCTTCTTCTTTTAAGTTTAAAAATATTTATTGTAGAAAATTATAGCTTTCTACTACAAGATACACGTAGAAAAAGAAGAAAAAAATGGACAAGCCAAAGCAGCTTTGCCAAAGACGTTTTAGAAGTAGCTAGACTGCTGCTTGTTCTACCGAAAACAGAAGTAAGAGAGAGAGAGAAAAAAATTAAAAAGGCACAGTAAGCATTCAAGTTTCTTCTTCTTCTTCTTCTTTGCGTTATAAAGCGAGGTACGACAGAAAAAACAAAAAAGAATCGAAATACGCAACAACAGACGGGTAGGAAGCGGCCATATCTCATGAATCACCCACAGCAAGCATAAATCGAAACACCTATAATTTAGACTGACCTCAACTGCCTAAAGGTCGCTCCTAATTACAGGTTACTCAGATATAGATGACAATGAGAAGCGGGTAATCTTTTTTCTTCTTTTACCTTTTTAAAAAGTTACCAGAAACAAAACAAAACAAAAAATCCCCTTTTGTAGGAGGAAGGAGAGTTGAAATTGTCTGTCGAGTTACCGAGGAGAAGAAAGATGAAAAAAATGGTTGAGATATTTTCTTCTGAAGGGTGAAATCCCTAATGTATTTTTACACCTGCTCTTTTACTAGATGAGCCAAGGTTGTTCCCTTATGATCAAGTAGGTGGAAACCAAGAAATAAAGCAGTTATATTGGTTTGTTGCTGTACATAGTTTGGGAGAGAAAAGGACATACCTTCATATATATATATATATATATATATATATATATATATATATATATATATATATATATATATATATATATATATATATATTAAATTGAGGATAGGAGACATGAGGGCAAAAGAGAGAGAGGTATATGTCTTAGCAAGCTCAAGTCAAGAGTAAGGAAAAAATAAAATAAAATGGGCGTGGCTTTAAAAGCCCGGATGTTACGTCAGAAGGAGGTTTGGTTGTTAGATTGAGGTTCTGCCAAGCACACACACACACAACGTGCAGAGACTTCCGAATAGAATGCAGGTGTCTTCCTCTCCGCCCCTCCGTTCTTCCGTTTTCTTCTAAAGCACCTCAACGTGACTTCAATTCTTGTTTCTAGTACGAAGCTTATGTATACACACACACACACACGCATATATATATATATATATATATATATATATATTATTGGACGCAAGAGAAGAAGCAACAACCATTGTGTTAAAGAAATTTACCAATTTAAGCAGGGAGTATCCAAGATTGAACATTGTATACGTGAGAACCAGTAGCTAACATAAAATTATGAATAGTTTTGTTCTCTCTCTCTCTCTCTCTCTCTTTTTTTTTTTTTTTTTTTAAAACATTATCATACCCTTTTCCGTTTTAGTCTATAGCTACTTGAAGAATTGGTCAAGTATTTAGAACACAACTTCAGGATAGAAGATTCATAGCTACTGTTAAGCTTTCACTACTGAGAAATTTAAAAAAAAAAAAAACTGTTTTTATTAAATATTTAAATGAAACTGTATTGTCTTATTCAAAAAGAAAAGTTTTTGTTTTTTATAATTTTTATTTAATATATTGTTAAAAAAACTACTTTTTTGAACTTAATTTAATTTGAACTTCACATATCTTCTTTCTTCTCTGGGTTTCGTAAAAAAACATTAAAATTTCCATTCCTTTATCATTTAAGCATACATTGTATTGCACTCTGTTTTTTATGTATTATGACATTACTATTAGAACTGTTTTAAGTGAACGTCAGTATTCCACTTTACAATATATTGTCTTAAAGACTGACGTTGTTGTAGTACATATAACGCAGTTTGTCTCTTTTAACTTATGTAAAAAAAAAAAAAAAAAAAAAAAAATCAAAATTATTTTATTGAGAAGATAAATTGTCTGTTGGACGATCTCAATGTCACTTTTAAAGCTAACTGTATAAATATACTTGTTTGAATTAATATTACGTAATGTTACAATTATCTTGAAGTCAGAAAAATAGTTCATTTAGATTCTGTCTTTGATCACTACACTTGCATTTCTTGAATTCTACAATATTGAAAATTTTTCTTCACTTCACTTCTTACGATATCTATGTTTTTATATCTTTTTCAATATATTTATATACTAGGGGTGGGTACGAGTCGAGTCAAAGGTAATTTTCTCGAGTCGAGTTCCGAGCCGTCACTGCTTTTGAGGTTGAGTTTCGAGTCGAGTCGAGTTTGATACATAGCTAGCTCGTTCAGCTCGTTTTAACTCGTTTTGAAACCATGGGCCGATTAGACTGCAAAGCGAAAACCATGAGAAATGTAAGCAGTAATGTGGAATTCTTTTAGTGTTGCTCACGAGAGGGGACATTACTCGCATCTATTCTCGTCTTGATAACAAGACAATAGTAGATTTTTATAACGAATCGTGAGCACCAATATAAGTATATATTGTAGTTCTTACCATTAAGGCTGAGACCTGCACGGTCGAATTTTTGAGCCCATCAGAAGCCCAACCCGGGTAGTGATGTCAACCGCCTCGGCTCGGTTCAACTGATGAGCGAACTTAGTTGGGGCGCTAGACCTGGCTCGGTTAGGATTAGCAATCGAGTCAGCTCAATTCAGCCGATGGCTCGAGCCGGCTCAGTTGGGGTGAGCCATAAGCTTGGTTCGATTCAGCTGACATGAGCAATCGGATCAAGCCAGCTCGGTTGTGTGAGCTGTTCGCCGATTCTCCGTTCGATTTGGTAGTTAATGAGCTGTGAGCCAAACCGCTCGAGTTGTTGACAACCCTAAACCCAGGCCGAGCAGTTTTGAACAGGTTTGGCCCTATAACTTATAACAATTTTTGGCTCGAGCCAGGACACTTGCTCCTCCCGAACTCAAACCCAGAACCTCGTAGATGATGTCCTTGCCTTTTAGACTTCACGACTACCAAGGTCGGCAGTCAACTAGCTTTTCGCATTCAGATACAAACTGTCTATCTTTCATGCTTATACACGGATAGTAATAAGTTGTAGTTGTAGTTGTTGTATCATTGATAATAATTATATTGTCTATATAGGATACTTGAAGAGAGCACTTGAAACTACAAACATGATTTGGCTCGACTCGACTCGAAACTCTTCCCGAATTCGAGTCGAGCTTAAAGATTATTTCGCGTTGAGTCGAGTTTCAAAGAAAACTCACTCGTGCTCGTCCCTAATATTTACTCTGTTTTTAATGGGTTTGCGAATTGAAAAGTGTTAATTTTTAATGTTAAAAAAATAACGCTATTTAGATAATTCGATTTTACTATTTTGCATTAATGTAATCTTTAGAAGTAAGGTGTGCGTAAAGAGTATGTTAGTTGTCGTTAGAAAAAAAGATAAACAACAATCCACTTGTTAATAGTGTGTTTTGCTATACAAGCAGTGCACAAATAAATAATTTTTCCTTATCCTTCCACCTCATACGAGGTATTTTCTTTTAATTAAAGGCACAGATCTTGCATCCTTGATTGCCTATATAGTGAAAATTGAGATTATAATAATTAGTATTAAGTAAGTTCTTCAATTTTTAAAGTAGAATACTAAAAGTTTTTTTTTTTTTCATTTGCTTTTGACTAAGTTCTCAGGGTTGTATAAGAATGTGTGATGAGTTCCTTGTTTGTTGTTTTATCCTCCTTTTTTTTTTTTTTTTATATAAATTTACATTGTTCTGAGTCATGAATTGGATAAGATGGCTTAATATATCAACATCTTTTGAATATAATATCACACTAATGTTAACTGGCAGAGTTTGCATAGTTTTTACTAATTGTTGACAGAAAAAATTTCTGTTTTTATTGAATAATTCGCACTGAAATATCAAATGATTGATCGAACCATGATCTTTTTCACACCAACATAGATTATTCTCTTTTTTATTAATTTGATGTAGTTTTGTCGGAGTTAATATTGTATGAAGAAACATTCGGATCAGTAATATCGTTTTGTATCTTGACCATTTTTCTATGATATTGTATAATGGTTTATCGTTGATCTCCATTATTTCCCAGTAGTGTTTTCCAGGACCAAGTCTAATTTTCTTTTTCCATAAGTCTACTTTCCTTTTTTGTTGTTGTTTTACTATATACTTGAAATTGTGAAATGGAAGTTTTATGTTGTATCTAATGCCAGATGTAGTCGCTTTTCTTAATAGTTCATCCACTGAGTCATTAAATTTTATGCCTGCATGTCCCTTAGTATAAAATAGATGGATTTGAAAATTCTTGTTTTTTAGAGCGAAATAGCTAGATTTAATTAACATTATATTCCATGATGTAAAGGCAGACCATTTAGGGTAAATAATTCTTTCAGCAAAATAAAAAATCTTATGATTATTATTATTATTATTATTATTATTATTATTATTATTATTATTATTATTAACAATGATCGACGAACTTCCTTAGCGCCACAAATATGCTATTTTTTGTATTTTCTCAGAAACAACACATAAGAATTTTTCCCCAAACATGCTACAGTATTTTGTTCAGCTGAATGTGATCTATCATTTGATATAGGCAGTGGCGTATTTAGGGGGGGGCTTCCGGGCTTAAGCCCCCCCCCCCGAAATCTTACCTGCTATAGTCAAGTATATGAAATATCTTGCAGAATTTTCACATTTTCAGGCAAATCCCCCCCCCCCGAAACCTAGCAAAGTCCCTCCCGAAACAAAATCGTAAATACGCCACTGGATATAGGTCTACAACTTATACATGGACAATTTCTTAGCTCAACAGAAATTAGGATTTAAGAGTTTACGATAATTTTGGGTTAGATATCTCATTACCCACATTACCTACTCTCATTTATCTTTTTATTAGTTTTGCCACAGTAAGTGGTATGATTCTCGTACAACACCAATTTTTATGTTTACAAATTATTCACATAATAGTTGATACTCTTTTGCCGTCAGGTGTATATGTTTTGCATAGAGCTTCCCATTTGAGACAGTCTTTGACTAGGAATTTTTGATTCGCATAGGCCAGTTCTGGATTTAGGTTTAATGGAACCGTAAGCTATTGAAAGGGGCCCTTTATATGTCAAGCTTTCTTTTTCAGCGACAATATGTCGCCGTTTTTTAGGTTTGAATATATGCTATATCCTAATTTATGGACCTAATGGACAAGTAAATAGGCCCATTAGAAGCAGGGCTGCGGTTGGGAAACGAGTGTTCCATTATAAGCGGGGCTGGATAACAGGGGCTTCGTTACAAGTGGGGCTGAAAAATAGAGCCGCATTACTTCCTTCATAAAAGCCTACTGCAGTACATAACAATAGAAAACACCATTGTTGTATGTACGTTTTATCTTATTTGCTTTTTCTTGTTATCTGGAAATTACATTACAATCAGTTTTTTCTTTAAATTTTTTGGGCCCCCAAGCAAGTGGGGTCCTAAGCTATAGCTTGTTTAGCTTATACGTAAATCCGGCACTGGTATAGGCCTATCATATATCCGTTTTCCTTTAGAATTTTTCCTAACACTTCTTTTCATGTTTGCCTGTGTCTTCTTTTTCGTCTTTTTCCATCTGATCTAGCTTACCACAGATTTGGGGGGAAGGGGGAGGTATCTTTACGAATTAATTGTTTTTTCTTCTATTTTTCGAAGGGAATGATGACGAAAAAGTTGGTGGAATTATAAGGTGGGAGGAAACGAAAGTATCTCGAGAAAAATCATGGACAGGATATTGTCCACCACAAACTTACTTAGTCGGAGATCGAACCAGGGGCCTTGTGCATCAGAAGTAAGTGCACTTTCGCTGAGGCACTGTCTCTCCTAGAGGAGAGGAGAGGAGAGTAAGGAAAGTGTGTATAGGGTAAGGTAAGTCTGGACCCCTCCTGTCGAAATTAATCCAGTGTGATTTCTTGGGTCTACATAAGAATACCAACTGGAGCGGGAATTGAAAATTGAGTATTGACCTTATATCATACTGTGTTTATCTTCAGTACATATAAAGAAAATACTTCGGTAATTTTTGTTGAAGTATTTACATCCACTAGAAAAGCCTCTTATAAATATATAACCGTTATCGGTTTTCAATAATTGTATTTGGTTTTATAGCACTGAACTACCTGTATGTTTGAAACTAATGAGTTTTCTGGCCCCGATGTTACTACGGATATTTTCTTTTCCTCTCCCCCCCCCCCCTATGTAATCTCCATTTGCAAATGATCGAGATATTTATTATATATCTATAATGTGGGATCAAAAAGTACCTCAGATACAAAATTTTGTACTGTTGCGCCCAAAGATTCGAAAGATCATTAATTTCTCTCATTTCGTCCACCATGATGAAAAAAAATCTGCCTTCCATCACTTTGGTATGGGTTCGTGCAAATATAATGGGATATTCGAATTATGTAATCCGGACAATTCATACACTAAATTTCTTGCCTTTCTCCGAAAGGTCAGAATAAAAATTCTGCATGTCCCACCCTTTCTGAGTGGTATTTTCTAAAGCCATGAAAAATGAATCTCATATTCGCAGTCTGTGAATGAGGAAGCAACATAATGCAAATATTTATCGTTACCCTTGTTTCACCATATATCGATATTTTCATTAATTTCATTGAAAACTTTTCTCGCAGGAATTCAAGGAAACTTCAATAACTAATTATAATCTTTTGTAATATTTTTTTATATATAATCTGACGTAAAATAACAGAAACCTTCCTAGATCTAACGAGGGACCCTATCCAAGTGAGACTCTGACTTCGAGTCGAGACTATGGTCGTTGGATACCTTGTCCCAAAAGAACATAACACGAAAAGTGATACATCCTCGATCGCAACCGTTGCAGAGATATAAGCGTGAAAAGTTCGAAATTGAGCTCCATACTATACATTACAAAGTCAGCTTCCGGGTCAGATTTGGCGGAAACGGTCAGGTAAGGAAACTCAGCGAATACATATCAAAGTAGTGTTGGGAGCCCACCACCTTTTGAATGAAAAAAATGTTGCCCCCGGGGCACTCGCAGAGTCCCAGGCGGGGTCCAACTCAAAATTGGCAAATGGAACCGGGGGTCAAGTAGCATATTGTATGAAAGCTAGTGTTAAATAAAAGAAGATAGAACAAATCTCAACTCTCTATGATGACCCTGTGCAAACGGGCAACTGGTCAAAATGTCAATACAACCTACATCAGAAAATATATGGCCACTGTGAGAGACTCTGCAACAATTTGTTTAACTTCAATACCTTGCACTTTTAAACGTGTTTTTCTGTCTTGTTATTGTCACAACTTAACGGATTTAGAAGAGTGGCCATATATTTTCTGATGTAGGTTGTATTGACATTTTGACCAGTTGCCCGTTTGCACAGGGTCATCATAGAGAGTTGAGATTTGTTCTATCTTCTTTTATTTAACACTAGCTTTCATACAATATGCTACTTGACCCCCGGTTCCATTTGCCAATTTTGAGTTGGACCCCGCCTGGGACCCTGCGAGTGCCCCGGGGGCAACATTTTTTTCATTCAAAAGGTGGTGGGCTCCCAACACTACTTTGATATGTATTCGCTGAGTTTCCTTACCTGACCGTTTCCGCCAAATCTGACCCGGAAGCTGACTTTGTAATGTATAGTATGGAGCTCAATTTCGAACTTTTCACGCTTATATCTCTGCAACGGTTGCGATCGAGGATGTATCACTTTTCGTGTTATGTTCTTTTGGGACAAGGTATCCAACGACCATAGTCTCGACTCGAAGTCAGAGTCTTACTTGGATAGGTTCCCTCGTAAGACCTAAGTTGATGGAAAAAAAAACACTTTTCAAAAAATAAATAAATAAAATGAATTTAAAAACAGATACAATTAGAATACTATTCCTCCGTTCACTACTTGTATTTACAATGTATTTGCATTACATTTATCAGAGCTCCCTCGTGGCTAAGAGGTTAGTGTACGCATATTTACCGTGAGAGACTCGGATTCGATTCCCCGATGCAGCTCATATGGTTTGAATCCTAGGTTAAACTGTAGGTCCATATCTTATATAGCCCTGCTGGTGAAAGAGTCGTTAAGCTCAAAATCAAATAATATTACTTTTATAACATATTTATAACATATTTTTGAATCTCACTAAATTTATTCTTTTTTTACAATGTACCGTATACATTTATGTTTCAATACACTACACTTATGCTAGTGTTGCAAACGAGATGGGTCAAGAATAAAAATAAGGTTTTCTCTTCTTGGTATCTCGTCTCGATTGTCGAAATCTCGTCTCGTCTCGATTCTCTCAAAGTTTTTCTCGTCTCGTTTTCTAAATGTATGTACAAAATTTATGCCTTCAGTTTTTCTTAATTTCATCTATCATAATCATTCGGCATAACGAGAGGTCTACCAAGGGTGTGATATAACAACATTCAAACCATATTTATTATTGGAGTATATTGTATAATGACATATGTATCTTTAAATGTTGATAAATTCTCTTCATTATGTTCGCACAATCACTTAATCAATTCAAATGTTATAATCACTATGAATCATGTGACATTAAAACAATGCTTGAGATCATTCTAGAGCCATTGCTCACGTTAATTTATCTATGTTCTCTTTCTAGCTATCTATAGTTTTCTCAATATCAATATCAGTTTTATTAGTTTGGTTTTAATGTTAATAGTATTACTTTATTTAAGATTTTCTTCTTCTAATTTGTTTATATTTTCTTTTCTGTTTGAATGGCCCTCAAGTCCTGCTTTATTTTTAATGTTAGGATGAGATTACCAACCTATATATTTATTAGTGTTGCCACGAGACGAGACAGAACCTTTTGAGGCGAGACACGAGACGAGACGAGACGGAACGTTTCGTGAAATGACTCGTCCCGTCTCATGTCTCGAAAAGGTCAACACAGTTTTTGGATTTGTTTAAAAATTTATTGACTCAGAATAAATTATTTGCCTTCGAAAAAGCATACCAGCGTTTATTATTTCGAATGAGGACTATCCTACAAAGAACAGGGAATACGTGCTTTCATCTCCATTTTTCAATCGACTCAAGTTAAATTATTTTGTGATAATGCTCCAGATTCAAGTACAATGTTAAAGCATTCACCGAGATCATTATTTCAGAAGATTTCATTACGGGGTCTGGTAGGAATATCTATGTATAAACATCCTATTATTGAAGTACAAGTTCTCTTAATGCGAGTTTAATTAGTAACTAACCATTGTTTCATGATCCTTCTCGTTCCGAACAAAGACAGAAACTTCAGCCTTTTTCGGTACTGATATTGGTTTGACAATAAAATTTAGTTTTCTTATTAGCTACCAGATGTTGTTCGAACCTAAGCCATCTTTGAAATCAGAAAGCCACATAGGCATCCTTATTTGTTCAAGTGGCGCCAGAGGTTCTGAAAAAAAGGATTTCAGAATAAGTGGGGAAGGTTTACCTTATTCACAAAATATTTCTGTTAAAGCTGAGTAAATATCGTCAGAAATTTTGCTTCAACGAAAATTCAATTAAACTTACAGTGTAAACTCTTCTTGATCCCAAATTTCTAGATCAAGACGTAAATAAACATTGGCTGCTGAAATTATCCATTCTACAAAAGTTCAATTAACCGCTCAGTATAAATTGTGCTTGATACAAAACTACGTCGAGAAGTAAAAATTAGTTGAGTTAAAATTCTGCTTTCAATAAATATTGACTTACTAATCATGTAGTGCAAATTCTTATTGGTTGCAAAACTTCTATACTTTGAGATGTAAAGTTTAGCTAAGGGTTTGAAATGTATGAAAATTTTCAAACATTAAGGTCAAACATGAGGGCAAGTGACCTGCTAATAAGTGCAGAGTACTTGAGTCGTGCACTTCCAAACCGGCACTTGTCCATTTACAAAAAATCTCGGAAAACTGAGCAAAACTAAACATAACCTTCATCAGTTAGTGTCTGATGAATAGTGCTCTCAACGGGTCGGGTCGGGTCGGGTTGAAGACCGACCCGACCCGACCCGTGACCCGAATTGACTGACCCGACCCGATGACCCGACTGACCCGAACCGTGATCCGATCTGATTGACCTGACCCGATAACCCGACCCGAGCTGACCCGATTGACCCGACCCGACAACCCGACCCGAATAACCCGACCCGAGCTGACCCGATTGACCCGACCCGACAACCCGACCCGAATAACCCGACCCGACAACCCGACCCGAGCTGACCCGATTGACCCGACCCGAATAATCCGACCCGACAACCCGATCCGAGCTGACCCGACTGACCCGACCCGACAACCCGACCCGAGTAGCCTGACCCGACAACCCGACCCGAACTGACCCGACCCGACAACCCGACCCGAGTTGACCCGACCCGTAACCCGACCCGAACTGACCCGATCCGAGTCGGGTCGGGTCGGGTCGGGTCAACCCGACCCGTTTGAGAGCACTATGGTCACGACACTGGGTGAACGCCAAAATGCACTCACATTGGGAAACTAGTTTTAAAAGTATAATTTTACAATATAAAGCATAAAGCATAATTTAAAATATATAGCACAATTCTTGGAAAATTCTCTTTAACTGAAAGTTTAACATACTGTGCTAATATTTTTTAAAGCCAATATTTACAATGCAAAATCATTGAGAACATAACAATGCAACAATGAAAAGCTTATTTTCATTTCTGTAAACTTTTCGGTGTAATCCTTTGATGTGGAGAAAAGAAAAAAAGTAAAAGAAGAAATTTTTCCGCCAACAATGAATAATATGCAAGAACTCCATAATATATTGTTACAGTGAAGACGCCAGCTTTAAGTTCTTAGGGGGGCAAAGGAGGGGCAGATACATTTTCGGGGGCGGCTATTTGCCATACCAAAAATGACATATTTATTACGTTTGACTTATTTTACATTACATTGTGTATTTCGTTGCTGTTTTTATCTTAGATCTATATGATTATAAATTAAACTTATTTCAAATAAAATTTGTAACTAACAAATAAGTAACGTCTGCACATGAAATATTTTTCAATGAAACTTTTGAAGCCTAAACACAAATTGAATTACTTTCGCGTATGCTGCAAGTAACACATTCGTCTATATGCTCTCTCTCTCTCTATATATATATATATATATAGAGAGAGAGAGAGAGCCAGAGAGAGAATTTACGAGGAGCTGCTGAAAATGTCGTAGTCCAATCCAGAAGGAGTGTAGGTACTAGGTAGAAAAATGAAACCGTAGTTTAGAAAAACATATCTCTGTATGTACAAATATAAATTTTCATATTAATAATGAAATTCTTATTGTTTCTCAGGCCTCTGAAGTGATTATGTATGCCCAAACAGATAATTTCACGAACATCCAGATCCTTACTGTTATAACATTTTTGTTCCACCAAGGAAAGTCACCGAAGTAAATTAATTAGGAAATCAGTGAAACACCACGGGACTCTCCTCCGTTATATATAGTGGTGAAGAAGTAAGCGGCTTAGTATAAACGTAGCAATTTCTCAACAAATTATGCTTTACATCCAGGATGATTGAAAGCAACGACTCTTCCTGAAATTATGGATGAAATTTGTGACATTATTCTTGAAAATTGCAGCATTTCAGTCAGTGGTGGATATAGAACGGGGCCGGAGGGCCTAGGCCACCCCAGTTTTTGTGTGACAAAAATAATTTAAGCTATTTATATTTTATTATAGTCTGAGGTCTGCACCCCGCTTTCTCAGTTTTTACCTTCTCAGCAAAACTTGTGTCAGGGATTCTGGGCATTTCTTTGGAACTCGTCGGTAGCATAATTCAGAATGGCTTGGGTATGCGCAAGTTCTCGGCATAATGGGTTCCCAAAATATATGTCAGGAGAATAAAACGGTAACGGCATTAAGAGAAGTATTCTTCCAATTTGACAGTAATGCTGATCAATTTCGCTGACGAATAGTAACCATAGATGAAATATGGTTGTACCACTATGATCCTGAATCGGAACAACAGTCAATGGAGTAGTAGCACTCATTTCTCCATCGCCCCAAGAAGTTCAAGACACAGAAATAGGTTGAGAAACTGTTTGGAACATTCTTCTGGTATAAGTATGGAGTGGTAGACTACCTCCTCAATGGTCAGATATTTAATCCAGAATCTCTATATTACTTACAAAACTGAAAGAAAAATTCAAAGCACAACGCTGCGGAAAATGAAAAGAAAAGAATTCTGTTCCTTCAGGAGAATACACCTGTCCATCAAGCCCCTGCGAACATAAATGACATTGCATAATCTAGGATTTCAATGTCTAGATCATCATTCTTATTCTGCAGATTTAGCTCCGTCTAACTATTACGTGTACTTATTTCCCAAACTTAAATAACACTTGAAAGACGCCATTTTAGATCTGATAGGGGTAGTGCTACGAACAGTGGTGGGAGGAAATCTAGATTTTTTAAAACTTTTCTGCAAAAGCTGGAGCACTGTACAAGGTAGTATATTGACTCTCGGGGGAAGAGAAGAAGTAAAACCTCACCAATCCACGTGCACTCCTTCTGGGTTGGGCTACGAATTTTTCAGCAGTTCCTAGTCAATATGGTAGACGTCACGTCAGTACTTTGAAACAAAATAAGTAAAGGAGCACTAGTATAAACCAATTACTAACTAAAGATCAGCACTCTGACAATACATTTTATTGGGAATCAATTTCATTCCATAATTTTATTATTATCATTTGCAGGAAGGGAAAACACAACTCTTTTTATCTCCTTCAAAAAATTAAGCCCTGGTAGTTACAAACTAAGCTGTTATAAGCACGTCCTCTGAATATTGGAAGCCGAGAATAATGTTTCAGAAAAAAGAAGTTTTAAATAAAACAAAATATGAAACTGAAAACTTCAAACCTGGACAAATACAAACAAGTTACGTAACTGTTTTTACCTTTCTTTTGTTTCCAATCGAAGTTGATCCAATGAGAAGAAAACAAGTCGACCAAATCTACTATTGTTCGCTAGGCACAATTATTAAAAATCATAAGAAAGAAGTATAACTAAAATTTACCTCAAAAGGGGCTAAATTAGAAAACAGAAATATGCATGCGTGACGCTCAAAGAAGAAAGCTTGAGGATTAATCTGCCACATAGTAAATTCATTGAAAGTAGACTACAATTTGTCAATGAGATTGGTTATGATACTGATATATAATACTACATGAAGAATGTTTAAAGATTGTACGAGTCTGGGGGGGCAGTCTAGGTGGCAGTCAGGGGGGCAGAAGTAGCTACTAGGGGGGCGCTCGCCCCCCTTGCCCCCCTCTGGCGTCATCACTGTATTGTTATGTTTACTTTTTGAACTTAAGCACTTTCTGTACTTTTTGGTGGCATCTTTTACTTTCCCTTTCTGTATATATGTACCTGTAAGGCGCACACAAATGATAGAAAAAATTTATTCGAGCAAAGCACATCTCTTTACAATGAATTAAGTAGAAAGTTCATTAAATATGAGAGAAACTAGTTGCAAAAAAATATCAATAAATAGATCAAGATATTTAGAATATTTGATGTATAATAAATATACATTATACACGATTAATGTAAAATAATCATTGAAATTAACAATAAAGCATAATTTAAAAAAAGCATAATTAAACAAGAAATAAAGCATAATGTGGGTTGCTCTAACAATTAAGTTGTATGAAGACGAGAAGAAAACGAAAGCTGATTCCTTAACGAATTTCGTTGAACTTCTTTGTGTCTACAAAAACGCATTTCTAGAAACCTACAAGCTAGGTATCATCTCTGTGATTATATCAGTTTCTAGTGCTACATGTGAAAGGTCATTCTCTTCTTTGAAAAGATTAAAGACTTGTATACGCAAGTCAATGACTCATGATAGGTTGAAAAACTTAGTGTTACTTTATATTGAGAAGAAAATTGCTAAATCGTTAGATCTTTAACAAGTTGTGGATATGTTTGCTCCTGCCCACACGAATAGAAAGATCCTCTTCAAGTAGAGGCATGAACCTATAAGTTATTTTCTTTACCTGTAAAAGTGTATTTGCTTCCACTTAAGTCAACCAGCTACACATATTTTAAACGCCATAATTAAATAACTATTTACTTATATTAGAAATCAATTGCATTAATGAATTCTAGTTGTTTGAGGTACTAAATTCTTATATTTTCAGTTTTCCAAAGAGTAAAATCATGAACAATAAAGATGGAAACATTCACCTTGAATACACACACACACACACACACACACACACACACATATATATATATATATATATATATATATATATATATATATATATATATATATATATATATATATATATATATATATATATATATATATATATATTGGAGATGTCCCCCTCAAAATCCTCTTGGGCCCTTCATTGCCCCCCCCCCCCCTGAAAAAAACTCTAGCTACGCTACTGGACACCATGCACCAGAGGAAATAGGGTTATTTCCTCAATTGTCTATTTCCCCAACTTTCCAGAAAGGTGTCATTTCCTCAAGTGCTTATCTTTCTTCTTAATCTGATGACCATTAACCAAAAGAAGGAGGACAACTGCTGAAATTCTTAACTAATACAAGAAAGAAGAGGGGTGATACTTCGCTACTGACTATTTGAGATGTTGCTGATAACTAGGGTTGCATGGTAAATAAAATCATACTTTATCGAACAAAATTGAATATAATGTTACATGTTTTATATTAATCCAACTGAAAATGAACGTAAGGTATATCTGCAGAGTATGAAATGTCTGTTTTACAATGAATTCATTGGACTGTTCTTTAGAAACAAATCTCAAAGCAGAATCACTACACGGATTTATTCTTTAAATCCCTTAAATCTGAAAGTGCTGGGTAAAGTATTGTGATATAGAGCAAGTCACACGGACAATGAGAAGTTGCATTAATCAATTGCCGAGTTTCTATTGGCACTGTTGGAACCACGTTCCTCCAATATTTGTTGAATAAATTATATAATATTATCACTTTTGAAGGAAATGATCTATTTTAATTCAAACTTTAGTTCATTGGTCAAACTTTCTGTTGACACGTAAGCTTACTAGTAGTTCTGTATAAGACCAAGTTGAAAGAGTGTGAGGTAAACAGTTTGCGCTGCTCTTTTCAATCGTGAGATCTTGGATTCAAATTTAAAGTCTGTATATCCTGATTAGGCAGGCTAATTTTCTCAGTCTTAACACGATGATACATTCCTGACTGGCTTTTTCCCAAATTTTCTTTTACTTGTTAATCTTTCAAAGTGAAAAGACTTTCCGGTTGTATCTTGAACTCAAGTAAATAAGTTTCCTTGAGCGCTTAAAACCTTGCGCTTAGAAGAAACATTATTTTTATAATTAAAATCGCTTATGTCTTCGATGATTTGAAGCTGTAACTGTCGGGAACTTACAGTTGTGTCGTACCCCAAAAGTTCCATAACACCTATTTATTTATTTAAATTTATTTTCATCATTTGAAAACACGACAGATTCTAATGAGATTAACGGTTTTGTTTTAAAAGTCATTCGACGTAGAATTGATGTTATTCTACATTTTTAAATAAATCTAAAATAAGCAAAAGGCATTATTATGCTGTATAGAACATAGTGAACCAAAACAGTGCTATTCAACCTTTTTTCTCGGGTACCCGTAGACACAATTCGCCATTCAATTGTGTACTCCTGAAGCTGTTTAAAAGAAATTAAATCGAAATGAACTTATTACACTTAATACAAGTTTTGTTGATTAAAAAGAGGGACAAAGAGAAACTCAACAAAATGACAATCTGGGGGCCAATCAAAACACTATTTATAGGGGGATAAGTGCACATCCGAAAAAATTAACATGAGAAATTTAAAAATATATGGGAGACATCCAGTTCTACTGAGGAGGATTTTCGCCTCATCCTCCCTGATAATTCGTACACTGAGAACAATGTTAAAAATTCAAAAACTAAAAGTAACTTTAGACCTAACCTGTTAATGAGATAACTGAGCTTGTTTCCGGAACGCCAACTACTCTATTCTTGGTCGAATCTTCGAGAGTGCGAGAATCAGAGCTGATTCTGGATTCAAGCAATTTCTGTGTTTCGTTTTTATTGGTGTTAATGCAGAGAAACACTGTTCACACACATATGTTGATGGAATGGAAGAAGTTGTGAAATAGCACTGTCATTAATTTCATTTTACTCTTTTCGAGCATAAATACAAAAGTCACAAATTGACAAGTTATCCAATTTCATTTGCAGTGAACTGTCAACGGACATTTCCAGCAGACCCCCAGAAACATCTTCGCCTACCCCTCGGTGTACGCGTACCCCCGGTTAAATAGTACTAATCTAGAACATGGGAAGCACTAAGAAATAGAATAGTAAGAGTTTTGATATGGTATATTTAGGTGCTAAGCATAACACGATAAATTTATGAGGTCATAACATTATTATTAAACATATAATAATAAATAATTTATGGGTAGCAATCCTAAGGTTTTATTTACAGCAAATCTATCCTGTATCTCATTCTGTCAACTAGACCAAAAGATCTTGTGATGCATGTACATTATTTGGTCAAAACAATGATAAATGTTTTTTTAAAATAATAGTGTGACTCACTTTTATCGAGAGGGGGCGCGGTGGCTCAGTGGTAGAGCGTTCACCTCCGGTGCTTGTTGTCCGTGGTTCGATCCCAGCTCGAGCCGTGTGGACTTTGTGGTGGACAAACACCGTGCTTGTGGGTTTTCTCGGGGTTCTCCCGTTTCCTCCCACTTTCTTCATTCCACCATTACACTCATCTCTCATCATCACCGTCTCCTTTAGCCTAACCGGCATAACTGTGGGACATAAAACTCAAAGATTTTATTTCATTTCACTTTTATCGAGATCTGCATTACCAGTGTTCGAAGTGGAAAAAAAAAGAGGCGGTATGTTTTATTATGATTTTGACTCAACATACCTGTTATTTAAATACTGTTTTGATCACTGAAAAACCAGAGACGGTATGTCCTCATTACTGAAAAACCAGAGCCGGTATGGCATACCACCGTATATCGTCTCACCTCGACCACTGTGTATTACCATATTATTTTGTTTTCAATACTGGAGAATTTACTATAGTTTTCTTCAATCAGCTGATTCGAATTATATTATACACAAACCAAGAAACTAATATGATTTACTGAGGCAATCGTACGTATAGGACAATTTATTTAAAACAATATCGCCTGTAATTATTTATTGAGTATTTAAAGAAACCTTTTGTTTTGAATGGTTATAATGCAGGGTTTTGCCTTCGTATTTCAAATGGGATACTGAAATCGTGGAAACTGCTATGATTGAATTCTAAATTGAAAGCTTGTGTAGTCTATATAGTTTAGGAATATTCAGATGTCCTTTGATATAAAAGACCTTCATTCTTAAAATTTAATAGTAAATTTTTATCTAACCAGTGGCAATATTGTGCTTATTTTATCACGCATAGAAATCATATCCCCCCATTCTGGCTGTTGGATTTGTATCTCTTTCTTGGATTTCTAGTTCGTGATCAATATCAAGATAAGGCACTTGAGGAAATGTCCCACATTTTCTGGACTTGAGGAAATAACCCGATACCGCACCAGAGATAAATTCTCTACCACTGAGCCACCGCGGCCCTGCTTGGGCTTGGTCGTCCATATCCAATCTCTCTTTTGGCGTTACTTAAACAACTTCTAGTTTTGTTCTAAATCCAGACTCCATATTGGCGTAGATATTAATATTACAGTCGATTGGTAAAATCAATCTTCCACATTTAAAAATTAAAGTACACACAAGTAGAAAACTAAGCATTTATCATAAAAACACTAGCTGCAAGTGTTCAAAATAGATTTATGGTTTCTATAAAATCAATTGAAAATTGCTATTTTTAATTAGGCAGCTAGTGAAAAACAGCAGCTTTCGACTCCAGCCGAGTGTAAACTCAACCTAAACTCAGTTGACCAAAGTGAACTGACCCGACTGACCCGACCCGACAACCCGACCCGATAACCCGACTGACCCGACCCGACAACCCGACCCGATAACCCGACTGACCCGACCCGATAACCCGACCCGAGCTGACCCGATTGACCCGACCCGAGCTGACCCGATTGACCCGACCCGACAACCCGACCCGACAACCCGACCCGAGTTGACCCGATTGACCCGACCCGACAACCCGACCCGAATAACCCGACCCGAGCTGACCCGACTGACCCGACCCGACAACCCGACCCGATTAACCTGACCCGACAACCCGACCCGAGCTGACCCGACTGACCCGACCCGATAACCCGACCCGTTTGAGAGCACTACTGATGAAGGATACCGTTGCACATAATAGTTTAAAATACAGTGTGTGTTGAAGCTTTGATCAGTGTTTCTTTTATTGCAATATCAATCCAAAGCCACGGATAGTGTTGTTGAGAAAAACTGTAGAATCGATATGTTTTGTAGATCTGGTTATATTTGAGGGTGTTCAGATGATTCACATGAACACATTCAAGTATTTCTAGTTCTACAAAACATACAGATCCTATAGTTTTTCTCAGTTTTCCGAGATTCTCTGTAAATGGACAAGAACCGTTTTATAGAACTGGACGACTCACTTATGATGACGATGACGGTGAGAAACAAGCGGAAACAACGAAAGATTTTTCTCAACGGAAAAAATAACCTGGGTATCATATGGTTTCTCGATTAAAAGAGAGAGATATAGAGAGAGAGGGAAAGAAAGAAAGATAAGCCGCGAAAATCGTTTCCTCACCCATTAGTGCCACCCCTTTTCCTCTATATCTTGTCCTACCACTGTCAGTCTTTGTTACTCTTCTTTTTCAAAGTTCAAATCTTTAAACGCTCCTCCGATGACTGACAGGTTATTTGGTGTATACCACAGGAATGGAGTGGGAACAGAGAGAGAGAGAGAGAAAATGATCAGCGTTTGCAGGTAAAAATGGTTGCTAAATGTTCCATTGCAATATAACTTTGTGGTTTGTCGGTTTTCTTGCAATGTTGCGGCGTTTGTGAGATATTAACCATTTGCCTTCACACAGTTTAATGTTTTTTTTAACTCTTTTTTTTCTTTTTCTAAAGTATGCCTTTCACTTGTCTCTTGTTTTCATTATTTTTTTTATGTTGTAAATTCCGCCAATCATAAAAATTGGTGTCAGCAGTCGGCATCCATTTGTTGGTTGGCCCAACCACAGAACAGCCCTTTAGTATTATTTATTTTATTTATTTTTTGTTTTTTTAAACGAAAACTAATGCAAAGGAACATTCATGGTTATCGGTTTTTAAAAGACCTACCTAGATGAAAGAAAGGAAAGACATAAAAAAAAAAGTAGTTTATGATGAATGTTCAAGAACAAAGTCTGTTAAGAAAACATAAGAACCTTTTGTGGTCATGGTGTTTAAAAAGTTAACTTTGGCTACTTCTTTGTAAAGTGAGTGTGTGATGGTTGTGATGTTACCAAGTGCTTCATTTTTATTGTGTGTGTGGTAACATTTAAAAAAAAAAATGGGGAGTTGTTTCACGAAAGCGTTTTGTCAAAAACTTTTTTTTTTTTTCGTGGTTTTGTGTTTGTCAAGTGGTTGGAAATGTTGCTATAAATTTCGGTTCCCAAACACTAATTTCTTTTCTTTTGCTTTTTAGCTTTACTATTTTTTTTCTATGCTTATACCAGGGGCGCATCCATGGGAAGAGGATCCATCGGGTCCGGACATCCCCAAAACTTCGTAAGTCGACTAACATTTGTATACTTTCTGAACATAACTATACTTGTTTAACAGAAAAATGAGTGATGTAGCCTAAAGGTTTGATTTTACACCTTCCTTTCCTTATACAAATAATATAGTTCTGTCAAATTTTCTGAGGATACAGGTCAACAAAAGTGGATGATTACGAAAGGATCAGAAGAATGACAATATAGGAATTAACAGAAGAACCCTGGAAAACTCACGGACACTATAAACTCTATAAGCTTATATAATCTGGTATCAAACTAGGGCAGGCCCGTAGCTAGCTCAAAAATGAAGGGGGGGGGCGGTAGAAGTTAGGGAGGATCCAATCTAACCATATTATAGTTTTTATTTGCAAGCCTACTGTGAAAATTTTAACGTGATAACAAAAATTAAGGGGGGAGGTCCGGCCCCCTAGTGTCCCGTGGATACGAGCCCGTACCAAGGACACCTAGCATTAGAGGTAAGAGATCTACATCAAATGTTTCCAGTATCATATTGTTTGTATGAAGCAGAACAGTGAACATTGTGAATGAGAATGTAAACGAATTAAATGTGAATGCAGAGATCAAGGAGCAAACGTATCTCAAATAGAACTACTAGAGCTGTCTACAAGATAGGAGCTGAAACTGACTTATTCCTACTGGAAGGGTTGACTTGTTTCATATTTCCTCACGAAAATTCTTTCTTTTTTGGACTCACGGACAACTCTAAGAACAACAAAACCGAAGATAATGAATTCTTAGGTGAAATCAGAGAAGAAGGGGTACAGAATAATAGGTAGAAGCGCAACCTAACTCAATATACATTCATATGTTTTCTTAATAGAATTATACTTATTTAACAGAGAAATTATTGATGTACCATAAAGATTTGATCTTATTCTTCATCTGTACTCTTATAAAAACAATCTAGTTCTAAAAATACAGGTGGCAGTGTTTACCAATTATTCACTGTTTTTTTCAGCTGTAGAATTACACTGGTTCAATACTACATAAACGTGATGTCCCTGATCGTAGGCCATAGATCTTTAACCCGTCAAACAGTCCGAACAGCAATAAGTATTTCAATTACGCTAGCCAGACCACAATTTGGAATTATTTTTAGTTGCGTTTTTACGTTAAGTATACTTAATTTAAAAAAAAAAAAACGTTGCCGTAAGTTGTTTTGTGGGCCATACGTTCGGTTCATTCCCGTTTCGCCTACAGACCTTCCAGCAATATATATCGTTATCTCAATCTCATCTTACGTTAGATGTAGGCCAAACTGGTATTCTCGTTTGTTTATTCCCGTTTTGCCTACACTCACTCGACGAGGGATATTTAGGGCGGTATTCAGAGAGAATTCGCTAATCGATTGATAGTTACAGACTAGTTACTGTCATACTAGCTCTTTACTAAGGGCAGTGCACTTTTTGGTATTCAGAGTCAACTTTGAGTACAACTAAAAAGTTGATTTGGGTATGATTAACGTAAATAACCCAAATGCATCGGGTGAGAAAAATAAATGTGGCAACTATGGAAAAGTAGATCAGCGCGTGCGTAGTCTGGAAAAATGAAAATACATGAAATACGAAATACGAAATATTGTGTCGCACGCTAAACCGTGGGGATTAGCCTCTGCTCTAGATTAAATAGTCACATGCGATTAACTTCATCAAATACTACGTCCTAATCAGGGACTTTGAATACAATTTTGATAACCATCCGTTAGTCAACCCCGTAGTATCATCTTAATCAGTCTTCAAAACGACTCTGCATAAGGCCCTTAGTGTCTAAGGGATTTTTATTTTATTTTATTTTATTTTATTTATTTATTTTTTTTACAAAATTTATGAATAAGTTTATTTTTCAACGTCAGCAACAGCTGTGACATGATTGACTATGATTCTAGCTAAGTACATGCCGTGCCACTAGTAGTTCCAAAGGTCACCATTTCAAAACCGATATACGTTCTATTTGTTCTAATGGGCTCACAGAACAATTTAAAAAGGCGAGTGACTAACTATTCAAGATTAGTTTCTCGAATTTTACAAGGCTGATCGGTACTCCAGTGATTCTGAGAGATGAACCATTATACCCTCCAACTGCTCTCTTAGGAAAACTTCTTAATGCAATTTTTCAGTCTTAGTGGTGGGTGGAAATAACTTTGTAGTTTTTTGACCTGAGTGCAGAAATACTTGTAATATTGCAAGTAGAGTAAAATTGAGGTCCGGAGAGGCGGCTTAGGATAGCATGAATGTTGTCTATTAAATTCAATTTTGAATGCTTGATTCATGTCCAGAGTGGTGGACGAGCATCGAACAGTCGTTCTTTCAGAAAAAGTGTTGCAGGGGACACACTTAGTATTCCGGGGGGGCATTGCTGGTACTATTCTATTTATTATTATAATATTATAGACGTATTATTTTGGTTTTCTCCGGGGGTCACTCTCAGAGCTCCGGGGGGCAGTACGCCCCAAAAAACGTGTCTGGAAGAAACACTGGTATCGAACCAAAGATAGCACAGATGTAGTAAACGGAGTCAGTTCTCTCCCTCGTTCTTTCTGTTTAAATAAATTGAGTAAGAGCTTCTCTGAATGAAGAGATATAGCTGTTTTGCTTTGATAGTATTTAAGGCGGCTCTGGAGTAGAGAGCGGAATACCTCGAATGGGAGCTAATTACCTTCCAAATCTGAATTTCTTTAAACTTATTTTAGATAAATTATTAATTTTTATACCAAATTTCTCATGAAGAAAGCAGTTTTATAGAGTTGATGAGTCGGGATAAATCTTCAATCAAGGTATAACGTTTAAAGTGAATATGGTGATAGTAGACAAAAACGGGGTTTGAACGTTGCTGAATCACATTTAAAAATATTATGAGGCCTAACGCACTCAATTTACCTTAATCGTAACCTTAAAAAATAAGTTTTAAAAAAAGTTGAGTAATTTTTTTAAGCATAGAAATTAGAAACACTAGAAAAGCCAAACTTACTACATTAATTCTCATTTATTAATTAGTATGAGAATTTTAGACAATAAAAGGATTACTATGCAGTGTTAATTCTGGAATTTTCTTTTCTAGTTTTCTGTAAAATCCAAGTTAATTGGTTTAATTTATTATTCCCTAGACTGTTTAATTTCCATAAATGTAACTTGATTGAAAACGGCATGACTACATTTAGTCGATATATTAATATTTTCATTATTTTTATATTGCGTTCCCACCTCAAACACTCAAAAGTTCCCTCAAATACTAAATATCCCTCGTCGAATGAGCATAGGCGAAACGGGAATAGGCAAAACGAGAATAGGCAAAACGGGAATATCATTTTACTTACAGATAAGATGAGATTGAGATAATTGATAGAAGTTGCTGGAAGGTCTGTAGGCGAAACGAGAATAGGCCAAACGGGAAAGCACTACGTTTAACACTTTTGTCCGAGAGACAGAAACACCTTAGGGTATTATTTCAAAGGAAAATGTCTTAGAACAGGCGGAAGTCGAATGTAAAAGAAGAGGAGAAAATAAATATTAGGTTGATGGTCGCTAATTTTTACAAGAAAACAAATATATTGGCAGAAGAATGATGTATGTGAAAGTTCCTTATTCCCGGAGAGTGACTACTTCTAACGTCAAAGTATTGATGATGATGGGGATTTACAGTTAACACAGGGAGAACTCCCTTTTTGAACCATAACACACACCTCCCTGTCTTATTTACCTGAAATATCTCGTTCGTCCAAAAAAAAAAAAATAAATAAATAAACAAATAAAATAATAATAATAATAATAATAATAATAATAATAATAATAATAATAATAATTAATTTACTCAATGGCTCTGACCAGTGTCGTTGCCAGCTTTAATTTCTGAGCGACAGAAGCCTTTTTGGTAGGCAGTTATTTTCTATATATACTGAAGTTTTATATTACTTGACTTACATTAAAATACAATATGTCCTGGGGAGCAGGCTTAGCCAGTGAAGTGGCACTCGTTGTTCCCTTACCCCCTCTTTCGTAGTCACTGGCTCTGACAACTCCCAAAACTTTGAATACATCCTTGAATTAAATGTATTATTCCTGTATAAATTATATATGTTTTTAAGGCCTTTTTTCAAAAAATTTTCCGTTTATAAAAAAAATTTTCGTTTTTCATTTTTCGAAAATTTTTTTGTTTCAGAAAAAATCATTTTTCGAAAAGGTAATTTTCGAAAAAATGTGACCATCCCTAGCTTTTTTTTATGGACCCACATTTAAAAAAAAGGTTTTTTTCCTTATTTTCTTTCGATTCGCTTCTAAATCTTAAATGACGCATATTACATCAGAGCCACTAACAGTTGTAGATACTGGCACCACATCTTTAGCGAAAGGAGTCCTTGGTTCGATCCAAGACCACACGAATTCATGGTGAAAAACATTTTTTGTGGATTTTCTTGAGATTCACCAATTCCCTCTTACATTCTCATTCCACCAATTATTTCCTACGTATATTCACTTTCATGAATCATCTGCCTCTTTTAGCTTAAAAGACATAATTATAGGACGTAAAAGTTGACATTTCTTCTTAATATTCCAGGTTAACATGCAAACATATATAAAAAAAAGTGCTTTTTCATAATATTTAATGCTATACAACCTCCTCATTCCCTTTTTTTTTATATAAACTAATATGTATTTAACACATCATATAGATATTTAGTATCCGTGTTTGAAAAGGAACACTCACTGAATCTATGAACGCAAGGTGTGAGTATATCATTATTCTGATCTCGTACTATCAAATGTAGTAGTAGTGGATAGAATGATGTAATTTTACTGTTTCGTTTGCGATATTTATTACAAAATAAACCTATATATATATATATATATATATATATATATATATATATATATATATATATATATATATATATATATATATATATATATATATATATATATATAACCTATTATACATAAAAAAGAAATTATTACTTCAATGACGTGATCTGCAACCATATCCTTTTAGGGATTAAGGTTCAGCCTTCCGTGCTACGCAGCCAATGTACTCGCGATATCTGCTACGATCTCGTGTCTTTTAATTGAAACAACGAAATCTAAGCCTTATCGGCAATGCCTATCTGTCGTAATAAATCGCAATTCCACTTGCAAAGACCCATAATTAACTAACAAACATAAAAATGGCTACGAATACAAAATGATGCTGACAAGTTTTATTTTTTTATTTTATTTATTTTATTTTTTTATTTATGTTATTATTGTTACACTTTCTCATATAAGTGAAGAATTCTTTTGTTTTTCTCTCCGGTGTTCGGCAGGCTAAAGTTTTTTTTTTCTGTCTTTCTTTTCCTTTCATCGCTGAATTTTCACGAACGGTTGAGCCTTCATTCTAAATTCTGAAGATAGTTTATAAAGATTCGATTTTATTTATTCATTTTGGATATATATTAAAAAAAAGTACATGTAAATTGGTGGGCAGAACTAAGATGGAGTTACCTTTATTTTATTTTATTTTTGATTTAGAACAAAAATGTATGTAGATTTATTACAGCTTTTATCATAATGGTTCGTCAAAAGTTATGTAAAGAATCACCGGAAAAATTATACTCTGCGTAATAATTTTACCAAAAGTATTTAGCAAAGTATATTATTTAATAAAATAGTTTCTTAAAAAGATTGTTGAAATAAGTTGTCTTGTTGTAACGTTCGATGTTGTCTTATTGCTTATATTTATCACGATATTGGGTTCGACATTCCACAGAATTTTTATTTTTTAAAAAAGTCTGCATCTCAAGAATTCCGGAATTGAGATAGCGTCGTGAAAACAAGTAGGGACATGTATCTGGAATATTAAACAGGAGACAAAATTGGTGATCGATACATTAACCATCATTATCCATTTAATCGTGGGGAATGACTGACTACAACCCATTCGGCCTAGTACAGTAGCTATTATTATTATTATTATTATTATTATTATTATTATTATTATTATTATTATTATTATTATTATTATTATTATTATTATTATTATTATTATTTTTATTTTTATTTTTATTATTACCGGGCTATTCCGTGTATTTTCCTCGCTTTCTTGTAAATAGTAAGTACTTTTTTCCACTAGAATATATAGAATATCCTTCATAGAATATATTATATATAAAGACCAAACCTTAACTTTCGTAACCAAGAACTTGAGAAGCAAATATCTACATAGGAAACTATTTCAGAAACGTACTAAGCACGTCAAGGTATTTACCCCTGTGCCAAGTTTGGTTAAGGAAAGTGGCAGCACGTATCTCATCCCCTATCTTTTCAATATATTTCATAGGAAGCAGCGCTGCCAAACTCAGAGAACCAAATTATTGATTTTCGTCTTTATAATTATCGTATATTACAAATATATGCCCGTCATAATTGTAGAAGTATAATACTACTAATAATAGCAATAATATATAATAAACTTATCATCTACTAATCTTCAGTTTTAAACTTCAAATCGGCGTCACTGTCTTCACCATTTAAAAAAAAAAAAAATCCTTATAAATACTACTCTAAACAACAATATTTCCACCTCTCTCGTAAACGAAATTGAATTTAAAGAATGGATTCAGGGTTGCCACTTGTCAATTCTCAAATCGTTATTGGTTTATTTTAGCAGAAATGACTATTAAAATCTTCAATGTTTGTGGTTTATAATTATTTAATGCATATCTAAAATTTATTAGCACATTCAAAAACTGAAAAAAAAGTGTATTCTAAAATTATCGTATATCAAAATAAATTAGTGTATGGTTGGCAAGCCTGGTAGGGAGCTACAATATTTAAAGTAACTGAATCAAGTTCAGGAAATGAATATTCAAATTTTGTCCAAAGACAAAATGAATAAATAATTAGAAAATAATCTGTGCACTTTATTGATTATTTTCTTTTCTTTTATTCATTGTTTGATTCATTTAATTTTACTCTTCAAAAGCATCTTCCAACAACACAATTATCTCAACAGTGGCAGAAACAAAATATAACAAAACAAGCAAGGATTATTAACTAATCGTTGGTTCAATATCAATTTCAATATTCTCCTCTTGAAATCGATCTAATTATTGTGAATATTTTCGTTCCTTACAAAATACATACATTGGACATCGGAAAAGTAAGGGAAACGTGATGCCATCTGTTGTTGGTTAGTGTTCTTTTAAACTAACCTTAAGTTCCGATAAGGTGTAAAGATTGCGTACGAATTTATTAGAGTTGGCACTTTTTCAAAACAAAATGTAGAGACACTTCAAGCAGCTAGTAACGGAGGAAGAAGGCAGGGAGAAATGTATAGTCAGCGACAAAACTTCCTCCCGATTGATGAAATTAGTTTCGGAAATAACTTCAGAATGGAAGGACAATTTGAATACAATTTTCAGTAAATTAAAAAGAATGTAATTTTCTGTACATTCCAGCCTCTTAAGTAGTGTTGCTCACGAGACGAGAAATACATTTTCAAATTCGAGACGAGGCGAAAAACATGACTCATTTTCGAGACGAGAATCGAAGCTAGACGAGAAATGTCTCAAATCTCGCAAGAATTCTTAGATCTCAAACGCTACTTTTGTGTTACGTAGACTTAATTCATAGTATTAAACTACACATTGATAAAGCTATTATATGCACATAATGAAGAGCATTTATTAACGTTTTAAAATACACAAGTTACTACAAAGTGTACTCTATTAATAAATATGCTTTAAATGTTGTTATATCAGACATTTGTGAATCTCTTGTGACAAGATAGGATTCTGATAACTTGTAGATAAAATTAAGAAGAAAAAAAATACATGGACTTAAATTTTGTACATAAATTTACGAAATGAGATGAGACAAGATAAAAAAAAAACTTTCGGAAATCGAGACGAGACGAGATTTCTACAAAAAGTTTCGAGACGAGACGAGAAAACGTTGTTTTCTTTGTTGTGGACATCAAGGTTCATACTTCAGGAACTACATGTGTGTACAGGAAAATATTTCACATGCGTACCAAAGAGCCTAAGATCTATTTCTGTGCGCACTCTGGTCAAGAATAGATAAATATTGAAGATCGTATACGTTATATTCTATACTACCCTTGTGAGTCTGATTTTTTCTTTTTTTTAAGTGGGACTACGATTGTCTCTCAAGCATACACAATAGTCTGAAGTAAATTTGACAACGTTTGCTTGACGCTTCTTTTCGTAAGCGATTTAGGATACAGTTAAAGAATAGAACTTTGACCGTAAAAGTTATCAATACGTTTTCCGAGCTACTTTATACTATAAAGGAATATTCCTCAGTGCACCATATTGTGACTTTGACCACTGCTGCTTAATTTTTATTAATGACTTGAAATCTGCAATATCTGCTACTCTAAATTTATAGATACCAATGATGCTTGCGTTCGACATAAATATGACGTCCTTTCTTGAAAATATACACTATCTAAATTGAGAAGCTAGCAGTGAAAAAAAAGCAACACTTTCCGAAACTTTCTGCTATCATTTTTCCGTTTAGTGCTTAAAAGAAAGCAGAGCTTTGCAAAAGCAATAGTTTAAGTCGATTTTCTTAAGGTTGTAGGAAAAGGATTTACCAAGCAAAACAATATAACATTTGTCAAGTAGGGAAGAAAACAGAAACCGGGAGGAGAGAAGAACATTTTTCTACACTACAAAACACTTGCGACCCTCTTTAAAATACTCCCCTCCCCGTTCTATGTTCCAGTGTTGTCAAGGGTAAAGAATATTGTCACATGTCATTTTGAAGAGTTTCAGTGTGATTGGTAATTATTGGTACATCCCCTCAGAAAATCTTGGATCCGACCCTGTATATGTATATAAAGGAAGAATGCCAAAGATATAAAAATACTGCAAATTCTTTTAGTTCAGGTTCAGAATTGTGCAAAATACAGCGCGATAAGTATAAATACGGAAGATGAAAAATTCACAATAAAATTAACTAAAATAGGCCTACCAACATTGAAGAAATGTATCTATTATTACAGAACTGGTAACAAAAAGATTTAGGAACTGAAACTCGCTTTCCTAAATGTAAAGAATTCTCATGGTTTAGACGATATATGTTCAGCTAACAGTTGTTGTTTACACTGATGTAGAAATTATGTTTAAAAATGGCTATATGTACAAATTGATTGCTATATCGAAAGTGCGAGTAGAACTATGCACCCAGTGATTATAGGTTTTATTCAGGATCACCAATATGGTTAAAATTTGTACTGATTTATAAGCGATTTGTGAGATAGTATTGAATGAGTGTAAGTTACTTTAATTTGAATCCAATGTGACGTTAAAAGCTGTTGTAATTGCTATGAATTTGAACATTTAAATAAAGGAAGAGATAAAGAATATATAGAATATCTTCATTCATTCATTCATAGAATATGAGATTCATTCAGAGTATGTGTACTCGTTCCATGACAGTAGGTTACTAAGGAAGGTTTCTGATAGAAATCTTAAAAATTATTCAAATATTTTCCCGCTGTTATTTACATATCCAAATATTCATTTACAATAATTGAACAAATACTCGAATAATTGTCTGTTAACCACATTTTTTTTCGAATTATTATTTATTATCTCTATGATTGTTCGAATTATTATCCTTTACCTGAATAAGTGTTCGAATAACTCGTTATCTGAATAATTGTTCCCATAATAATAATAACAATAATTCGTTATTTAGATAATTTTTCCAATAATAATTCGTTATCGAAATAATTGTTTCAATAATAATTCGTTATCTTAATAATTATCCCTATAATTATCGTTATCCGAATTATTGTCGTTATCTTAATAATATTGTTCAAATTATTATTGTTAACCGAATATGTTTTGAATTGTTATTCCTTATCCGAATAATTGTTCGAATGATTATCCTTTACCCAAATGATTGTTGGAATTATTATTCGTTATCTGAATAATTGTTATAATAATAATAATAATAATAATAATAATAATAATAATAATAATAATAATAATAATAATAATAATAATAATAATAATAATAATAATAATTCCTTTTCCGATTAATTATTCCAATAATAATTAGTTATCCGAATAATCGTTCAAATAATTATCTCTTATCCGAATGATCAATGGAATTATTACTCCTTATTTGAATAGCTGTTCGAATAATAATGATAATTCGTATCTGAATAATTTTCTAATAATAATTGTTATCCGAATAATCGATCCAATAATAATTCGTTATCCGAATATTATAAAAATAATTATTCCTTATTTGAAACATTAATCAAATAATGATTTTTCTAATATTCGAAGAATCCCTTATTCGAAACTAGAATTTTAACATCACTAGAATCAGTGCACAGAACGAAAAAGAAAAAGTATTTGAGCGTGAAGGAAAGGAATATATATCCAACTATAATCTACAGCAGTGGTATCTCAACCTAATTCCTATCACGACTTCCATTTTATCACATCCTCTTGACAACGACTCCCTTATAATTTCTGATTTGTAATAAGCTTGTGTGTGGAATTATACTTATTCCGGGGATCTCACTATATCCATCTATTTCTATAATAGTAGAATCCATTTATAGTGGATACACTAACTTTCCTAAAAGCGAATGGATTAAAACCAAATTTGGTACGTTCATTCATATTACAATTACAAATATCGAATCCGATTTGTCATGCTATTTCAAATGAAGGCCGTTTGAAAATTTTAAAACTTCATAATTCCTTTAATTTTGGGTCATATGGTAAAAAAAAAATTATTTCTAATTTTAGTTTAAAAAAACGTTTACAGTTAAAAAAAAAAGTTATTGATTATTTTAAATGACTTGATAGTGTGCGTCACGAAGCTTGAACCGGACATTGCCGCACTAATGAAATCACATCATACTCAGGATTTATGTTATTAACTAATTAATTTATTTATTTATTTATTTATTTATTTATTTATTTAACAATCACCAGATACAGCTCAGAGGCCATTTACGCTGGATATCCAACAACAACAATAACAATGGAAAGGATTTGAGAAGGTATCGGCCAGGGCCTGTTTACTAGGTACCATCCCGGCATTTGCCTGGTAGGACTGAGGGAAACCCTGGAAAACCTCAGTCAGGATGGTCGGCAGCGGGATTCGTACCTCCCGAATGCGAAGCCAACGCTCTACCACTTGAGCTACTTTGCTCGGTGCTACTTTAGGATTTAGGATTTAGACTTCTGGGCTTTCGGCATCTAAGGCCATTTAGCCCGTCACGATTTGAGGGATGACGTCCCTCGGCGAGCACACAATCCAAGGAAAGGGAAGAAAGAAAGGATTGGGGAAGGATGTAAGCAGCCTGGGACCTCTAAGTTAGGTGCCACCCCGGCATTTGCCTGGTGTGAATGAGGGAAACCTCATTCAGGGTGGCTGGCCTGGAAAAGCGTTTTATATTTTTCGACCGAGTAACCCCACCGGGAATCGAACCCGGGACCGCTCGCACTGACCGTTAGTGACTACGCTACACGGGGCCACACATTTTACTTGTATTTCAATATGCAGCGCTTTTGTTGCATTTGTATTTTTCTGGTATTTTAATATGCAGTTCTCATTAGTTTCATATCGTATCTCTTTCATTTAAATTGATTTTTTAACAACTCTGCCCCTGTTGAAAATGTCATCTAGACCTGTTTTTGTTGTTCTTGACAGTATATATAAAAATAAAAATATGCCTTACCAGAACAAAATTCAAAATAACATGTAATTTTTTTTTGGTATTAGACTCTAATTATATTTATCTCTTCCCCTTATCTTCTCGACCTCCACAAAACCCTCTCGCGACCCCTACCGGGGTCGCGAACCCCAGGTTGAGAAACCCTGCTCTACAGAATAGTCAAACATTTGTAACAGTTTTAATTTATAAAAATGAAGATTATTATATCAAGCAAGTGTAAATGATTATTGCATATTTCTGCCGTAAGTCTAGTTCTGATGCAGCTATCAAGAAATGAATTATTATCTTTGTTCGACTGTAAGAATACAAGAATCGATGTTTTGAAAAATAACAGAAAATATTTTGAGTTAAAAGAGAAAGTTGAAGATCGAGAAACGTGGCACAAACGTTTGCAGGTTCAAATCTAAAATTGAAGAAAAATCCCTCATTAGTCCCAGAATACTTAATAATAATAATAATAATAATAATAATAATAATAATAATAATAATAATAATAATAATAATAATAATAATAATAATAATACATACATACATACATACATACATACATACAGTGGCGGATCCAAGGAGGGCGCTATGGAGGCTATACACTGGATAAAATAAAATGGGGCTATACACTTGCCGCTCAGGTATACACTGGATAAAATGGGCTTCAATCCTGCTTTACACTGGATAAAACGGCAAAATATGGCTTAGCCGCTCCCTTGATCATATCCTGGATCCGCCCCTGCATACATACATACTATGCATTTCAAAATTTTGAGGATCAAAATGTTCCCTTCATTAGAAGGTAAACGCAAGCCTATCATCATCTTTGGTTGTTAAAAAACAATAATATTGCAATGTAATATACATTACAGTCAATATTATATTAAATAAATAAAATAGTGTATAGTGCGGTGTGAGAGAATCAAAGCATAAGCTAAAAAAGTTGAGATCTCGAGAATTATTGCAAAATCGAAGGGAGAAAAAGAATTTAACATCTTTCGGCTTATTTTAGTGTGTGAAGAAGTTAATAGTATGTAATCACTACTGTGATAAGTTTACTTTTGAACTTTCCTATTATTATACCTGTATTTTGTTGAAAACTTCGAGTAAGATATTACAGTGGCGGCGCTACAGGGGTGGAAGAGGGAGAACAATGACTAATGGATACGCCTACCCCCCAAAATCTTGCATTATAATGCAGGTCAAGTAATCATATCGGTATAGCTGCCCTCCAAGTGGCGCCGATTTCAGCATAATATTGGGAGAGGTCCATTTAGGCTTGTCAGATATAACCTACCAAGACATCGATGAGGATTTTAATTCGAATACGTCACCCCAAACAAATTTTGAGAGGAGTCGAGACTCCTTGACCCTCAATATCGACGCCCATGGTTGGCTCCCCAAATTTTTCTTCCTCTTCTTTTATCCCTAAACTAATAAAAGCAAGTGTCGTTAAAAATGAGACACCTTCTCATTTTTGTTAAACTGCCAATAAAATTATTCACAAAATGTTCTTTTTATTGAAATTTTGCTAGCAGTGCAATTCAAACCTGCATATAAGTGACTTATTATTTAAATATGTGTTCTTTTGAAAAAAAAACAAAAAGAGTATACACCATAAACTAGTGCTATAGTCGTAAAAGATAATACCAGAGGATATCATCGCGAATTATAGTTATCATTATCTTAATGAAATCTTGGCTTATCTAGTCAAAAGTCTTTTCATAAGTTCTTCTGCTTTCGTTTTCCATAATGTGCCGTTGACCGAATACAATATAATATGAGGAAACGTTTCTCGTATAAAAATGCATTATTGCTACAATGACGTGAATCTATCACAATATTGGACTCGTAACGTCTTAAAAATATTTTTTTTAGTTATATTAATTAATAAATCTATTATAAAACTTATATAACTTTGTAAATAATAATAAAATGCTTTTTTACAACGTTATTTACATATTTAAATATGCTTAGGAGCATCTAAAAAGAAGAAAATAAAGGAACATACTAATAAATAAAAGCTAATAAAATGGCAGGTTGATTTCAGGTTTTGCCGGAAAAGGTACCGGAGCGACGCCTTGGTTGTCCCTACATAGAATGTTCTTACCATAAAGTCATAACGTCCAGTAAACACTGTACTTGCTTAAAAAAACAATTGTTATTACAAGGAATATTCAGGTAAATTCAGGTGTACCACAAAAATCAAACCTGGGACCACTTGTTTTTAACGAATTATTTGTTAAATTATTTCACTGCGCCAATATAATCTCAGACACGGGGCAATGTTAACAGACGATTTAAAAATCTATTATAGTGTTTTCCCCTCTGAATCTGATGTGTTTTTACTTCTTCTTCTTTTTAAAATGGTATTAATTGTGTTCGGTGCTCTCTTCCTCCCTTCTGAGTTTTAGTAAAAGAACTTAATAAAGAATATCTGGAATTTAGAAAGTGGTCCAGATAGTAGGAGAACTTGCTCATCCCAGGAACCTTTTATATTTTGATTTACAAAAGTGGATATTTTTATGCAAGGCTAAAGGGAAAATACAAGTTCCTGATAGCTTAATATTTCAGCTTCATAAGGTAATAGTTACAAGAGGATTGCACCAATGAGAGAAATACTAGAACATTTTTTGCCAGGGAAGTAATTTTGTCCCTTGGTTCATAACCATATGTACCAAAGCAGAGTGATTATTATACTAGAGGCAATATTAAATCTAGTCACAATTGACTGTTTTCAACGGCTACTTCATTTGTTACGAAACAAACGATAAAAATACTGTACAGAAATCATCACAGGATTTCTGCTTCCTCTTTAGGATTAGAAGTGGATTTTTTTTCCCATAAAGTAACTTTAATAACAAGGACACAATATGATTCATAAACAAATATATTGTAATTTTATCAGATTCATTTGTTAAAAGAATATGCAATGAAAGTGGAATTAGGCATCTCAGAATCAAAACTAGACATACTCATAAGATCATTACAAAAAAAAATAATAAAAAAAATCCTCAAAAATATACAGAAACAATAAGTTTAATCACGTGGTGATTTTTGTCGTAATGTATTCCCTAGGATGTGGTTGTATTACATCGTATTATCATATGAACGTATGCAGGACCAATATTCTTTCATAAAACTTGGGTAGTTTAATACTCCCCTCGAAAATTTCGGAATGGATGAACATGACCCACCCTTAAATTAGAGAGCTGTCAAAAGTAAAATCTATAATTGTTTCCTATAATTTCGGTATATATCTGAGTAAGTTATAGTAGTCAATCTGGCTCTTTCAAAAAGGGCATGGGTGGATAAGTATATGAAATGGCCCCAGATGAATCTTGGGACGACAAGTGGGTGATAGGTAGGTACCCTCAAGATACATTAATCCCTCACGTTTCAAATCTCAACTCTCATTGGTTCATGAGAAATGGCCCGAAATCGGAAAAATAGGATTAATTTATTTCTCCAGAATTGCTGGATCGATTTTGTTCAAACTTAGATATGTGTGTAGGTGTATACAAGGGCTTTGTCTGAAAAAATTAACAGCTCCCCCCGAACATTTCCTCCTCAAAAAATTCGATTCAATATTTTGAGCTCCTTTTGACCTATAATGGTCTGCGAGCACAATTATGAAAAAAATAATTTTAGATGTCGCTTTAACCGTATAATCTCATATATTTTCCCAAAATTGTATCACTGGTATGCCATGGTCAAAATTAGCCAAAAACCCACCATAGCACATCTATAATTGGGCACTTGCGAAACGAACAGCTATTGATGTATCTTTAGCATATTTGCTACGTGAATGAATGAGAAATCAGACCTGAAGTCTCAAATTCACTGAGACCCATTTGATGGCCTGTGGCGACCTCATCCCTAGTTTGGGATATGGTGAAACTGTTAATATTTAACTTTTTTTTTTTTTGGAATGAACACCCTTATCACTTTAAAACAAACACGAAACAATGTATCTTTGTGGTTGTGCGATTTTGCCGGGAAAAAAGTAACACTGACAGCCAGAAGTGTCTGTTGCGATTTTTCTTGGAGTGGTGGAGGGTGGGCAAGACCCCATCTACATAATAATTGTACGTTTTATATTAGTACATTAGTAGTCAATGGATTAAAATATAAAACCTGTAGAACTTATATTGAGGACAAATGTAATGAAATTTCTATGTCTGCATTTAAGGGCGAAACATCACAATTGTCTACTGCAAAAGCAATGATTCTAGGTTTGTTCCAAAATGTGTTGGGCAGTTGAAGCTACTCATGGAATGCTAAAAGAAAAGTATCTTCTGTTGGATGAAATATTTGACTATGAAATGATAGCTAGTATCTGCCAGTATTTTAGAATTGCTAATTTTCTACACAATAAATTCTCCAAATGTGTAACACCAGATGAAACCCACTGCGCAATCACCGCAATCATGAAATCTGCGAAAACTTCAGGAAACGATAACACCTTTGCGGTCTTTGTTGAACAGAAGTAATTGCGAACAAGAGAACTTCCGTTTACATCTATTTCTTGACAGGATCTTAAGGATTTTCCTTGAATGACCGAAAAGTATTTGAAAGATTGTTTTGTGGATCCGTCCAATATAAACAGGCAATATGTTATTTGGCTGAAATGCTGGATGAAAGAGGTAATATTAATATGTAGTATCTTAAAAACAATGACAAGATATTGAAAACGATAATGCTTTCAAGACATACGCAAAACAAGACTTACAAATGCTTCATCTAAAACCAAATACAGAAGGTTACAAAAGTGTCATTAGGTATTGTTGCGACTGCGCAAATGGATTGCAAACAGATGGGTCTTGCTTCATGTTGCAGCCATTATTTCTTAGCTAAGTTATTGAAGATATTTGTCGAGGATCCCAAAACCAGCACAAATACTGAGCAAAATATTTGATCACGACATTTGTGTGGTCATAAATGAAAACAGTGACGAGGACTGAAGTAGCTATTACAATGTTCCTTTCATCCCTATTTGTTTCACACTGAAATACTTGTACCTCTTACATGTAACTTACTTCCCGTTTGCATTATATTTTCTTCTATTTCTTGGATGAAATGTAACTTTTATTCAAATATTGTGGTTTTCCACTACTCTATATATTATCCCCATCATCCCTCTTAGGACCTATGGGAGACTTCAATAAGAGTTGCATTACATTATGTTGTTGTTGATGGTTCTTCTCTTTCCAACTGAAGTTATTTCACTTTGATTGGACACTGTAGGTATAGGTAACATTGATTTTTTATATGAACACTCACACCGAAGCTTCAGGCATCCTCAAGCGGAATACTTACGGGGTCTAATGGCAATTTTAATCTCATATTCATATTCAGACTCATTGATTCATATGAAATAAACACCAATATCAACAATTTCAGTTTGGCTCAAAATGGGGATGGGGACGCCAAAGGCCATCACATGGGGCCTCAGTGAATTTGACACTTCAGGTCTGATTTCTCATTCATTCACGTAGCAAATATGCTAAAGATACATCAATAGCTGTTCGTTTTGCATTTGCCCAATTATAGATGTGCTATGGTGGGTTTTGGCTAAGTTCGACCATTGCATACCCGTGATACAATTTTGGGAAAAATATATGTGATTGTAGGGTTAAAGCGACATCTAAAATTATTTTTTTCATAATTGTGCTCGCAGACCATCATAGGTCAAAAGGGGCTCAAAATATTGAATCGAATTTTTTGAGGAGGGAAATGGAAGGAAGGAGCTGTTAATTTTTTCAGACAAAGCCCTTGCATACACCTATACATATATCCAAGTTTGAACAAAATCTATCCAGCAATTCTGGAGAAATAAATTAATCCTATTTTTCCGATTTCGGGCCATTTTTCATGAACCAATGAGAATTGAGATTTGAAACGTGAGGGATTAATGTATCTTGAGAGTACCTACATATCACTCACGTATCGTTGCAAGATTCATCTGGGGCCATTTCACTATACTTATCCACCCATGCCCTTTCCAGAATTATATACGTAAGCTATACGTTTAATCACGCGCTCGCGAAGTGGTCGATTGTTGTAGTAATGTATCCTCAAAGATGTAGTTTCATTGCAACGTATCGTCATGCGGATGGATACAAGGTCTCTTTGTCTTTCATTGGACATTGGTACGTACATTAATCCACTCTTGTCAAAAATAAAAGTTGGTAATTGTTCGCTAAGACGTAGATATACTTTTGTAAAATTGGATGATTCCGCTACATGGGTAATAAATAAATAAATAAATAAAATCAAAAGCCATATTTTTGCTGAAATTAGATTGGTTCATTTGTGCCTCTGATTAACAATTTCACACTTCAAACCTTAGGGATTGTAGTCTAATGGGTCAGTTAGTTGAAAGTGACATTTTCAAATTCGAATTATAACTAGCTCAGAATATTTGTCCAATTCTTGTCTATTTCTGTTCAATCAAAAAAAATTTGAACTCTTCAAAATGACAAAGGAGTGTATTTCAAAATTTGGACCACTTCGATCACAACCAGCTCAGAATTTTGTCCAATTTTTGCATATTTTGTACCACTAAGAAAAAAATGTATAATTCAAATAAACGAGGGAAGGCCACTTCGATTACCTCTACTGCGACACCTTCAAATTTGAAATTTAATTAGCTCAGAATATTGTCCAATTTTTGTTCATTTTTGTTCAACCAAGAAAAAAAATTGAACTATTCAAATTAACAAAGGAGGGTCATTTCAAAATTTGGACCACTTCGATCACCTTCAAATCGTTAATACGATATCTTCAAATTCGAATTTTTACTAACTCAGAATTTTGTCCAATTTTTGTATACTTTTGCATCACCAAGAAAAATATTTGTGCCATCCAAATTAACAAAGGAGGACAATTCCAAAATTTGGGTCACTTCGATCATCTGTAGTGCGATATCTTTAAATTCGTATTTTAAATAGCGCAGAATTTTGTCAATTTTTGTACACTTTTGTACCGCCAAGAAAAATTTTGTAGCATTCAAATTAATAAAGGAGATCCATTTCAAAATCTGGGTCGCTACGCTCGCCTGTAATGCGACATCTTCAAATTTGAATTTATCTAGCTCCGAATTTTGTCAAATTTTTGTACACTTTATTTTTTTTATTAGCACCAAGAAAAAATGTTGTACCGTTCAAATTAAAAAAGGAGGACTATTTCGAATTTGGATCACTTCAGTCACCTGTAATGCGACATCTTTAAATTCGAACTTTAACTAGCTCAGAATTTTGTCCAATTTTTGTACAACGTTGTACCACCAAGAAAAACTTTTGTACCGCTCAAATTTAAAACGGAGGACTATTTCAAATTTGGGCCACTTCGATAACCTGTAGTGCGACATCTTCAAATTAGAATTTTAACCAGCTCAGAATTTTGCCCAAGTTTTGTACACCTTTCTACTACCAAGAAAAAATTTTGTACCATTCAAATTAACAAAGCAGATCCGTTTCAAAATTTGGAGGGCGTAGTAGAATGTCCTAAGTAAGCAACAATTTTAGTTTGTTCGAATCGAAATACATCAGAAATTCTGAATGCGACTCTGAGAACATTGATTGGAAGAAATTAAAATTAAAACATAATAGTAATGATAATTTTAGATTATTACTGTAAATATCATTAAGCATACAGCGTTCCGTTCTCTTGTTAGTGTCATAATAAAAAAGAATGATGGCCTATGTTTTAGTATCAGTTTCGCCATAATAGGTGGCGTGTTATTGATCCTGTTATTGCTAGCCATGAAAAGCATATTTTAGCCCCCTTTAATTTTTATCCATTTTCTCGAAAACTACGTATGAGAATTTACCTGAGGCACATCATTTTGGTCAGTTCAACGAGATCTATCAATTGATATGTTTCATTCTCGGGCAATTTGTTTTTCATTAATCCCTTTCGGACCCAAGTGGCCAAAGTGGCACACACGGGTGTGTCCTTTTTTAATCCGCTCCTATATGGACACTAATTAAGATATCGGGATAATTGTTTTTTGACCAAATATGGTTGGACCATAATTTATCATATTTGTTTCTTTTTCTTCTGGGTGTCGAATTTCCTTCTCAAATTTCAGCCCAAAATAAAAAATTCGAGAATTTTCGAATTTCGAATTTTCTTCCCCCCCCCCCTTTTCTTCCCTGTAGCTTCCAGTGTTGTAGAGAGATTTCCATAAGATATGTCAGGTAGATACCTCGGATGGATATCTAATTGTTGACATTAATTGGCCCGGCCTGCATGCAGTATTGTCAACTAGAGAAATTAAAATTTCCCTAAATTTGGGCAAAAAACTCGAAATTTTCGAAATTTTTGTATACAAATCCGTACTTATACATCCGAGCGCAAGTCAACTTACGCCAGTCGAACATTGGTTCTTACTGAACAAAAGCGGGTACAGGCCGTTACAATGGGGTAATTAGGGGACCCACAAAAAATTCGAATTTAGGTTCTAAACCTTGATTTTCTTTTTACTTTTCTGTTTACCATATGTATTTTTTTAACTATAAGCTTTGATTCTTAGATAATGACATGATACTTGTAAATGATGTACGAAAGTTTAGTTTAAGATAGCCTGTGTCTGTCTGGAAGCAGTGTTTCGAGCCACAGAAAATTTTAATTCCCTATTTAGGGAAAATTTGAAAAAAAATTTTTTTTTTCCTTTTGGTCAGCTACATTTCCCTCTTGTTCGCTTGTTGTCCAGTATTTGAAAACCTTGTGTTTAACCTACACAACGCACCATAAAAGGTTTCAGTAGGATAATTAGGGAAGTATAGTTGAAGTTTATAATAAGCCATGTTCTGTAAATGGTAAGAAAATGATTAAGTTCTCAGGTTCAATAAGATATATTTTTTTAAAATTTCATGTTTACTTTGTTAGATATCTCCATGATATTTATAGGATATATTAGTGGGGTACCATGGTTTATTTTAAGATAGTTTGCTTGTGCCTGGTCGCAGTGTTTCCAACTAAAAAGTAATTCTCAATTTTAAGCGAAATATTCGGAAAATTTCCCTTTTTCCTCTCTATTATTGACCTCCTTCTGGCTACATTGGAACAAACGTACCACCATCTGAAAGCCTCCTCTTTGACTTACAGAAATTACCATAAAATGTTTCAATAGGATAATTAGAGAAGCCGTAGCCCCGGCATATCTGTTGAATTTTTGCTTCTGAGGTGTAAAAAGTGTAAAAATTTCATGTGTATGATGACAGAGAATTTTTTCTTTCTCTCTTTGTACGGCAGGCAGTGACTTCAGGTTTTCACTGTACCTTGTCAACACACCAAAGATTTTTTAGGTGGCTTGGACCCATGTGGCAACAGTGGTGCCAGCTACAAAAAATCTTGAAATTCGGTTAGGGAATGTTTTGTAAATTTCCATCTCTACATTTTCCTCAATAATTTCCCTCCCGTCGGCAACTTATACCAATAAATAGCCAGAACCCTCTACAAAAAAAAAAAAAAAAAAAAAAAGCCATAACCATATCAATTGGATAAATGGTTTTTGTTGTTGTTGTTGTTATTGTTTTAGCAATAACTAATTAACTGAAAATGTTGGAAAACGCTAAAAAATGGCCTGGGTCCGAGAGGGATATATATCCTAAAAACATTGTCGAAATTTTAGGTACTATGTAGTACCATAGACCCTACATGTTTATCTAAAACCATAAGAGCGAGTTGGTTCCGTTACAGATCACGGGGTGATAGTGTAACCAAGTGTCATATATTGGACATGCATATCAACCAGTCTTTGTACTATTAATGAAAACTTCAGGAATTTGGGATTTTTGATGAGGCTGGAAAGTGATTTTAAAAACATTTTATTATTTAGATTTTATTACATTATCTACAGCATGTGTGTACGCTTAAGGCATATACAATATAGCTACTACAGAGGTATGTTCTGCTTCCAAATGGGGGAAGCTGAAGCAATATAATAAGAAAGCTACATTTCTTAAAAACACACACACCCTGTAGTCTAAAGGAGACGAATAGTTAAGAGTCTTCATCCCGGCGAAATTAAAATACCGCTAATTTTACAGTAATTATCTTCAAATAGATAAAAGATAATTGAAATATGGAATAACAGCGCCTTAGACAATATTATTTTACATGAGAAATCATTATCGCAAGTCCCCTAGTGGCTTTCCGTTTTCAGCTGTTTAGAAACGCGAAAATAAATGCCGATTTTCAAAATGGCTCGAAATCGAAAGCAGATAAGTGAGTCGTGATAACGGTATCTCATGTAAAATAATATTGTCTAGGGCGCTCTTGTTCCACATTTTGATTATCTTTTATCTATTTGAAGTTATCACATAATTACGGTAAAATTAGCGGTATTTTAATTTCGCCGGGATGAAGACTCTTAACAAACGTGACTGATATGAGGATTGGTCGAATGAGAAAGTGGGAAGAAACTCCTGAAAATCTCACGAAAACAATGTGTTCCATTACAAAGCCACATGGCCTGGAATCGAACTAGGACCCCTCGCGTCTGAGGTAAACACTCTACCACTGAGCCAATGTGACTTTTTATTATTATTATCTTTGAGCACATTTTATTATTATTATTATTATTATTATTATTATTATTATTATTATTATTATTATTATTATTATTATTATTATTATTATTATAATTATTATTATTATTATTATTAAAGAAAGCTTCAATAGTTTACTACGGTCACTTTCAAGTATAGTTTTTTTCATCCTGCTCCTTGTAATATTTTATACCTCCCGTGTCGAGGATGAGGCTTATATCACTTGACTTCTTGTTTTGGTACAGAACGCCCGCGTGGCATCAAACTGAGGGAAGCACATTAAATAATCGCCATTGCCACTCGAAAACACGAAAACCAAGAGCTGCACTAATATTTTTCCTTCTAACCTCAATATATATATATAATATTTGAAGGGGAGGTAAACGAAAAAGGAGGTAGGATAGAAAATGTTCTTGTCATGTTGGTGGACCACTTTCTGGCTCTGAGTTTTGGGGAGAGGGATTAGATGACGTCTGCAAAACCATGATATATTCATTCGACCCACGGGTCATCTTGTAAAACTGAGGCTACCCGCTGTGCGGTTTTGTCTAGTGCGCACCACTTCACCATGAAACCGCGGTTGGAGCGCTGCTTGTTGTACAAAGAGGGCTTCAAACAGCCCTCCGCTGGTTTCCGTGGCACCCGCTGAGGGCGCGATTGTCGCAATCTTTGAAATTCAACACGGAGCCCCTGGCCTGCGACTGGAAGTCGCCCTTTTTTCAACTGTTTCCAGCCAAAAGAAGTGCCTTTTCCCCGATCTGATGATCCTTTGTCTGTACCTCTTAAGCCGAATAACATTATGGTTAATAATGATCGTGTCAAAAAAGAGAAAGAAACATTTACCAAACTTTTGGCTTGAGGAAGAAGGTAAGTTTTTGTCAGCTGAACAAGGTAATGTATTGTATTTTGTGACAAAACAAGGAAGAAGTCTTCAGTATGTTTGAGGTAAAGATAGTATAATAGTAAGGTTATATCAAAGTTATCATCTAAACTCAGAGATAGCACCTATAGACCTAATACAAAAGTGTTCTTCAACCTTTCCACTCCGGAACCTTGAGGCACTGTGACATAGTAGTACAGTGCTTACCTCTGGAGCGAGAGATGTCTGGTTTGGTCCCATGCCATGTAAGTTTGTAATGGATATCGTGTACATGAGTTTTCCGTTTCCTCCCACCTTCTAATTCCATAACCATTCACTTCCATTCATTATGGTTTCACAATATATATTCTACATTCATTCTCGATCACAAAATATAGAAATTACTTCATCCAAACTCCCTTCCCCCCGAGGAGTTCACATTCCCCGGGTGAAAATGTCTAAATTCAACACTGGTTGTACTTAACTGCGATTGACTTAAGACATAGCTCTGAAAATATATCAAGCCACTTCCTGTATTTGATCTCATTTGAACCCAATAACATGATCAGTGGCGGCTTTGAGGAAAGTCATTGGTAAAGTTAAAATTTTATCGGTAGAAGCTAATGGAAAGAAGCATCAGAAAGCTGTATACAATAATTAGTACATCAATTAAACTTTCTTCTCTTTGCTTGTAGCTATAACATTTACTTGTTTTTACCGATGTGACTTACCTCAAGAGCCGCTGCTGAGCATTATCTTGTTACATCTAATGATATAGTGAAGAGTAATGCTTAATTAATTAATCAAAATTTCAGAATAGCCATCTCTTGATTATACCCGCAAAACTGTGTTGAGTTAAGTGTAACAGTTCAGTTTGATCTTAGGATTTTGCGACCCACCTTCAGGACTCAGGATATGTTAGGAATCGCTGCTATACCTAATATCAACTAGTCCTAAGTTATGATAATTAAACACCCTTACGTGGCCCCGCGTAGCGTACTCGCTAACGGGTGTTGTCTTTAGGCGAGCAGTCCCGGATGAGACACTCTTTCGAAAAAATGTAACACCTTTTTCAGGCTAGCCACCCTTAGTGAGATTTTCCTGGGTTTTTCTCTTCACACCAGGCAAAATGCTTGGATTTATCTAACCTAAGTCCCAAGCCGTTTCCAAATTCTCCGGGGAGTATGATCGACGAGGGACGTCACCTCTCATACATGACGGGATAATATCTCCAACAGCTACCAAAAGCCCAGAAACCACATTCCTAATGCTAAACACTCCAATAGTTAAGCCCAGGAAGACCTGAGTGTAACGCATAAAATAGGTTTTGTTAATAAGTTGATTCGTAGTAAGTGGATTAACTTCAAGCAACATCATTTTTTTTTTTTAACCGAAGTCCTCATCTTGTTAATTCTATTAGCTATTCTGTTTTCCTTAATTCAAATGGCCTCAATACGCTAGGTCCTTATTTATCTAAAACATTTCATCCAATATTGCGACTCCAAACGTTTTTCGACGAAACGAAAACAAATATGGAAAACTCACTTGCACAGAAACGTATCTATATCAAGGCCTGACAAGATAATACATATGCCTAGTATATACAAAGTATAGGCACTATCCAACGAATTCAGAAAGATTACTTTCAACACAAAGTGTACTGTTTTAAATGGAACATAAATGATGTCGCCTCGCTCTTTCTCATAATACATTTTAGGGATGCGTACGAGACGAGTCGAGACAGGATTTTCCTGACAAAATTCGAGTCGAGACACGTTCCAATAGAGAAATATACATTTTTCGAGTAGAGGCATCACTTTTACAACATATTTTCGAGACGAGACACCCACAAATCTTGTCTCGAGTACATCCCTAATACATTTCCTTTTTCATCAAAATCTTAGTTGTTGGCTATCCCTAACTCTCTCCCTCATTCAAGATGGATGCTTTACCTATTCCTACATTCTCTGTTTTCATAGCTTTCTCAGAACTATAATTAAGGTTCTTCTCTTCCCACTCACACTTTACCTTCAAACAGATTACTAATTCATTCTACATTCATTGCAATATGTACATTTTTATTGTTATGTTTTGCCATGTTTCGTTTCTTACTCTCAAATTTCGCTTTTGGTTTTCTTATCAATAAAAGACTTATCTTTTAAGTGTGTACATTTGTTTTTGTAGGTATACAAATGAGGAACTTCAGAGGTGGCTCGTGAGGAAAGTTACAATAACAAAATTAAAGTATTTCGTCTGAAATTAAAAGAAGAAAACTTTCTTAGTGTACTAATTATTGTATACAACAATTAATACATTAGAAAACATTTATTCCCTTAGTTTCAACTGATACAATTTTTAATTTTTACAGTCTGACTTCCCTCACGAGCCGCCTTTGAACCGAACAAAATTTTTAGTTATTTTAATATTGAGTCAGCACCCAGATTGATGTCCGTGAGAGATTTGGCAACATAGTGTAAGTTACCAAGTAATAATAATAATAATAATAATAATAATAATAATAATAATAATAATAATAATAATAATAATAATAATAATAATAATAATAATAATAATAATAATAATAAAGTGGTTATGCTATATTTCATAGTTAAATCTCTAGCAGTTGCAGTATTTCGCTGTAGACTTCACACACCCTCTCACTGATCTAATGGTTATCACACTTGCCTTTGGTGCACTGTGTCCCGGGTTCGATTTCCACAGAGTTTTCGGTTCAGATCATACTTTAAACTACAGTATATATATTTCGTCCTATAGGCCTATATGTTCGCTGCTGATAGAGCACGTAGATACAAATTAATCAATCAACCATGCTCCTCACTGCATTATATTTTTAAAATTTTACTTTTGTAGACAAGTTGTAGTCTAAGTAGACTGTAACAGTGTTTGACTAGCCTACCCGAAAGGCTGAGCCCACGACTTACGAGGCAATCTCAAAACGTAGCTTGTATCTTGAAAATTGTCTCCAGAATGTCATTCTCGTACATATTGAAAAGAAATTCTATAAAGTTTGACCATTGAAATTTAACCCAAACCAGGAGCGGCTGTATAATAGAGAGATAAAGTTACGTGCTTTCTCATTAATATTAATATTTTTTTTTAAAGAAACCAACAATTATGTACATTATTCCTGTACGAGTGAGGAGCGACCGAACAAAACGTTTAGTTATTTTGCTTTCAGATCTGCAACCTTGATTGATGTCCATGAGAGATTTGGCAACAGCGTCTAAGTCACGATATTTGATGTTACTCTCTGTTCAAGTGTTCTGAATGTTCTAACTTGCCTCTTCCTAGCAATCGACTAATTCATAGAAAAGCCCTTTGAACGCCTGCTCTCACGTACAATGCAATCATACTTTTACCTTGACTGAAAACCTTTGCTACCTTCTGTGACAAGTGGGAGAAGAGGAAATAGGGTGACGTCTGTGCTAACACGCGCTGAATATGACCAAGGTGAGAGCAGGGCCGTAACTTGTGGGGGGAAGGAGGGGCAACTGCCCCTCAGGGAAACTCCCTGCCGTTCGAGGGAGCCCATTTTAAGACAAATGGAGCATGAAACAGATTCATTACATTATATAAACAAAACAGCACACAAAAGGTATGTAAATAAAACAAAAATGGGCCGTAGGCCCATTTCAGTAAAAATGTCTACTATTAGGGGCCCTAGAAATAATATTTATTCGTATGGCTTTGAGATTTGTCAATATTGTTCCCTTAATTTATTTGTCATGTATGGAACGGGCCCAGGGGCGTAACTAACGGCCCAGCAGACCTTGCTGTGTGAGAGGGCCCAGAGGCTTCAGGGGACCCATAAAAGAGTAAGAGAAAGATTTAAAGAGGGGGCCCAAGAACTAGAAAAATAACTTAGTATAAATAAAAAATAGAATATATAATAAATAAAAAAGATTGATTCATATTGTTTCAAACACGAAAGGACTTCGCAGTAGATTTTCGAAACATTGTTTCCTTAAGATACTCATATACAGATTATTATGGAGGAAAAAAAATGAAATATTTAATGCACTTGACAATTTCGAAATGTAATACTCTTGATGTGAGTTAACGCATTTTTTCAAGTATTTAGTGAACGAATGAAAGTTCGTGAATTTCATTATAAATTGATTTGGCTCTGAATTGTTAAAGCAAGCCACAGAGAAATTACATTTCTAATTCAAATAAATAAGCATAAAATACTAATACGTAGAGAATAGTCAGTAGTCATACATGGTAGGTTTACTCACGGGGAGTTCAGTAAATTCGGTCCGCCAGACTTATGGAACTTCATATTTTGAAGTTTCCACGTGGATATATGGATACCAAACGTGTCTTCGGCATAGGATACTGGGATTCGATTCCCCGTAGAATCATGTGTGTTTCAGTTTCTATGTTGATCAGTAGGCCTAACTGTTGGTACTGAAAATGAATGAATGGTAGAGTAGATTACTCATTTGCTTTAGAAACGATCGAAATCGAATGCATACATGAATTTCGATCCATCATGAAAATATCGTGTCTCGATTTTACAAGTTATTAAAAATGAAAAATGAAGCAAGTTAACTCTTTACCATTACTTAGTTTTTATGTGTTTATTATTTTTTTGCATCCATTTCAAATTCTTATGTTAATAAGTATGTATGTTAATGGGTAAGTAATCGAATGATTTTTACATAGTTGATTGAAAAATTCCAATTGAAGAAATAGCTTAGTAATAATCAGCTGCTTTCCATTGCTTTAAAAGTTTTAATTTTTGCTGAGTAAAGCATGTAAAATTAAGATAAATAAATTTGTATATAACACAATACTGGATATATGATTGTGGAATGGCAAATTCACTGTTATTTTACCAGTAATATTTGTAGTCGGCTTCACCTGTAGCCAACTGTAGTCTGCTGCATTTCTCTAAGAATGTCTTTTAGTTGGTCTAATGAGACCGTTTGTCCACGTAAGCTCGATCCTCACAGAAAGAAGATTCACACACTGAAGTCTGTAGATCAAGGAGAGCAAGGTATCCACTGCGAACCTAAAAATCAAATAACCAGGAAGTAATCTCCCTAAAATGTTCATGGAGTGTCTAACGGTGTGGGTTGTAGCCCCATCTTGTTGAAACCATAATCTTGTTTCAAGTGAAACATGTTTATTTATGGCAGGAAAAAAAACGTTTATCATATGTGCGCAACGATTGGAATTCACTACATTTCTTCTTCTTAAAAAAAAAAAGGAAAAGAAAAAACTTTAGAGATTGATAATACTACGCTTAGATATCCCACTTCTCATTGTCACAAGGTATCGATGGAGAGATCGTTCATGCAGTTACCTAGGATTTTCCGGTGTCTAGTACCTGAAGTTTTGCTAGTTGACGAACCTGCTTAAATAAAAATACTCCCCATCACTCATAAAGATGAGCGTATTAGGTTCATCGAGGAGAAGACCTTGTATCCATACAACAAAATCTAGCCGTTGACCGTACACCTGTTGCGAGTAATTGATGCATACAGACAATGTTATAAGGATGGACTTTAAGATTGGTTTTAAAAAGTTTTCTAACCAGTTCCCGTCCCAGACGCAATGCTAATAAGAGCACCTACATGGCTGTATGGTTAGCTTACATGCCTTTGGTATGGAAGACCCAGTAAGAGCTCATGTTTCTCGGATCCCACGTTAAGTTCTAGATCCACGTCCCATATAGCCTTGATGCTGAAAGGGACGCTAAACTCAAATCAAACAAACGTAATCAAACGTTGAAGACTACGATGAAATGCTGCTCTCACACACTCCACGTTCTCTGGTGTTGTCATCGTACGTTCAGAAGCGGTGAGTTTTTGTAGTTACAGTACCTAGGGTTTGAAAAACTGTTTAACAAATTTCAAAAGATTATTTTGCGTGTTACAATTGTCCCATGCCGTCCTACATTGAAGTACTGGCTTAATAACCACTGAGTTGCCGTTTCTAACATAGACATTGCACATGAACACATGATCTTCCACCATCTACAACTTCATGGTAACTGCAATAATTGTAAAATAAATGGGATTAAAGTTCACATACATTTTACAACAAAAATTATAATATTCGGTTTAAATTAACTATTAAGACCTAATATTCATTGAAAAATGAAGACCCGCCTCCGTGTTAACCTGTATAATGGCTAATGGCGTGTGAAAGTTCACTTACATTACACTGTATTGTGAGGGAGCAGTATTATAAAATGCAATATCTGTGCAGCAAAAATAGGATTCCAACATATATTAGGCCTAAGGAAGATATTTTCAAGTGGATAAAAGGAAAAGTGGTGCTTGTTATTATTTGGATCAACAGTAATTAGTAATTATATTTATAACATGAGAAATTGTCATCACGTAGTTCACAATATATGATTTAGAAAAAAAAGTTATCAAATTCAGTTTGAAATTGGTTCAACTAGCCATATGGCTTAGAGGTACCTTCTTTTTTTTTTTTATCAATTTTACCTATGATGATGGTGATGACTGTAACTCAAAAAAGTGGTGGTGAACTTAGTAAAGACCTGTAATGTAACTACCGGTATTTTGTACATTTTCATGAGTTTTTAAACAGCATAATTAATTACATCAACCAGAAGAAACGAGCGAATAACGAAAATAGTTAGAAAAAAGATGCAATTTTTTTGAAGATAGATTTTACTGTGTTTTTCTTCTTTTTTTTAAAAAAAATAAGTACACAAATGAACTCCACAAAGTGATTTTGTTTTTCAATTTACCTCCCGATAAAACACATTGAGCGTAAGAAGTTACAACCATATAGCCTATATGTATCCAGTGGTGAGTTTGTGTTGTTGCAAACTCTTCCTCGGGTGTTATGTATGTATATAGTGGGTATAAACAAGCAACCAACAACAGCTGGAAGATACGAATAAATGATTGACTGAGAGTAATCGAGCGCTTAAATTGTATCCGCTCACCCGTCGCCTCTTCATTATGAGGTCAATATTTACGCATTTCTCCCTGTATTAAATATTGATAGGACAGAAAACGAGGCTTCAGTTAATCAAGAGTGTGACAAGGGAGGTTATGGGGGGAGGAGGGATACACTCTTCCATCCCACCTCCCTTTCAGCCCCTCCAATCCATCCATAGTTGTTCAAATTCGGCTTGTAAAAGAGGGTGAGTGGGCACAATCGTGACCCAATGTGATAGGAAAAAAGAGCCCATACATATTTATTGAAGGCTGGCAAAGTTTGACATTATTCCTGTCCTAATTTGATTGATAGGAGTCAATGAATTCTTTTTTAAATACACATCTACATCTCATACAGTATATATATATTTGTATTTCATGTACAGATTGATTGGAAATTTCCTATATAAATTAGTGTCTTCTTTTTCTAATTAAAGTAGCTAAATTAATATTTGTATATAGAACGAGAAATTAAATGCATTGTGCAAATTAAAGAAGATATATAGGCCATATAAAAAACGAAGTTTGTTAACACTATCTAAAACCTCGATACAATTGCTTCCAAACGAAGACAGATTTATTCTCGTAATCTTTGGCGTGCTTTTATTAGTTTTAAAATTGATACGCAAACGTGATGGTGGTTTCAGAACTTTCTTTCCCCGGGAAGACTTCAAATACACAGGGGGTGAAGATAGTACTGTGAAAATAAGGGTCATCCGTGTCTTTCTGCCCCAGGCCAATCTCTGAAATCATTATTCCCACTGAAATCGAAAGACAAGGACCCTAGGTGCTAGATCCAATAGTGGGAAACGAAACAAAAGCTCACTGAGTTTGTAACGTTAGCGTTAACGCTTCCCAGGGAGTATTCTTGTTTCCTGAAGGGGCTGTAGAACAAAAAGGGGGCAATTGGGGGGCGATATACTATTTAGGGGTTATTTGATGAAAGAGATGTAAAGGAAATGTAACGGAAAAGATGGCTAATGTAAGACAAATTGCATAAAAAAAATCCTTTCACTTTATATATTCATTCTTCAAGACTGATTTTAATAATTGAAGCCTTTATTTGGTTTTTAGACTGCTTTATCTGCTGGCTGGCTTAGACTGCTGGCGCTAGGCTCGAAAAGGTTGAGAGCCACTGAGCTAGCCAACGGCGAACATTGCCTCTGCATGGTAACAGGGCGCTTTGCAGAGCATTTGTCAGCATAACTCCCTACAGAAGAAGTAAAATTGAGATTGGGATGAACTATTGAATAAATGATGGCAAATTGTCGGTAGGCCAACATAAACTGTTGGATAAATAACGGCAAATTGTTGTTGGCCAACTTAAACTGGTGGATAAATAACGGAATTGTTGATTGACAAACATAAACTGTTGGTTAAATAATGGTAAATTGTCGATTGACCAACATAAACTGTTGAATAAATAACGGCAAATTGTTGTTGGTCAACTCAAACTTGGATAAATAACGAAATTTTTGGTTGACCAGCATAAACTGTTGGTTAAATAATGGTAAATTGTCGGCTGGCCAACATAAATTGTTGAATAAATAACGAAAAATTGTTGTTGGCCATCTTAAACTGTTGGATAAATAACAGCATTTGTTGGTTGGCCAAAATGAACTGTTGGATAAATGACGGCAAATTGTTGGAACACCCTTCATAAGTTTCACTGTTAAGTTTCTGTGAATCATTGTTAGAGGAAATCAAACAAGCGATACAATCATGAATTTAACAGTAAATATTTTTCACATACAGCACATAAATTTCTATAAAGTACCCTATATTTATATACATATTTCTTTATAAGTGTATTACTTTTATGTATTTTTGCTATTGTAGTTATTCCAATTTTGAATAATTTGTTACAAACTTCATTGTATAATTTTCATCCATATTGATATTATTATGCTCTGTTCTTATTCCTTTCTTTTAAATCTATTATAATAAAATTATTGTAAAATATTTTGTTCAGGTCTTCTGTAATTGGAGAATATACTCTCTGTTGAAGACAATAAATAAATAAGGAGATCTCTACATCAGACTGGCAACGAACGACGATTTTTAAAGCCTTAAAAATAAATTTTCTCGATTTTCTTCGGAAACTACGCATAGCAATTTACCCTCTACCATGCTATTTCGTTCTGCTTGATTTAGTGCATTGACATATGGCTCGTTCAGTACACAAGGAAAACAAGATTTTTTTTTTTTTTTTTTTTTGTCCAAGACTCTTTTGGACATCTTTCATCTTTTAGATTTCTCTATCTGAAGCTCTGTGCTCCTTAGTGGCTAGAGCTTAAACATTTATATCTAGGTAGCTCTATTTTTAATATCTCTTATTAGATAAAAAAAGAAAAAGAAAGAAGGAAAGGAAAGGTAAAGAAAAGAGAGAAAAAGAAAGAAGAAAATGTGATTTCAAACTCCCTGTTGTTTGTTTAGTAAAATTAATTGGCTACACAAATCTTCCGAAAACCTCCCGTTTTTAGATGAGACATTCTAGTTCTTGCAGGTTGAATACTTTTTTCATTCTGAAGGAAAACCGGGACAAACAGGGGTCCCGAAAGCCTTTTTCGGGACAGTTAATTCTTGCACTGAAAACCGGGACTATCCCCGAAAACCGGGACGTCTTGCAACCCTGAGCACGATACTAAGTGGATTTTTTTTGTATATATATATATATATATATATATATATATATATATATATATATATATATATATATATATATATATATAAATCCATATTCCTCCTCATTGCGTTTCTAGAGGCCTTTGAAGTTGCAAGCATCCAATAGGTTTTGCCATTCAGATTTAAGCAAAGCGCCTGCAATGTCCGTCAAGGCGTCAACCCGTCATACGCAACTTCTCTACTGGTTACCTAACACAGTAGTTTCGGCCTGCAACAATGTTAACATTATGGATTCAAAACGGCCCCTAAAATGTTGAATAGAACAATAACGACACGGTTTTTGAAAATTTGAATGAGAACTGGACAATCTACACAAAATTTGGAATCGACCAGTGAAGACGGCACGATTCTAGCACTTATGGTTTTCGAGATCTCATTGTCAAAAGGATTGTGGACAAATAAAAAACTATCAACATTTTCTTGTCTAGTATATTCATTCCAATCTTGTGTCTGCGTCAGACGTAGTCTAATTGTGAAGAAAATAGGTCTACAATCATAATAATAATAATAATATAAAATATAACAAACATATTGATTTTAACAAACATGGCTTTCTAAACCAAAGTCTATGTTATTCTGTGTATTACGGTCTTGTCAGCCCTTGTAACTTGTTAAAACAAAGAGAAAATTAAGAGTTTGGGGATTTAAAACTGATAAGCTTATTTTAGGATTTTGTAAACCAAAATTTTAGATCAAAAGGTGATGGAATTGTGACCTAGGTTGTTCAGTAAAGTAAAATCTAACACTTTTTGAATAAAAACAGATTATAATGTTGGAGGATGAGAAAGAGGGTGAAAGAGAAAGTATTTGCATAGTGTAGGAAAGACAAAACTCCAGTGCAAAAACGACATAAACAATATAAGATTTGTACATTGAAGTGATCTTAAATAAAGGAGTTTTTAGACAGCAAATTTATTGTATGCTGTTTACCAAAATAGGCATTTAGTTTAAAACGTATTGTTCCCTTATCTTGGGCAAAATCGATGTGCCGAAAACTTGACTTAATGAGAAACCTCTTTATTTTATGCCTAATGTCATTTTATGCCTAAAGAATTCGGTCATTTAATTTTTCAGTTCAATGAATCGAAGGCAGCGTGAAGAAAGACAGTAAGTGCAAATTGACGTCAGATGAGGTGATTTTGTGAAATGCGGATGAATACAAAACAATTTGTGTTTATTTATTAAGAAATACATGAAAAATAAAGTTAACACAGTATAGGATTTTTTAGTGTTTGAGAGTGTAAATAAGATGTGAGTTGCACCGAAAAAAATCAAAATTTAAAATATAATTTTAACATTAATTTAATAAAAAATATTACTGTCTATAATATCAAATGAAAAATGTTTGTCACTTTTACAGAATTTTAGTTGTACTTAACACATGTCTAAAACTTGTTATAATTCATGCGTAAATACACACTGCATTTTTTCTCTCTCTTTTGAATCCCAGTTCACAGTATTCAGTGGTCCGCTACTGAATATTTTCAATTTGTCTTATACAGATTCGTAATTATGAATCAGTAGCTTCAATTCAGATTTTGTCAGGGTGGGGGCGCCAGACTGTCCACCGATATAAGAGTTTAATATATTATTATTATTATTATTATTATTATTATTATTATTATTATTATTATTATTATTATTATTATTATTATTATTATTATTATTATTATTATTATTATTAAACAAGCGTTTTTCAAATTCAAGGAAGGCCAATTTCTTTCCCCAACAGCCAAGGATGCACGTAGGGGGTGGGTTCTGGCAGTTCGGACCCTCCCCGAAATCTTGACTTTTCTTTAAATTTAGTGTAATTTTAGCGGGCGAGTTTTAATATAATTTATTCACTTATTGAATTTAAACCATACTCAAAAATCTTTAGAATCTTCCCGAAATAAATTTCTGTGTACGTGTCTACCCACAGCCTCCCAAATTACACCCTATTGTGGATATTAATTATACTACACAGACTCGCACCCAGAAATTTTTGTTAGGAAGATTCCAATACTACAAGCCAATACGTCTACGTAGCATTGAACAGATAATATTCTTCACCTAAAAAAAAAAAAAAAAGATAACTAATTGTAAAATACTTTCACTTATATTTTAACAAGAAAAATGATAGAATTAGATTGTTTTATAAGGGAAAGAGTACAGATGAAGTGTAAGATCAAATTTTCATCCTAAATCAATTATTTCCATGTTAAACAAATATAGTTTTATTGATGAAGTGTTCAAATCTATTTTGAGTTAGGAAATTTCTATAGGGGATTCGGACCCGGTAGACCTCCAGTGCGTGCGCCACTGCTACTACATCATTTTAACGAAATTTTAACTATAAATGTGCTTTGTGAAAATATTGTTTAAAATATCCACATTTGTTATGCTGCACTAAACCAGAAGAGCAAAGTAGACCAATAATCTCCTCACATCTAGGAGGAACATTTATATGGTCTCAAAAATTAATAAAATTAAAGCAATAAAACATATCTTAAACACCTTCTACAATAAAAGTGATAAGTAAACATCAATGTCTGTAATAATAATAATAATAATAATAATAATAATAATAATAATAATAATAATAATAATAATAATAATAATAATAATAATAATAATAATAATAATAATAATAATAATATAAGTTAGAATACATCACTGACTTTCAGTGCTGCCTAGTTGATTGGTTCCCCATCCCCCTACTCTTACGACTGACTTAACGGCGTACGTAGTACAAGCTTTGCAGAATAAATGAAAGCAATACGAGTAGTGGGAACCTTTTCTTCAATCGAGAATGGAATGTCCAATTAAGGAGTTTGAAATGAAACAGACCATTAACCAATCAAGACGTTTGAAACGTGGTTGCTATGTCATGACTCCTATAGCTTCCATTCACTTTGAAGCTTTTAGGTTAACTCTTAACTTCAGTTTCACAAGGGATGCTTGCATTAATCTTTTAGTGAAACAAGTGGCTCCGCGTAGCATAGTCGCTAATGCTCTAGCCTTTGGAGCGAGCAGTTCCGGGTTCGATTCCCGGTGGGGCCACTCGGTTGAAAAAGTGTAACAGCCTTTTTCAGGCCAGCCATCTTGTGAAGTTTTTTTTTTTTTTTTTAGTTTCCCATTTACACCGGACGAATGCCAGGATGTACCTAACATAATGGGCGCTTCCTGCCTTTAACAAATCTTTTCTTCTTTCCCTTTCATAGTATAGTGTGCTCGCCGAGGGACATCATCCCTCATATACGTGACGGCCTTAGATGCCGACAGCCCAGAAATCTAATTTCTTTAGTGAAACAACTTACTAGCCACCACGGTCACCCGAGGACGAAATGCGGGTTCATAAAACAGAAACCAATGTAGCGATGATAACGAAATCTGTTATAGGGGAAATATGAAAATGCACTGCATCCGTATGTTGTACTACCAACATCAATATACAGTATATATATATATATAAAGATAGATAGATAGATAGATAGATAGATATAGATATAGATATAGATATGTAGATATATATATAGAGAGAGATAAATATACAGGGTGGCCCAAAAGTAGGTATACAGTCCCGTACTGATCAACTCATTGCTTTTTATATCATTTCTTATTATTATCCATCAGGTAGACTTAGTTTCTTTATTATTTTTCTTAATGTCTTTTTACTTATATCTTAAGCTCGAAACAGCCGAAGCAAGTAAACCTGTAAGCTAGAATGTTATAGTTCACCAATGGAGGGGAGTATATCTACTTTTGGGCCACCCGTGTATATATATATGTATGTGTATATAAATTTTCTTTACAAATTAAAAGCTATTTATGCATGATGTAACTTAATTATGAACACTGTATATTAAGATTACAGGACTGAAATCGAAATAACTCGCATAGCGTGCCTAACCTTGAGGGAAATGGAAGAAGGTGAACTATAGGAAGGAGATGTAGCTGGTAAAAGAAGGGGAAAAAACAGAAGGTATCAAAAATGACATTAACTGCCATGCAATAAATTGGAAATTTGTAACACATGCAGTGGAGAAAGGAGTCGTGCTACATTCCCACGTGTGTTGTGAGGAGAGGAGAAAACCCTTCACATAGTATACCTACACATATGTGTATATGAATGTGTGTGTGTGTGTGTATATATACATGATTTGTCACGACAGAAGCCAAGTAAAGTGCCCGCAGCCTTCCTTGGTTTAGAGGAATGTTTCCCACCATTAGTCGAACACAGAGCTGCACTGAAGCTCGGGTTTCCGGCAACAGGGCTCGTATAGTTCGCCCCATTAAACACCAGAGGGCTCTGAACTAAAACAAAGAACGCCTTACATACATAGTGAACCATAGCACGAAGCACATTCACAATTCATTTCTTACTTACAAAGTAGATCTGCCTTGTAATAGATTTTTTATGCTTCCATTTTTTTTATTTGTACGGTGTTCACAACCAAGAAAAAAATAGAGAAAATCGTATACTTGAGGGTTTGTAAAATCAGATATGTTTATTTAAATGTAAAAAATGGAGCAATATTTCTCAAACTGTGATTTCATGATCCAGAAGAGATTTGAGATTTTATAATAATAATAATAATAATAATAATAATAATAATAATAATAATAATAATAATAATAATAATAATAATAATAATAATAATTATTATTATTATTATTATTATTATTATTATTATTAGTAGTAGTAGTAGTAGTAGTAGTAGTAGTAGTAGTAGTAGTAGTAGTAGTAGTAGTAGTAGTTTAAAAAAAGCCCGTCGAAGAAAGTGCAAGTCAAATTACGCGCGACACATTACAATGTGCGATTAATTAACAGAGATTGGAGGTGGTGAGGTTGAAGCTCTTTTAAGCCTCCTTTTCCAAAAATAATGTAATAGCCTAATGGTAAATTTTATAGTAACAGCAGATCAACCTCGTAGAAAGAATGAGCTCTCACCTTCGGTGCAAGCGGTCCCGGGTTCGATTCCCGGTGGGGTCACTCGGTCGAAAAAGTATAACACACTTTTTCAGGCCAGCCACCCTGAATGAGGTTTTCCTAGGATTTCCTCATTCACACCAGGCAAATGCCGGGGTGGTACCTGACTTATAGGTTCCAGGCCGCTCCCTTCCTTCTCCAATCCATTCTTCCTTCCCTTTCCCCGGATTGTGTGCTCGTCGAGGGACGTCATCCCTCAAAAACGTGAAGGGCTAAATGGCCTTAGATGCCGAAAGCCGAGAAATCTAAATTCTAAATCCTAAATCGTAGAAAGAATGAAATTTAACGCCCCCTCCAAAAAAAAAAAAAAAAACGAGAATTCGAAGATGAGAAATTGTGATTTTGGTCTTGATCTTGATTATTCTAACAAAAAGAAGTTCATAACAACTATTAATTAATTGACGACACTGATCTATTGATATATATATGTGTGTTTCCCGCATAAAGGGTGTTAAGTCAAGTATTGTAAAAAGAAATGTTTATAGTGCAAACTGTATTAACTTTTAACAAAATCTTACTAGGAAGCACTTTGATGCTTAATAAACTTAAAAAAAAAAAACTTTAGAAAAGACAAAATGTTTCAGTTTTAGTTTTCTCAAAATTACGATTTTGGGCTTAACACCAGTAAACACAGATATTCAATTATTAATAGTTTAGAGTACTTACACTACCTTATTATTTCAAACCCATTCATTTATAATTATTTTTTCTGTTTCCTTTCAAATGAACTGGAACTTCAAATGAATATTTTGATTTTATTGAATATTTTTCTGTCTAGCTAAATATTCTTTTCTTTTTTCTTTTTTTCTTTTTCTTTTTCTTTTTCTTTTTCTTTTTTTTTTGTTTTTTAATTAACTTGCATTATACAGTTAAAGGATGTCTCTCAAGTAAGTTCCACTTTAAAACCTTTATTATTAGAAAATTACTCTGCTTCAATTTTGTTGTTAGTTGGATATGATGCACAGATCCCTAAGTTTTTTTTTCCCCCTTTCATTACAAGTTCACTATTTCTAACTCTCCCTCTCACCACGCGAATAGAGAGCGTAATATCTAGCAAGGAACTGGCCTTCGGGTAGCAATATATGTATATTGCTATACATACATATATATATATATATATATATATATATATATATATACAGGGTGGTTCAGTAATGTTGGACAGCCCTGAATAAATCGGAAACCAGAAGAGATATTAGCAAGAGTGTGGTGGATCCAGATACTTGTGAAAGGGGGACGTCTTTTGAGGTACCACACAATGTTACCAGGTCAACAGTGTTGCCAGCTCAGTACAAAGTTGTATTTTTTTAAATGGAACATATAGAAGTTTATGCCATCAAAAGAATTAGTACCGAATGTGAATACCAATAAGCGAAAGCGCATCTGTCAGTGTTGCCAAATAAGGAAGTTATAAAGCTTCAAAGAACAAGAAATTAAAGTGTCCGTAGGGCAAAACTAGCAAAAAGGCAAGAAAAATAATACTGCGGAATGAAAAGGAGTAACAGAAAGAGTAAACCAAAGAACGCACAGCATCCAGTGAGTAACAGGGTTGCCAAAGCAAAGGGGGAAAAAATTGAAAATTTTGCAGTTGCTATAGGAGGAAAAGTGCCCATATGACATAATGCTGGAAACATCATAGAAAGTCTATGTAAGAGTCAGGAATCCTAATCGCATTTGTTCGAAAGCGATATCTCTAACTGTTTTCGAGATACACCAAAGGTGTGCGGGGTTTGCAACACTGCATAATTGATTTGACGATTAGACCCGTGTAGTTCTTACATTTTGTTGGGCGTATCATTTTCATTACTCGTTCCTGTAGTTTGGAGGGCGAGGGAATTATTATGCAGTGTTGCAAACTCCGCACAGCTTTGGTGTATCTCGGAAACGGTTAGAGATATTGCTTTCGAACAAACGCTATTAGGATTCCTGAATCTTACATAGACTTTCTATGGTGTTTCCAGCATTATGTCATATGGGCACTTTTCCTCCTATAGCAACTGCAAAATTTTCAATTTTTTCCCCTTTGCTGTGGCAACCCTGTTACTCACTGGATGCTGTGCGTTCTTTGGTTTACTCTTTCGGTTACTTCTTTTCATTCCGTAGTATTATTTTTCTTGCCTTTTTGCTAGTTTTGCTCTACGGACACTTTAATTTCTTATTCTTTGAAGCTTTATAACTTCCTTATTTGGCAACACTGACAGATGCGCTTTCGCTTGTTGGTATTCACATTCTGTACTAATTCTTTTGATGGCATAAACTTCTATATGTTCCATTTAAAAAAATACAACTTTGTACTGAGCTGGCAACACTGTTGACCTGGTAACATTGTGTGGTACCTCAAAGGACGTCCTCCTTCCACAAGTATCTGGATCCACCAAATTCTTGCTAATATCTCTTCTGGTTTCCGATTTATTCAGGGCTGTCCAACATTACTGAACCACCCTGTATATATATATATATATATATATATATATATATATATATATATATTTATCCTAATACCGATGGAACGACCATACATTGGCGATTTGCATTCCATCAGGCGACCTGGTCGATCAGGCGACACTATATGGTCGTCCAGTGGGAAACCGTATTAGATGATCTCCTCTCACCACCACTAGTGCGTAGAAATCAACTTTGAAAATTGACGTTGGTGGTCCCAACGGTGCTGAGATAACTTTCTTTTGTATAACTGCAGTTCAGGGTTTCATCGGCAGGTGCGCGACAGTCGCGAGCGTATAGCTTGTCGAGCGTATAGTTCTATTTACATCAAGGCGCGTTGGACCACCGGAAGTTCTCATTTCGCAGTTGGCAGCTATGCTCACCACTGGCTCGTGCATGCAATTTGTTCTGTTTGCAGATAGGGATTTATCACGGTTTCGGAAGCTAGGAGAAACAACATGAATGAAGGAATCAAACAATGATTAAAAAATAACTGAAAAAAACTGACAGAAATTTTATATAGTAATATACAAGACGATAAGAAAAAGTAACAATGTTTTTTAGCTTGTACATAAAATACATGTGACTATCTACAAATAATTATTATAATACGTTGTTTCAACTATTATCATACATATTAATCGTGTGGGATGTCAAATACTTTTACAAGCAGTGTTGGGCGTCTTTGGGCCACTTTCACATAATAAAGGCCGAAAGTTACTGGCAGAAGTTTAAAAATGTTTTATATCCATTTTTAAGAAAATTGTCAATCGTTTTATACTAGTTTCCTTAAATCTCGGATCCGTTTCCCGCAGAGCCGTAGCTAGAAGGGGACACGCGGGGCGGTCGTCCCTTGCGCTGATGGCTAGAAAGCGTCGAACGAACAAAAAGAAAGAAAAAATGCTAGAAATGATTTTAAAATTATTCACGCCCTGTTAAATCAATGTTGTTGTCGGTTTTGATACACTTTGGTACAACTGTAACACTCCGATTTTGAAAAACTTGGCAGTTAAATACTACACATAAAATACAGGAATACGTGTTTTTTTTTTTTTTTAATATTCTGCGGAGAAACAATTATTGGGAACCCATACCCAGTATTTCGAAAGTTGACGTCCGAACGCAGTATGAAGTGGACCGAAGTGAATGAAATTGTACACAGATATTGTACCTAGTAGATGTAAAATGAGGGAATACTTGTTTTGTATTTTTCTGAAACAAAGAAATAAGTAGGTGGGGCAAAGATCCTTCCAAATATTTGATTACGAAATATGAAAAGTGCTAATGAGTATACTTTCGAAGTGCCTAAACTACATAGAGAATCGCAACGAAAGTATGTTAAGAAACAATACACAAAAATAAGCTAACCCGTTTTTTGTAGTTTGTGCGGAAAAACTGTGTGGATGCCAAGTTCCTCTCCTAAAAAAGTACATAATAAAGCAGAAGCGCAGGAAGGAGTGGACCGAAGCGAATGAAATTATACATAGATCTTGTACATGTAAAATAAGGCAATACGTGTAAAATAAGGCAAGTAGCTAGGGGGCGCTAACTTCAGTCTTTGAACTTGAACTTTTGAGGGCAGAAACACGAAACACTCGAAATTCACTGTATTGATTCCTACTTTTAGGTCATCTATCTATTGGTAAAATTTCACTATTTTCACACTAGTTTTTTTTTCTACATATGGCGTATTTTATAGTATTTCGGGGTGCGCCTTTAACCCTTACAGTGTTTTTCCCATAAATAAAAACACGTGTCGATTTATTTGCTGTTTACTGTTGATGTGCAAATTTGAAGCAAATCAGTACGGGACACTTGGGAAACTCGAATTGCTTTATTTTACATGTACAATATCTACACACAATTTCATTCACGTCGGTCCACTCCTTCTTGCGCTTCTGCTGTAATATTTACTTTCTTCAGAGGGGCCTTGGCCCCAACATTATTTTTCCGCAGAAACTAAAAACACGTGTTCGCTTTTTTTTTTTTTTTTTTTTTTTTGCCTATTGTCCCTACACAAAGGGTTGTAGTAATTCTCCTTATTCTTTAGGCACTTCTAATATATACTTATTCGCACTTTTGATATTTCGGAATCAAAAGTTTCGAAAGATCTGTGCCACACGCACTTTTTTTTTTTTTTTTTTTTTTTTTTTTTTTTAAAGAAAATGCGAAATACGTATTCCTTCGTTTTAATTCTACAGTATCTATGCATAATTTCATTTACTTCGTTCCACTTCTTCTTGCCTCTCAAGCTCGAACTTTCAAAATTTTGGGTTGGAGCTTCTGCATCCTAAAACTGCTTTTCCGTAAAAAGAAAATACGTATTCATTTATTTCATGTGTAATATCTATCTGTCAAATTTTATCAAAATCGGAGTGTTACACTTGGGGAGTGTTACATGTTAGCACTTAAAGAAAGTTATTGCTGTATATGATTTTTAATGACGATGTGATATATATAAGGTGCTACGTAATGATTTATAATGTACTCGAGAGCGTTTTCGAAACCAGAAACAGTCAAAGTCTGAGTCTGAGTCTGAAATACGGTGATGGTGCTGAGTTTGCTTACTTAATCATGCTTTTCTACCCAATGGGATTAATATTTCTGTGAGAATGAAGATACAAAAATGAAAGGAGTGAAGAGACACGAGAGGACATGCAAGTTGCTGTTTGCGCGGGAATATTAGAAGTGTAGGTAAACAAGAGGAATAATAACACTTTCTAAATTCAAGTTGTAAAAAAAGGAGTCAGCGAATTTCCTCTTTTTCAAAGACTGATCACTACCAGTGTATTTTTTTATTCCTTTGATAGGCTATAGCCTACGAAATGCTTCCAATTTGAAGGAATTTGTTGGAATCATTTCTCCATCAACCACGTGTTTCGCCAGGATATTTTCTTTTGTGCATACGTATCTAGTTTTGTGGTTTTTCTGTCAGCATACATACCAAACGTATACACATATATAATATATATATGTGTGTATGTGTGTTAGTGTATTTTTAATATGTTAATTAATAATAAGCAACCTTAAATTCAGATCTTCTATTCATTAGCAGATTAAGTAATTACTATTATTTCAAAATGTTGTAGCGAACTATATTTTGGATTTGAAATACAGCATTAAACGTATTCTTTAGCTCCATAGATCAATATTGAGAAATTCGCATAGAAGGCTGCTTCAAAATGTCCATTACATTTCACAAAATATATTTTAATCGTAAAAGAATTGAAATTAAAATCCTATTTACCTACAGAATAAAATTACAAAATTTTACAATTATTACTGGAAATTAATGCTATAATTCATTTCGAACATTTTAAAAGCACATAGTTTCTACTGTACTGAAATATCACTTCTTATCGATAGTATGAAATATTGCAAATAGTTGTACTGTAAGTTTCCATAACTGTTCTCCAAATGGATTTGTATAGAACCAAAGGGACTTTTGTCAAGTTTAACAAAAATTCCAAAATAAACCTCTTGAAAGCAGCTCTTATTTGTAAAAGAATACTTAATGATTACTTTTGGCTGTTGTAATGCTCTTTTAAGCAGCATAATAAAAATTCAGTGTAGTATAATAACAAAAGCTGCTTTTCTTATGTAAAAAAAAAAAAAAAAAAGAAAAGAAAAGAAAAAAAGAAAGCTTGGTAAGGTGTCTGTACTGGGTGCTGAATTCTACTTCACCCCGGGCGCCGAAATCTCTAGTTACGGCCCTGGTTTACGGTATTTAAATAAAAAAACTGTTGACATGTAAAAAGTTCGAACGGAGTGACTACAAAACGGAATACCGAGCTCATTCATGGTGTATGGCATGCTTTAACAATGAGAAAGGCAATTAACTTTAAAACGTCGGCACAATCAAGCCCTTAAATGAGATATGAACTTCTTTTTCTGAACATTTGTAATCTCTAGGTTGAAATTGGTAAGGGTAATTTTAATTTTTCATTGTTGGGTAAAGACAGGAAGATTGTGCTGATATATTTACTGGAATAGTCAACTGCTTTCGAGCTTCTTTAAAAGTATGAGTAATTTCATGTGTTTAGGCACAACTCTTCTTCGTCGTTCAATCACTCATTTTCCTCCTTAATTATTCTTTGTTTTTGGCTGGGGTTAAAATAATTGAAGTAAATGATGTAAGCTGGTTCTCAAAATAATTTAGTGCAAACATTACTAGATAATTATTGGTCAAGTAATTAAGTTCTATCACTGACGGTTTTATTCAAAGTAACTTATAATCTTTCATACTTTGTGTAAATTGAAGAAACTTTTTTCCAATAAGAAAGTAATTTATCAATACTTGTATTTTCACTTCCAGTATGTCTTTGTGATAATGTTTGTGACATTTTAACATGTTACAAGCTTTGCTTACTTAATATACATTAATATCATCACTGAGCAAATCAGAATGTTTTAATTTAGAAAGTTGAACATTCACATTCAACTTGATAAACTAGTCCTATTTTACCCTGACCGAAGAAGAAGAGAGTTGTTCCGTTGACAGCTCTCATGACTTATTTATACTTTTCTCGAGTAATCTTGATGAGTACGAAATTTTAATTATGTTGTCCTCACTAAGCAAATTCAATGAACATTCTTGTGATTACTGTATCTTGTTTTCTGCTTTGTTGAAGTGATGTCTGAATCTCAATCAGCCTTCACACTTTTGAAGACTTGGACTATGATGAATTTTGTTTTTCAAGGAAAGTCCCCAAAGGATATAATGTCTGCAGCAGAGATGGAATAGATCAGTGGGTCAAGATTTGTGAGTGGGTCAGTAGGTCGTGGTAAGCAGGACGTGACCCACTGCTACCTACCACCCACCGTGACCCACTCTGACTCACCGACACACTCAGACCGACTGACTCACCCTATTCAGTCCATAGTAGACAGCATCTTCTGAACACTGGTGAATGTGCCTGTGTTTCACTTTCAAGGCCTCCATTTTATTCCTCTTTCATTTGTTTCTGTTTACTTATCTGAGGTGAGTATATATATGTGAAAAAAAGAACTTCATGTATTTTGGATATTGATATTTGTAACTGTTGTAACAACAATAGGACTTACTACCTGGCATTCGAGATACAGCCTGTGAGTTTTTAGAGGAGCTAACTACTGAAAAAAAAATTTTTTTTGAATCACCTGTAATACATGAATTATTACATAAAAGCGAATGTAACTACACCCTCCATTCCAAAAGAAACCGAACTTTTGAAAACAAATAGTACCACTAGTGCCATCTGTTGTAATATTTTACCGGTAGATGGCGTATTCCCTCATTGACAACTAGTATAAATGTCATGACATTTGGATGCACGGCAAAAAAGTTATTGCGTTTCAACTGTCAGTGTGTTGTGTACATCGGTCGGAAAATGAGTTTCAAACAACGAGCTGCAATTGAGTTTTGTGTTAAACTGGGTAAAACTTTTAGTGAAACGCACCAAATGCTACAAAATGCATATGGTGATGAGTGTCTATCCCGTACGCAAGTTTACGAGTGGTTCAGGCGATTCAAATCGGGTAGAGAGACGCTGGATGATGACGAAAGATCAGGCCGTCCCAGAACCGGATTATCGGAAGAAAACATCGAAAAAGTGCGTGAATTCATCAAACATAACAAACAATCGTCGGTGAAAGTTATTGAAATGGAATTAGGCATTCCTCAAACAACCGCATACCGCATTTTGACCGAAGTTTTGGGCCTTAAGAAGGTTAATTCGCGGTTTGTACCACACAAACTCACCGAAGACCAAAAAGTTGATCGAATTGGGCATTGCAAAGACATCGTTAAAAGTGCTCGGCAGGATCGAAACTTCTTGAAATCGATTGTAACTGGTGACGAGACGTGGTGTTTTGAATATGAGCCCGAAACAAAGTGGCAAAGTACTGAATGGAGAGCGCCGGATGAAGGAACACCCAAAAAAAGTCGCTTGGTGAAGTCAAAAGTTAAGGTGATGCTGATTTGTTTCTACGATCCAAAAGGAATTATCCACAAATAATTTGTTCAGCCCGGCCAGACAGTCACTGGAGAGTTTTACTTGGGCGTCATGAAGCATTTGCTGGCAAGAATTCGTCGTATTCGGCCCGAATATCGCGAAATCGGCAGTTGGACTCTTTTGGACGATAATGCACCATCACATCGTTCACGACTTGTAACTGAATTTTTGGTCAAAAATCACATTATTCGGTTGCATCATCCGCCCTATTCACCAGATCTCGCTCCGTGCGATTTCTATCTGTTCCCGAAACTGCATTTGGCGATGAAAGGAAAGTGGCACGCATCGATTGATGCCATTGAGAAGGCGCGACCGCCATCCTAAAGTCCATTCCAATAAAGGACATGGAGAAGTCGTTTGACAACTTGTTGGAGCGTGCAAATATGTGTATCGATGCAGAAGGGGAATACATTGATTAATAAAAATGATTTGTTCCAAAATGTACATTGCTTTTTTGTTTTTTCAAAACGTTCGGTTTCTTTTGGAATGGAGGGTGTATATGTGAGTGATGACCACGGACAAATGGCAAAGCCAAATGAAATGAATTTTGGTAGATAGTTAGACCCTAATCCCAACTGGGATGTTATCATATCACTTTTATTATAATACATGTACTAAAGGGGGAGAGGAGGTCCAAGTTTCTACGAAAAATTGAGTATCTCACTAGTCGTTCTACTCAGGGAATGAAATTCAGTATATTAACTCTTTATTAAAAATAAACAGAACGTGTTCTAGCAGTTTTTAAATTTCTCTTCTATGGGGGAGACTTTCTACATATGGGAAATTGGTAGTGGGTTCATTTGTAATACTAATCAAAAACGATCGATATTAGTTGAGAAAAAATTAAGAAACAATTATTAATTGAGTCACAAAAAATACAGTCTCAATTAATTAGAAAGCAGTGGTATCATATATCCACTACTTTCTAATATAATAATTTTTGAATCATGTTTATTACATGGAGCCTTCTCAGCACAAGGCAATAAAGCTATAAGGTTGCGAGAAATATGTATATACACAATTTGTACTGTAAGTTTAATTACATGGAAGTCTTAAGTTTTCACTGCATACTTAATTATATGGAAAACCTTACATCTTTTTTCACACTTACTTTGGTCCACTATACCTTGAATTGAGACTTTCAAATTTCATCCTATTTTCCACTGAAAAGTATCTGTAATTCAGCAAGGAAATAATTATATATAATACTTCAAATTATCGTAATTTTACCCATGACAAACACTTTACCATTTTATATTGTAAAGGTCAGATCCACTTTATTGTAACAGAGCGGTGCTTGAGCGATTGACCGTAGAAATTCAAACTCCGATTAGTGATAATTTCACAGCATTGTTTAATTGCAAGTGTAAATTTTTTAGTCGGTGGACAGGAGGACGTGGATCATGGGTTAAAGTTGATTACGATGGGTTTTGATGGGTAGTGGGTCAGAGTGCGTCACGTTAGGTAGTGGGACATATTGGATCACGGTTTGTCGAAGTGGGTCATGGTGGATGGTGGATCACAGTGGGTCATGGTCACGATGGGTGGTGGGTCAATGGGTTGTGGGTCAATATTTCATTGACCTATATCATCTGAACAGTGATCAGAAATAACGAATTGAAGCAAGCGTCATTCCTTATGATCGCTGTTTAGACATTTTCTCCTTTATATATTTTCCTTGGAACATATATAACATGATAGTTTAAACTAATACTTGAAGGCATTGAAGGTTGCTTGAGATTCCTCCATCACTTTTTCAAGCTTGACGTATTATAAGTAACAATGCACTGCCTTTCTTTGCTAAACAAACGCATGTTTAATTAGATGCGTAACCGCGGTCTCAATTAATGCGGATAATCAACACTATTGCATTTGCTGTCACTACTGGAAGTAAGATTTCTTTATAGATTAATTGGTATTTTAGGCTTCAAGACTTTTACTTGCCTCTTGATGTGACACTCGTCAATGAGCACGTAAGGTTGTAATGAAAAATAAGACAGAATTAAATTGTTCATTACGGAGCAACAGCCTGAAAGAGGTTTGATTTAAAGAGGATGAGTGTCAAGAAAAAAATAGATTTTGTTGCGGAGGATGATAGGTAAATATAAAAGTTCATAGCAAAACTATACGTATAAGGTTAAAATTTTTAAGGGGATCACAATAGTTTCAAGAAGCAAAGAAATATGAAGTTTGTTTACAGGGTGTCCAAAAAGTCCTGTATCATAGATGAGAGCACATTTGTTCACTGTGCCCTGTTGAATTCTACCCATGTTTTGAAGCGGAATGTTAAAGGTTGAAAATGCGGGGGGAGGGGGGACAATTTGGGCAAATTGCTTTCCTTATATATCCTTTGTTTTCGTGCAAAGATGAGGCCCGTCGCGAATCTATACGCTGCATTACAACAGAGATTAACCGTACTCCCAGAAAGCGTAGTTCATCGAACTCAAAGTAAGCCTCGGGCTCCTTGACGATCAATACAGTTTGCCTGAAATCTAGTGTTCAAGTAGTTTAGTATGAGCAAGACGTAGTGTGCTAGGGCACCAACTTGCATGGACCATGCTTTCTTTATATGTTCTAATAACAAAGTGCAATATTCTTATCTATGTTCAAGAAATGACCACACAATATTAGTTTGTATTCACGATCGTGGGGAAGGAAAAGTCGCACCTTAAATGGATGTAGTTTTCCTTTGGGTTATCGTGAATGGCTGAGCGTCTTGTCTTATCCTCGTGTCCTCCCTTCATTTTCAAATACCGTATTTACGCAATCCTAAAACGCACATTTTAAATTATTTTTCAGCCCCAAAATTGAGGTGTGTCTTACATTCGAGTTTGCAAGTTTAGGCCTACATTTTGTACTGTCAGTAAGGCCCAATTTACAGCAGAAAACGATTGAGTTTTACCGGAGATAGTTAATCTCGTTAGTCATGATTCTGTGAAAAATGTGTACTAGGAATAGCCACATTTTCCGAAAAATGGGAAATTGTTTTATCCGGAAATTGGAAACTGAAAATGGATAACGAAAAATTTTCATTGTGTTTTCACATGTTTATTTATCTTTTTCATTCTTAAAAGTCAATACCGAGAGTTTTCATCGTCTCACATTTGAGGGCATTTTAGGATCGCGTAAATACGATATCTAAAATGTCCTGCAACCCGCTTTAATTGAAACCTACGCTTGAATCTGCCAAACTTTTATTCTTATGAACTTTTAGTTGAGATGCATATTCAACAATTTTTCCTATGGCCACGGACTTTCACCCCAACGAAACTACGTTGGGAACCTCGGAAACACTTAATACATACAGAAGTGACAATAATGTTTAAAATTGTAGAAATCTTGTTCTCACACATTTTCACACTTCTTGTATATTACAGCACTTTTGAAGTATTCTGTAGATATATAAATGAAAGTCAACGCTTTATTTTTACATAACAGAAAATTAGATTTGAAGAAAAAAACGCCATACAGTTTACCTCAGTTGCATATTCACCCATTTAAAGGAAAGTAAACGTTTTGTTTTAAAAGAACTGAACACTGTTTGAAATTGAAAGAAATGTTTTCAAACCTCAGATGTTATTTCACTTAACCCATTTCAGGAATTTTGCAGAAATTTTAAAGTAACATGCATACAGGGTGTATCAGATCACCCGTCCCAGGCTTTTTTTCGGCTCGTAGTGCACATATACACTTCAAGCAACAAATGGTAATGCTTTCATATTTGGTTCTTCAACTAAGTCAAACTAGCTTCAGGTATTCTTATTATGATAATGCCATTAAGCGATCGGCTAACTGCTTCACACGGCATTTGATACATAGATTTGGTGTCCCAAATACTTCTCTGCAACACAGACTGTCACAGCGAAAGCAGGGAATGAAATTACCTGTTACGGAGTTGAAAAAATACTTTCCCCGATATGTATGGAAAAGAGCTGAAATGCCATGTGAAACAGTTAGCTGATCGTTTAATGTCATTATCACGGTAAGAATACCTGAAGCTAGTTTGACTTAGCTGAAGAACAAAATATCAATGGCAGGTTCAACAAAGATAAACAGAGTGCTGTGAAAGGTTTTTGTACGAGTTTAAGAAGTGACTTCCCAATTTATTTGTTAGAACACCTGTGTCTACAAGTATTTTGAAATCTTTGAGTTTTATTTCCCACGCTTATGGCGTCTAGGCTAATGGGGAGGACAATGATGAGAAATGAATTAATTGGTGGAATCAAGAAAGTGGAACCTGGAGGAAACCCACACACACGGTGTTTGTCCGCCACAAAGGTCACTTGGCGGAGCTGTGATCAAACCAATAACTATGCAGCAGAGGTGAACGCTCTTCCACTGAGCCACCGCGGCCCGTAAGTGTATCGTGAACATCAACTTTCAATAAAGAAGAAATTGCAAAGTTCTATACAAATTAGTGCACACTGATGAACAAATGTTCTTTTCCAACATCACGAATACTGAACTCATGAGATTGTTGCATCATGTGTTCATGTTAATCCCAAAGTGATATGTGAAAAACGGAAACGAGTTCTGGGCAAGTTGACGTCGGGCTAGGGTTGCCAGACATCCCGGTTTTCAATGAAAGAATTAACTGTCCCGAAAAAGGCTTTCAGGGCGCCTGTTTTTGCTCTTCAGATTGAAAAAGAAATCAGTCCGCAAGAACTAGTATGTCTCACCTGAAAATGGAAGGTAGTATTTCTGACTCAAATGATGACGCAACAAAGAAAAGAGTATCTCTTCAATCATAAATGGGAGAGTGTGTCGTAATTGGCGCAATATTTAGACACAAAAGCTCGGAATTCGGAATAAGGGACACCAGACAGCTCTCCCGTTACCTCTCCACATTTTTTATACATCCTTTGTGGGGCTTCATTTGTGATAACTGTATATAAAAAGAATGAAATGGAAAATTGTAAGTAGCTACTAATCTGAAAAAAAAAAAAAAAACAGGTATAATCGATTCTTACCAAATGAGTAGGAACCGTGATCTTAATGGCTATATAGCGTGAGATTGGTGTCCCGGTTTTTTGCTTACAAAATCTGGCAATCCTACGTCGGGCGAAAGAGGTCTGAATATAACATTGATATTCTGCGTGAGTGCTACTGGCCAGTTTGTACTACCCCTCTTCATAGTCGTACTTCCGCGCCAGAGAATGAGTGAGGGACTTTTTGTTAATGCTCCACCTGAGGGTATTGCTGTAGCACAAAGTACTGATTGGATAACGAGTGATACTATTTTTAACTTCGTTGCAACACTGTGAAATTCTGTCATCCTTCCCCTCACATCTAATTGTTCTGCTAATTGTTATGGACATTTCAGCCACAAAGAACTGAATGTGATTAAATATGCGAGGGATCACAGGATTCACTGCTCAGTACTCCTCCACATATTACTCACAAGACTCAACTCACTGATAGGTGTTTTATGACACCATTTCAAGACGCATAAAATGATGCTTGTTCACTGTGGATACGCAAGAATGCTGGAGTAAAGACATCCGAATACGATGTAGCGCATCTTGTTTCAGAAGCATACCAAAAGGTATGTCATATGGACGTAGCTCCCTACCGATTTGAATTCACTGAACCCTCAGATATTCACAGACACTGACTATCTGTCCGCAAACGTCCACGAGTATCTGATCGGCATTTTGTGTACAAAGAATTGGGCACGTCCATCCTCACCACAATAAATGTCTGCAAATCAGGCGACATGTTCAGGATAAACGGTCTCCCGACATCCTTGATGCAGTCTTTATGATTCCCCAAATCTCAACAAGACAATTAGCTAGGGATGCTGCTATGAGCCACATAATGATTTGGAGGACTCTTCACAATAACGCTTATCCTTATCATGTTCGTCTGCACCAAAAACTCCGAGAACAAGATTTACATAACCATCTGGAGTTTTGTCAATGGGTGAGCGCCAGGAACCTATGTTTCACCAGAACATTCTGTGTACGGATGAGGCGACCATCAAGATTAATGTAGGTCAACGTACACAACGCTCACTATTAGTCCAGCGAGAATGCTCACTGGGTACGTGAAGTTGACAATCAACATATCTGGAGTCTAAATGTCTCGTGTGGTATAGTGGGAGGCCAAATTGGTCCTTACTTCTTCGAAGGTACTTTAACAGAAGTAGGATACGATAAGTTTTTGTCAGATGTTCTTTATGAGCTCTTGGAAGAGGTCTCATTAGCAACTCGTGAAATAATGTCAACTCATTTTGCATTTTGCAAGAGTTGCCGGACAAACTGTTGCTCATTTATTTCCAAACAGGTGGATCGAAAGAGGAGGCCGTTTCCTGGTCAGCTCGTTCTCCGGACTTGACTCCTCTCGATTTTTCTTTTGGGGACGAGTCAAGGAGCTGGTTTAGCAAGAGCGTCCTACTACAAGGGAAGACATAATGAACAAGATCTATAATGTCTGTCATGGACTAAGAGAAAATGAAGTGTTAAGAGCAATCTACAATGTTTCGGTGCGCATTCGAATGTGTACCGCACGTGCTGGATGATCCTTTGAACATTTATTGTGAGTTTTATTTTTTTTTGGGGGGGGGGGTGAGTACGAAATTTTGGTGAGAATGTTCAGAACTTGCAGTTCATCTTATTTATTTTATTTATTATCTTCAGTTTGTTTATTTGTACTATTCTTGAACAATTGTTTGTGCAATGAGTTCCGAAAAGTGATTTATTAAAATGTTTACATAATTTAAGAAGACTAAGAGAATGGCAGTAATTTCGTAAGTTTGATTTTTTTTTTGGGAGTGGGGTTGTTGTTGAACTTTACATCCAAATTTGTTTCATACGTAGTTTAAAACCAAAGAGTGTTTTTCTCTGTTTTAAATTGGTTCAGATACCGAAATTTAAACGTACTGTTCTGTAATATTGTTTTCGTTTGTTAAGTAGACGAGATATGCCCTAACATTTGATACTGAATGCTGTAAAGAGTTTTCAACAACTATTTAATAGAACATGTGCTATCTGATGTTCTTTTGGAGTCATTACCAACTAAAACTGTTGTTCTTAGTTGTAATTCAACAGCAATAGATGCCAAACCATAGTTTTAAAAAAATGTTCCTGTAAAAGTTGGTTTTCTTTTCAATAATACTTCCAAATAAATCGAAATTTGTACCACTCTCCATTTGAAATTTTGGAGTTTATCTCCCGCTGAAGTATTCTCGCTACACCACTGAATATGAAAGAATCACAGTTTGATTCTTCACATACGATTTGGTAGTTTATTTTTTGTTTCATGTATCTACGTGCACTACGAGGCAAGAAAAGTGCCTGGGACGGGTGGTCTGATACTCCTTGTATATAGTAAAAATCTGAAGGAACAGAATAAAGAGCTCGTCGCTCCATCAGATAAATACATACATATCTGTTACCATAACTGGAGGTGCGTAAAACATCTATACACAGCTTCGCCGGAAGTCCGCTTCATTGTAAGGCTAATTGGACGCCCAAGCAAACGTTGGTACTTCTGCTTGAATGGGCGCAGAAATTGCCTGAAACTGTACGCAAAAAAGCATCTATACTGGACTCCGAAGAGGTACTTGAGTGAATTGTCTCCAGAAGAACGCCAGTTTGGGAACAGGCAGAAGTACATCAATTTTGAAGAAAAAAAGTTGACTACGGTGGCATCCTCAATGTCTAGAGACGATATATCCAAAAACAAATTTCTATACTCCAGCCGTTCTACCGGTTGCAAAAAGGATACGTTTTATGACGGTCTCCAAATTGGTAGACGGATTTAAATATATATATATATATATATATATATATATATATATATATATATATACGAATAATTTAAATGCTGCTTGCAGGTAAGTTGTGAACGACATATGGAAAATCCACATTCATACTTAAAATATAGGGCCTACATGCTGTATCTAATCGTACGTAAGGGGCATACATACAATAGTGATGCTGTCTAACGCATGAACGTAACAAGCGTAAGTACAGTACGGTACATCTTATGATACATACTTCTTGCAATTATGTTGATCACTAATAGGGGCATAGTCAGTATGTCTCCTCACTATTAATCCGTATATACGGTCATGACTAGATTATACACACGTATGAAGTGTTACTGTAGATGATGTCGCAAAAGCACACCCGTAATTCCCGTCTCGATGTGCTTATAGACCATAACTGTTATTGTCGCCTCGATGTGCTTATAGACCACACCCGTCATTTCTGTTCAGATGTGTTTAAAAACCACACTCTTCTTCAACGGAACAATCGACTGTGTGATTATATGCCACACATGTCTCTGAAGGGTGAACATGAGATCCGAACGACTTGAGCTTCCACTGGGAATCGACCCCGGATCTTCTCTGCCGAAGGCGCGTGCACTAAACATAATTGCGAGGAAGCTTTCCAGACAGTATGAGTTTGTCATCTAGGACAATAGCATTGTGTCTGTGGGTCTCTCTCTCTCTCTCTCTCTCCCTTTTTTTTTTCGTTCTCGGTTTTAGAGTTTCGTTCGAGTCAAGAAAAAGTCTCTTGAAAGTGATAATTATTTTCAGAAACTACAGGGAGACCTCTGTCTCGTTTCGAATCTTGTTGCGAAAATTATGTTTTGTATTTATTATTAGCCTACAGAGCATAAAAGTAGACCCTAATCTTAATATTTTATTTTTCTTTGATTTATTTATTTATTTATTTATTTAGAAAACAACACAACAGGCTTAATGCCTAATTATAGTGTCGTATAATACATACATATACATATATACTTTTACCCGTACAATTAATCAATGCACTTCGAGTGTCAGGTACTCGGTAATCTTGTTTCTAAATACATATTTTGACATACTGAATATATCTAATACATCAGTTTTATGACTTAATTCATTGTAGGAGTCACACTTTCTCCACAGCGGAGATTTACTGACAAGGAAGGGTCACGCAGTGGCTCCGATGAGATCCGAACGAGACAATTGTGTTTGCATTTGAAATGTTATAACTAGATGAATCCCAAAGTTATACGTGCCACCGGGAGGAATATCGTGAGTTATAACATATTTTGTAATGTAAGAACTACAAAAAAATTACATGGCAGAATAGTTTGAACCGAGTCATTTGTTCGGAAACGGTTGGGTAAGTGGAAAACTCGACCAACACGTATCCCATCATTTTCAATGACAACCTTTTTGGGGTAAAAAACTTTGTCCCAGGGTCCCCCGCAGGGTCCCAGACGGGGTCCAACTCAAAATTTTCAAATGGCAAAGGGGGTTAAGTGGCACATCATTTGAAAGCTGTTGTAAAATGAAAGAAAATGCAGCAAGTCTCGACTCTCTACAACAACCCTGTGCAATATGACGGAGGGTCAAAATGTAAACAAAAACTTAATTGAAAAGTCCATGGTCACCCCTATAAATCGGAAATGGTGAGACTTGAATATAGGAAGGAAGTCTGGCATTATGTTCAAAGTACAACAATTTAAGTGAAAACGTCTTGTCCCAGGGTACCCACAGGGTCCCAGGTGGGGTCCAACTAAAAAGTTTCAAATGGCAGGAGAGGTTAAGAAGCTCATCGTTTGCTAGATCCAGTTAAATGAAAGTAGATGGAGCAAGTCTTGACTTTCTACGACAACCCTGTCCAAAATTGTGGCCGATTAAAATGTAAATAAAAGCTTAATTGAAAAATATGGCTATCTTGAATCCAAGGTGCTTAAAACCTGTCATTCATAACAGTACAAATCTAAATCTCTATTTTTCTCTATTATGTATTTAGAAATACTAGGAAGACTAAACAACAATTGAATTTCGATTCACTTCAACTATTATTTCATTCGGTAACAACATATATATGGTTTTTCTTAATGCACGTTCGTCACGGTTCTCTCGGCATTATTTACTTGAATATAACGAATATGCGATGAACACACAACTATGACTTCCTACTCATAGTTAAAAAAAAAAAAAAAAAGTTGAATACCTTCGGGTATTTTTCTAATTTTGTCATACGTAGTTCATACAGAAAGAATTTGCTGCACCAGTAAGTTGGGGGCTCTATTGTAACGTATTCGTGATGGTTACATTTGTATGTCATTCGTTGGTTTGATCTCAATACTTCAAACAATACCAAATAAAAAAAAATCATTTGCAAGATTGGCAAGTAGTACCAAACATATGTAAGTCATTTCAGTGCATCGAACTGCGTCAAACTTTGTTGGCTTGGTCACAGTATTCCAAGAAATAACATGTTTATATACAAACTCATTTTCCACGCTGGCAGCCATATTGGATTACAGATTATAGTCTTTGATATTTTATGGACTATTAATCATAAACGTTCACTTCTCCAACACCAGTGGTGTGAGCTGGATATGCGTTCGATACATAGTGCGGCATTTTGAACTCAAGATGTCGCGTTTTTGAACATTTTGCATATTTTAGTCACGTACTAATCAACATTAATGCCAGATTTGTTTTCCTAGCTTCAGCAGTTTGGTATGCTTATCCTTTCGATATAGGTTTTAAGCGGCCATCTTGGATTGTTTTCCAATTTGTTTACATTTTGACCCACCGCAATTTTGGACAGGGTTGTCGTAGAAAGTCGAGACGTGCTCCACCTTCTTTCACTTAACAAGAGCTTTCAAACGATGTCCTACCTCTCTTGCCATTTGAAATTTTTTAGTTGGACCCCACCTGGGACCCTGTAGGGACCCTGGGACAAGACGTTTTCACTTAAATCGTTATACTTTGAAAATAATACCACACATCCTTTTCTGTTTTCACATTTGTCTCACCATTTCCGATTTATAGGGGTGACCATGGACTTTTCAATTAAGTTTTTGTTTACACTTTGGCCCGTCGCCATTTTGCACAGGGTTGTTGTAGAGAGTCGAGACCTGCTGCATTTTCTTTCATTTTACAACAGCTTTCAAATGATGTGCCACTTAACCCCCCTTGCCATTTGAAAATTTTGAGTTGGACCCCATCTGGGACCCTGCGGGGGACCCTGGGACAAAGTTTTTTACCCCAAAAAGTTTGTCGTTGAAAATGATGGGATTCGTGTTGGTCGAGTTTTCCACTTACCCAACCGTTTACGAACAAATGACTCGGTTCACACTATTCTGCCATGTAATTTTTTTGTAGTTCTTACATTACAAAATATGTTGTAACTCACGATATTCCTCCCGGTGGCACGTATAACTTTGGGATTCATCTAGTTATAGAATTTCAAATGCAAACACAATTGTCTCGTTCGAATCTCAGCGGAGCCACTGCGTGACCCTTCCTTGTGAGAATATTTGTTCGTGCCCTTTCACAGAAAAATATACCAGTATTCCCTGGTCTTGTTCTGCCTGTTGGAACGCTCAGATATATTTTCGTGAGTAGCTCTGGACAGTCAATTTTATTATTTAATACTTTATATAAAAATAGTAAATCAAACATCTTTCGTCGATTCGTCAACGTTAGGAAATTCAAACTCCTTACTAAGTCCACGTAGGGAATCTGTTTGGGATAGAAAGCTGTTTTCTTGTACGTAAGCATTTTTAGAAATTTAAATTGTATGTTTTCTATCGCTTGTAAGTATTTATTTACATTCGGTGTCCAAATAACGCACGCATATTCTAATCGGGACCTTACGTACAAATTATAAAGTTTAATGAATGTTGACTCGTTTTTAAACTCTTTACCCATTCTATAGATAAAACCGAGGTTTCTGAATGCAGCGTTGGAGATTGCATCAATGTGATGAGAGAAGGTCAATTTTGAATCAAAAATTACTCCTAAATCTTTAACTGAATTTGGTTTACACAGAGATATGCCATTAATTATATACAGATGATTGATGGGATTTTCTTTCCTTGAGAACGATAAAGACTTGCATTTAGAGATATTCAATGAAAGTAATTGATGACCTGAGTAATAACAAATTTTGGAACTTTTGTGTGCAATTTGCACATATGGAACCTTATCCGTTGTATATGTGAACTACTTATACATATTTGTCAATGAGGCCATTTTAACATCTGTTACACTTAGAAGTGATTCTTTCAAATGTCATTTCATCTGCCCGTCTGTCCATCCTCCTGGAAGACCCTCTGTTTCCTCGCCTCATTTCGTCCTAGTCTCGAGCGGTGCCGGATGAGCTGAATAGAACATGTGTTTCTTGTAATTGGGTGATAATATTCTGCTAATTGGAGGGAAAAAATGTTCATATATATATAGAAATCTCGTCCCTTGCCACGCACAGGAAGCTCTATTTCAAAATATAGGGCCAAGCCATCCATATCTTCCATAGTTCCGGGAGTTCTTCATATCTAGTGTCCTTATTGTGAAAAACATGTTTTTTAAAGGATGTACTAATAATGTGTTTGTCATTAATAAATGATGTTGAATATCATAGATAAGAATGCAAGGAAACTTGAGTATGGTTTTGGAATATTACTTTTGCCCTTTATTTGTTGTTTCTGTTTTGTTTTTCTATTACAACTAGCAGTGTCACGTGTACACCACGTGAAAGAGTTTGGTTTCTATGGCTAATATTTTTTCAGTTAATATTGAACCCAAAAATGGCAGTACATTTTTATCATTTAATTTAGAAGAGATATTGGAGTGGTTTGTAGTGAACAAGGTCGTACTTTGTTAATTTTCTCCACGTTGTCCCGTTTCCTCCCCCATTATTATTCCACCATTCTTTTTATTTCATTATCTTTCACGTTCACTAACCATCCGTCTGCTTTAGCCTAACTCTCATATTAGTGGACGTTGAACTACTAATCTAATTTCATTTTCACCTTCAAATACTCTTTTCGACCTGACTTTGTAATAAAAGGTGCAGTGGTGTTCAGTATATATATAAGTTTTCTGATCATTCAGTACTTCCAAATCTTATTTACCTGGCGCCGAATTACGCAAACTCTGAATACCTGACACCCCGCTTAGTAAACCCTATATATTTCGCGCCTCCATTCCCCCCTTGTTGGTCATATATGTTTCTTGACTTACCTCCTTTTGTGATTTCAGATCTAGAATTGGATTATCAAATCTTCAATACTACTACTACTACTACTACTACTACTACTACTAATATAATAATAATAATAATAATAATAATAATAATAATAATAATAATAATAATAATAATAATAATAATAATAATAATAATAATAATAATAATAATAATGGGGGCCGCGGTGGCTCAGTGGTAGAGCGTTCACCTCACCTCTGGTGCTTAGGGTCCCGGGTTCAATCCCAGCCCACGCCAAGTGAACTTTGTAATGGACAAACACCGTGTGTGTGGGTTTCCTCGGGGTTCTTGTGTTTTCTCCCACTTTCTTCATTCTATCATTTCATTCATTTCTCCCATCACCGTCTCCTTTAGCCTAACCGGCATAATCGTAGGACGTAAAACTCAAAAATTTCATTTCATTCTTACTACTACTAATAATATACCACCTAATAATCATATTCTTACCAATTTATACTTCCTTCAGCAAGACCTCTGCATACCACTGTAGTGGGGTATTGTTTTTTTTTTTTTTTTTTTTTACCTACTTTCTAATGAAATTAAGTTCTTACTCAATAGTTACTTCTGAGTTTGTATGGTATTTAATCTAAAGTCTCTTTGTTACAATATTCGTAATCTTTGTAATTACAAATGTAGTTTAATTGTCTCAGTAACTTTCGTCTTCTTACTTGCTCCTTACAGTGGACTATATCAACTGTTATCAACGAAAATTAGTAATTTTAGATTTTCGATAGCACTATGATCAGGGTGCGAACTTATCATACTGAAAGTGAAATAGATAGGAGGGCTCAGGAATAAATAAATTAATTAATTAATTAATTAATTAAAACTTTTCACTGGAATGCTTTGACATAGGGAGTTCGCATATTTAAATATTTATGATTATTAAACTATGCAGAATTAAGGAGGTGGCTAATCATTGGATCACCCGTTTTGATTATGCATGATTTTTTTTCTTTTTTAAAAACGTCTCATTGTTATATTCTATATGGTGAAGGATATTAAGGATTAGTGAAATGAATAATTGTGAAATTAATTTTTTGTGCTTTATCGAACCCGGGACCTGTGCACCAAAGGCACATACACTAGCTTCTAGACCAGCAGAGGGAGGGCTAGTTACTTACATCTGAATTACCATAATTAATTTGCAAACAATACTTCTGCCAATAGTGTAACTTCATGCACTCCCAGCAACTTATTGATGGGAGGGAATTTTATTCCAAACCTTGACTATGATTGTTAAGTCTTCATCCCGACGAAATTAAAATGCCGCTAATTCTACAGTAATTATGTGATATCTTCAAATAGATAAAAGATAATCAAAATCTAGAACAAGAGCGCCCTAGACAATATTATTTTACATGAGAAACCGTTATCATGACTCACTTATCTGCTTTCGATTTCGAGCCATTTTGAAAATCGGCATTTATTTTCGCGTTTCTAAACGGTTGAAAACGGAAAGCCACTAGGTGACTTGTGGTAACGGTACCTCACGCAAAATAATATTGTCTAGGGCGCTCTTGTTCCATATTTCAATTATCTTTTATCTATTTGAAGATATCACATAATTACTGTAAAATTAGCGGTATTTTAATTTCGCCGGGATGAAGACTCTTAATTCGGTGGAAAGATTTGTAGCTTCGTAGTTAATATTGTTATTGAATTACCTGCACTAGCTACTGCAACCAGGGCCGTAGCTAGAGATTTCGGCGCCCGGGGCGTGGTAAAATGTGGCGCGTCCTACACTCACTTTACCAAGCTTTTCGTTAAGAGAAGCAGCTCTTGCTGTTAATCGGCTGAATTTTTATCAAGCTGCTTGGACAGACTATTGTAACAACCAAAGCGATCATTATGAATTCTTTTACAAATAAGACCTGTTTTAAAGACAGTTATTTTGGACTTCTAGTTAAACTTGACAAAACTACCTTTGGTTGTATACAGATCCACTTGGAGAACAGTTATGGAAATTTACAATGTTTCATACTATAGTAAGAAATTAAATTTCAGTACATTAATAATTGTGTTCCTTTAACATGTTCGAAATGGGTGTCATCATTAATTTCCAGTAATAATTGTAAACTTTTGTAATTTTATCTGTATATGATCACACAAATGGCATTTTAATTTCAAATATATATATATATATATATATATATATATATATATATATATATATATATATATATATATATATATATATATATATATATATATATATATATAGTGAAATGTAACGAAAATTCAGATGAAGCCTTTTTTGGGAATTTCTCGATACTGATCGAGGGTGGTGAAATGCAAAATATAGTTTGGCTACTGCACACGTTTGAAATTATAGTAATTACATAATTTCTGAATGAATGAAAGTACTGAATTTAAGGTTATTTATTATTAATTAACATACTACTAAACACACTAACACATACTCATATATGAAAATGAAATCTTTCAGTTTTGCTTCCCACTATTATGGTGGCTAGGCGAAAGGAGACGGTGATGAGAAATGAATGAACTGGTGGAATAAATAAAGTGGGAGGAAACGGGAGAACACCGAGAAAATCTAATCACACACGGTGTTTGTCCACCACAAAGTCCACTTGGCGTGAGCTAAGATCAAACCAAGGACCCCATGCATCAGAGTTGAACGCTCTGGCACTGAGCCACCGCAGCCCCCGAAATATATACACCTAGATATATACGTATAGTGCGTGTATATGTTTGTATATATGAATATATATAATAATATGACACAACTAGATACGTATGCATACAAAATATCCTGGCGATACAAGCAGTTGATGGTGAAATGATTCCAATAACTTCATTCAAATTGGAAGCCTTTCATACGTCAATAGCATATAAAAAAAAGTTATTGGTAGTAATCAGTCTTTGGAAAAGACGAAATTCGTTTGGTTAAGTTCTGACCCCTTAAGCCCCTATTCTACAACTGCTTCAACTTCGAAAATGTTATTATTCCCCATATTTACCTTCACTTTTAATATTCCCATGCAAACATCAGCTTGCGTCTCTACACTTCTCTCATTTTCATACTTTGATTCTCACCATCGTGATTAATCCGGTTGGGTAGAAAAGCATGATTAGCTAACCAAACTCGTCATCATCAAAACGCCGAACAGGTATTTTAGTATTTTAAACTTTGATTGTTTCTGATTTTGAAAAAACTCATACGTACGTACACTATAGGCCTAAGTCAACTTGGCAGCATCTATATCACATCGTCATTAAGAAATCATGTATAATAATTTTCTTTAAGTAATAAGTAAAAACTTGTGACCCTCATTGAAATGTTTGGGCTGCGCGCGGAGCGAGCAAGAAAATCTTCAACAAATCTATTTCCTCGCAAACTGACAATATTGATTTCATGGGGCGCCAATAGCTTTTCGGAGCGACGCGTCGTTTATTCATTTCCAACACTTTTCCTTTTTTCTTGCTCGTTCGGCGCCCTTTTGCTATCAGCGCCCGGGCAAACCACCCCAATCGCCGCCCCCCCCCCCTAGCTACTTCTCTGACTGCACCCAAGCATTCGACCTGCTGTATTGACACAAAAGTTTTAAATTTGCAAATTGCCTTCTACCTAATGGACGTCTGTTAATATTAGGTAGGCAGGCAGTGCAGTAGTGAAAACAATATACCAAATAGTTTACCATTAAAACGGAGCAAGTGCCATGTTTTGATATTCAAATGTAATTTTACTTTTAAATGTGTTTGAGAATAATATGTACGTTCCAGTTGTAGAATAAAATTTCTGATAGTTTCGAATCAAATGGAACTTCTAAATATTTTTACACTCGAACTTGAATGCGGAATACGTTGTTTACGTTATTACGGAAACTAAGAACGTTAATATCATTCTAAATTAGCATTATATACCCAAAATATTATATAACAGCTTAATTAATAACGGTGATTAATGCTGTATTCTTAGCAGTTTTAATGAAGAAACGCGAAACATTAACAAGTCATTTGACTGACTGCCATCTATACAGTGTTATGCTAATGTTCTAAAATGGCTGCTTCTCATTTTCTTCTTGGGAAATTGTTGTATTTGGCTATTGGTTTACCCATTCATCATTCTCGTTTCACTGTTTACTAACACACTGAGTGACATTGCACAAACATAAACAGCCAATCTGTCTGTCTGTGCAAGAGTGATGGCTACAATGTTTACGTTTGAAATATGTTTGAATAGTTTGGGCAGAATGTCAATTTCTTTCCTCTTGTTTTATTATTGTTCATGCTTTTTTCGTTTAAGTTTTAAAGGAACTTGTTAACACTTAATTAGCTCCATCTGCTACCGTATTAAAGAGAATGAAAACAATACTAACTTACATGATAATAATAATCAGGGGTAAAAGTGGATCTGAAAAGTTAGGGGGACGGTAGGTAGTGACATGACGTCACGCCGTTCCCCTGCCTGCCTTTGCCCATTGTAATTTTTTAGAAACTGGGGGGGGGGACGCCGTACATATTTGTTGCAGGTGGGGACGGCATCCCCCACGTTCACCCTCACTTTTACCACTGATGATAATAATAATAAAATTTGTAACGGAACATTTTCTTTTCACAAATAAGTCAGTGTTTTGAAGTAGTCTCCAATTGCTGAGTACTCACATCTAGGCTATGAAAGATAGGCAAAGCCAGTGGAAAAAATCTTCATTGGAGTCCCTGTTTCCAATGATTACAACACATAAGCTGAAATGTCCGTTGTTTACAAGGGAAGAATAAAGGTTATGGAAAATATTTTAAAACATATTGTATATTTGAACTTTCTTTTCTCAATCAAAATAATTGATTTCCGGTGGGGTCACTCGGTCGAAAAGGTATAACAGCTTTTTCAGGCCAGCCAACTTGAGTGAGGTTTTCCCTCAATCACACCAGACAAATGCCGGGATGGTACCTAACATAATGGTCCCAGGTCGCTTCTTCCTTCCCTTTCATGGGATAGTGTGCTCACCGAGTGACGTCAATCCCTTATAAATGTGATGGGCTAAATGGCCTTCGATACCGACAGCCCAGAAATCTAATTTCTATTCCTAATTCTAATCAATCAAAATAATTTTGTAGAACCTGAGTTGGATCCAAGCACTACTTCTAAAAATTAATTTCCAAAATTCAGTTTTCATGTAGTGAGGCATAAAACATCTTAAAAAATGTTATAGAAATATTTTCGGGCTGCGGCGGCTTTGTACTTTGTAATAAACAAATACTGTGGGGGAGGGTTTTCTCGAGATTCTCCCAAGCATCTCTTAGTATTTCCTTACCTTTCTTCATTCCATAGTTTCATTCACTATCATCTTCATAGGTGCTGACATTTAAGTTTCTTAATTTGTTCTCAGCCTTCGGCACAGGCCCGTATCCAAGGGGGGATCTTGGGGGGGCCTAAATTTTTGCCGGTCCCCTAAAATTTTCACGGTAGGCTTGCAAATGAACTATAATATGGTGATAAACTATAATGTGGTTGGATCGGGCGCCCTCTAACTTCTACCGCCAACCTTCATTTTTGGGCTGGCTACCGGCCTGCTTCGGCACTAATGTCATATATTCTTTTTTTTTCTGTTTTAAGTAAATCCAATAGACCAATGGTTCCCAAATTCTTCCTGAGATTTGAGAAAGACTATCAAGACCTGCTGAAATAAAATAAACCGTGAAATTATTTTTAAATTGAAAAGGCAATAAAAAATTATTTTTAGCATGATTTCTTAAACTTTATATTGAACAAACATCGTAAACATTGTGATTTTGTTTGTAAACTTTAAACGTGTTTAGCAATATTGGCCAAAATAAGAAGACAAAAAAAATATTAAAATAATAATAAAGACAGTCAAATCTTTAGAATATTTTACGGTAATTTGAGTGAACATAAACAATGATTCTCAACTGTCTCGTAATTTTCGTAAAGTAGCTATTTTACATAATAAATTAATAACATCAAGCACCAAGTTCTTTAAAGAAATATTTATACAAAATTACACTCACGAATTATTATTATCGTTATAAATGTGATATCGCTCGATCCTCGATATGTCGTTAAACCTGAAGAGTTTAAAATAGGTATTGATAAATAATTATTCAACACATATACATCACTATCGAAAATTTAACCTAGGATCGCATGCATTATAGTTTCTTTTTATTATTCGCCACATCAAAGTGTAATTTCGAAGTTATTTCGAACTCAAAAGGGCTCAATGGTAGAGCGTTCACCTCCGGTGCTTGGGGTCCCTGGTTCGATCCCAACTCGCGCCGTGTGGACTTTGTGGTGCACAAACACCGTGCTCGTGGGTTTTCTCGGGGCTCTCCCTTTTCCTCCCACTTTCTTCATTCCACCATTTCACTAATCTCTCATCATCACCGTCTCCTTTAGCCTAACCGGCATAACCGTGGGACGTAAAACTCGAACTCAAAAATTCGATGGGTATTCAGCACCTATTAAATACCTCCAATGAGTGCTTGAGCTCCGTTTTCCCTTAGCCTCGGATCATAAACGTGGGACGTTAAACTAAAAATATGTAACAGAACCCATTACCCTCTTCAGAAGCTAAATTTTCGAAAACGCTAGAACCATGCCTGCGTATTTTTAATGGGGAGTTAATATCGAGTTTCGTTTTCCTAACTTCGAGAGGTTCAGGAGATACTGTATTTTTGGCAGAAACTTTGAACCCTTTTCCCCCTTAGGACGTACACTTTAATGAAAATGACATGATAATCACCCAGTTCGAGCCAAGTATTAACTAGCCTATGTTCAAAATTAATTTCAAACGGCTTAGTAGTTTTTATTTACATAATAATGTAACACACAATGTCAATTTCATTCTTATGTACGTATGTATAATAGATTGGGTAGAGATTAAGGTTTAGCCTATACTGCTGTTAATGAAAATTGCACACCACAAGAAGTGACCAAAATGCGCCCAAGCTTGTAAGATTTGTGTGGCAGAGTACGACTTACGAACGACAACAATTTCAGCTATAACAGATGATGCATGAGTGGTCTTGGGAGCTTCCTCGGTTCGGTGTGCGACGTGCTATAGCTGTCAAAAGGATTATTCCCCTCTCCCAGCAATTATGAAGATTGCACCGGGTAAAATTGTAAAATCCCTAACAGCTCAAGATGTGCTAGGCACGTGACATTTAAGTGTCCCAGCTACTTTTTAGGTACCCGACACTTGCCACGTATGATATTCATATGCTAAGTAAGTATGTACTTCAGCTACCTAAAGTTTTAGGTACTTGTTGCACCTAATTGATATTTGCTACTATGTACCATAAATGTAATATCTGGCTCAGTTTTGCACTGTGACAGTCATTTGTTTTTTTTTATGTCGTCACTTGGGACATGTATCTTTCATATTCTAGGTGTGTCCTTTAGGTGCATACCTTTTCAGATAGACCTACTTATTACAAATAATTGATATTTGCAGAAACGCACCAATGACAGTCAGCTGTTTGCATTTGATTATGCGCAGTAACATGCAACGGTTTCTCGCGCTTGCTGCTCCACTTCCTGTTTCTGTTTCAAATGGCAAGTGATAATACATATCTGCGTGTTATTGTGAAGTAAAAATAATAAGCCTATTACTATATAAAATAGTTAACGCCTATGAAAATAGAGTTCTTGCCTAAGATAAGATTGGTAGTGTAAAATGTCACTATACTTGTTAATGACATAACCTGCATGCTTAATACAAGGTACGCCATTTCTACATCCATCTCAAACATTCGAACTCCTTCCCTTAGATAAGCAGTACTCTTGGGGTAATTGATAATTGTTCTTATTCTGTATCCCTAACATACGTAAATAATTAACTGATCACATATATATGAAAGATTTCTCTTAATTATCATTTATCAGCTATGTCATCTCTTTCTTCTAAATTCATCTTCCGCATTTGATGCATTTGTAGCTTCTAGTACACAATCGCTTAGGAAATAGAAACATCAAATGCATCAAACTTGGGAGATGAATTTAGAAGAAAGAGAGGACATAACTGATGAATAAAAGTTAAGATGAATCTTTCATACATTTATGATCAGTTAATTATTTACGTATGTTAGGGATAACGAATAAGAATGTACTCAAAATTATCAATTTCACCAAGGGTACTGCTTAATTAAGGGGGCATGATATACAGGGATGCATTGGACAAGTGTCAGGTATATTCCTTTCAGGTACTTAAGCTACATAAGGTACTTAAGGTACAGCATGTACTAAACCCCAAATACATGCTCTCTACGTGATTGAAATGTACCTAAAGTGCTGTTAACGATATTCGCTTCTGCCAAGAGAATACCTAGAACATATTAGACATGTTCCCCAGGTACATGTCAGGTATGTGCCTAGGGGCGGACATAGACTGTGACTACCACTTGAAATCCATATGCTTTCTCTCTCATAGGTACATGAAGCACATACTGGACTATGACAAGTTATTGTTCTCATTATATATATATATATATATATATATATATATATATATATATATATATATATATATATATATATATATATATATATATATATATACTGTATATGACTATTTTCACAACCTTCCAGACTCTCAGTTCCGGGAAGGAATACTGATGTTGGAGAAACGCTGGACCAAGGATATTGAAGTTAAGGGAGATTGTGTTGAAAAATAAAATTATCCTGGAACTGAAATTCGCAGTCTTTCATTCTCAGGTCGAGAACTTTTCACCTTGCCCTCGTAAGTTAATTACGCTCGCTGGTAAGCAGTTTTCCTCTTTCCTAAAGAGACAGGAAAACAATAATGAAAAATAAATAATATATTGTCACAAGTGCACGAAATGTACTAGGTTGTAGAGAACACGGTAGATCAGTGATAGAGAGTTCACCTCTGGTGCAAGTAAAATTGGGGTGGAAAACATTGTGTCTACAGGTTGTCTCGGGGATTTCTCGTTTCCTTTCTTACTCCCATTACACAAATTCTTTCAAAATGATCATTCACTCTGATTAATTATCCGTCTTGTTTAGCCCACAGGGTGTAATTGTGGAACGTTAAAATAAAATAAATTTGTACTATGTACACTCATGTCCAAAATGAATGTCTATAACTGTCTTCTTGTAAGAATATAATTTGATAATGATTTTGCAGGGTATTTTTAATACTGATACTAAGTGTATAATCGGGAAAGGTATACTTGTGGTAAATTTCATAGGAAAAGAATTATAATTACGAAAATTAGAATGAGTAAAACAAAATTTTGCTAAATGGATAAGAAAGTTTTATTTTTGTTTTATTATTCTTATTTACTGCTCTTTTGACATGAAATTTCCCACATATATGTCTTTGCCGATTATATACCTACTAACATTATAAGAAATACCGGGCGAATTTGGTATAAAATTATATTCCTACAACAACATATTTATAGACATGCTAGACATGCGACAATAATTTTGGACATGAGTGTACAATATACGTTGTTTTGTTTAAAATTTCTCCGATTCTTGTTTCATTGAGCATATCAATCACACAAACACGAGAGGATCCAAATTGTTAGGTCTTATTGGGTGACAGAGCATTCTTTTTTCAATGTTCGACATTCAAGTCACCTATTCCGAGCATCACAATACTGTGTGGTCCCTTTTCATTCTACTGAAGTAGAACATATAGAACGTATTTAAAAACTTTTTATAAATATCTTTGTCTTTATATTTATTTAGAAAAAAGGGGGAGGAGATTAAGGAATGAAAACTCATTTGACCCTTCTCAGCAGAACATTTATAAATAAATTATCTACCCTCGTTTATTGGAGAAGATATGACTTCATGTACTTCTCCGGAGGTCCAGATATGTAAATCTTTTTGTATCAACCAGCTTCAGGAGTTAACTAATATCCACAAATATTCACCTATAATATTTGTCTATCAGTGGTGCCTGTAGAAACATTTTCAGTGACATCTAACTTTTAACTTAAAAACTGTTTAACGATTTTAAACAAAAAAAAAAAAAATCGTTTCTCAGTACGAGGTACGAGACCCAATAAGGTTTCGACTTTACAAAAACTTATTTAGTGGCGTCGGAAGAAATATTTTTTCGTGAAGCACTAGAATTTTACGTCAAAATGTGTCAAATGATCTTAATTAAATTTGGTTATGCAAAAATATGAGAGAACTCTGACGGAACCTACGGACGCAATGTTATACACCAAAAAATTACATAACCTGAAATTGACCTAAGGACTCCTTACACTTCGATGACATAAAATTCTGAATTCTTCTATCTTTGGTCGAAGTTAAAGTCATGAACATATCGAGTTGGTAAGGCTAATAGAGTTGGTAAGGCCCCAGTTGCCATCTACGTTACAAAAATAGCTTGCCCGGACAAGGGTTAAAACTACACCTCCTTCCCACAGGTCTAGTGGCTAGCTCCCGTGTCTTTTGTGCAGAGGGCTTTGGGTTCAATTCCCGATGGGAGAGACTTGAAAAATTTGAACGCATTAGGGAGGTTCATATTCCACCGTAAACTGTAGGTCTATGTCTCATTTAGCCTTGGTGTTGAAACAGGATGCTACACTCCAATTATCTAAAACTACATTTTATTTCATATTGCTGTAATTAAACAAGGACGGAACGACTGTTCGTTTGCCAATTGTTAGTTTTAATTTTTATTGTAAATTCTTAAATTATAAATATTGAATATTTATGACACTAAATAACGTAAAACATCAACACCCACATTTGCACTGAAATTGTATGTCGTACAATTGTGATACAAATCAGTACCTTACATCTTAAATGTACCCTAGATCTCAGACCTATCCTAACATCTTTTCCCCCCTCTCCCCAACAATGATTTACGAAACACATTTTACTCTTTGTCTCTGATTCCCGCAGTTTATCTTGTTGCGGCATGTCAAAAGACGTGTGACAGTTACAAGTACACAATTTGTCCTTTCGCTCTCCCGCTTCCTCTTTTATAGCATTTGGCCGTCATATATAGCTAATGAGCACACATATGAAGAAGAGAAAAGAAGAAGAAATTATGTGTAGAAGAACAGGGTTGGAAATTTCTTAACGTTCCAAATATCGTATCGTATCATTATCAAATTATTGAATTTATTTCTTGACTGCTGTTCATTCTAGCTTCTAAGTACATATAATTAAATAACAACAAAATCTGAAGCTGCAACATGGATTAGTAGTAATATGAAGCGTTTGCTTTGATCATATTATTTTCATTTCTTTTGATTTAAAGTTTCCAGTTGAACATTCAACGGTTATGTCCATTAGGATAGGTAAAGGATAGGATAGGATAGGATAGGATAAGGAATGTGAATGATAGTGAATGATTACGTAAGAATTTATGGAATGAGAATATAGAAGGAAACAACAGGGCTCGAAAAAACCACAGGGATTCCATCGAGTCCATATCCCCTCAAAAAAGAACTTCGTAACTATATTTTTAAATAGACTAACATACTTGTGTTTTATCTTTTCCAGGGGGGACACTCAGGGGGTGTACTCGGACACATCTTCCAATCTCTTGATTTTAGACTCCCTCAGCAAATAATACTAGGATCGCGGCTGTGCCTACAACAAACTTACATGTCCTGGATTTGAATCATAGGCCCCTTGCACCAGAAGTGAGAGCTCTACCACTGACCTATCGTGGGGTGCTATACGTTTCTATACCAGGGGTTCTCAACCTTTTACACTGAAGTACGACCAAAATATATGATTTATTAATGCCACCGTAAGTAGTTTGTAGTAGCTACTAACAGCAGCTTGAGTGCCACCAGGGGGTACGCGTACTACAGGTTGAGAAACCACGACTTACATTATTATTATTATTATTATTATTATTATTATTATTATTATTATTATTATTATTATTATTATTATTATTATTATTATTATTATTATTATTATTATAAAAATATTTGGCGGAAAAACACAAGAAGTTAGAGACAAACTTAGAAAAAATACAATGATAAATTTCACAATAATATATATATTAATAATCACAATCACATATCTTTCCCACAGTGGGTCTGATCAAGTTTGACGAAACTGTGCACATGAAATATTATGTGTAGGCCTACAGTTCTCAAGTTATGGGCCACGAAAGTTAGGGCTTATTATATATTTAACAATCCTTTTTAAACGTTAATTTGAGCAATTGTTCGTAGTTTGAGGGAAATTTCGTAGGTAAATTTAGCAAAAAAGAAAAAGTTTTTTTTTCGATTAAACGCGAAAATCCAGGGAAATTCTCGTCCTGATAGATTGACCAATATAAACGCTTAAGTTTTTCTTTGTCTTCACAAATAAACCAATACAATACAATAGTATTTGTGTGTATAAGTAGGTCTTCAAAATAGCATAATTTGTACCTATTGTTGGCTAGGTGTATTTAATTTTTTGGTAAAAAAAAAATAAAGAAAAAAATAAAAAATAGAAACAAAAAACAAATGTGCTTTAATATAGTTTAATTAATCTTATTGCATAATTTCTGTCATAGGAATTGGCCACTCAACGAACTAGGGAAAATCTTGTAAGAAAAGGGAAAGTTTAGTCAGTCGAGGGAAATTTTCGTAGGGAATCCTACGAGCACTGATTTGAGCCATAAGAGAGAAAATGATGAGACGGTTCATTGTACTTGTAATAAAGATATGCTTTTTAAAAAAATTAATGAAGGTTGATTTTTTTTCCGTAATAAAGAAGCTTACTCGTAAACGTTAAAATAGGGCTTAAATTCTAAAGAAGAGCTTACAAATGCGGAGTGAAATCATATAAATATTCGCATATTCGGGGAAGGGGATTTTTTGTTCGTTTAAAAATAGAAATATATATTGTAAAAATCTTTGAGTTTATAAAGGTAGAGCAATTACTGTACACGGGAATTTGGACTTTCCCATCACCTTTTATTATAAAAAGTCTTCTTGAATACAAAATTATACAATAAGTAGTTCCTCTAATATATTGGGTAAGATAAAGAAAGGAACCCGGTGACCAAGCGTCGTGTGTTTTTGCAGGTGAGGTTCTCTCGGTGGCCAAGCATCGTGAGAGGAGTTAAGCTTGTATGATTAGGTGTCACTCTCTCGGTGACCAGGCGTCGTGAGAGAGAGAGAGGAAAGGAACCCGGTGACGAAGCGTCCTGGGCTTAGGGATAGGTTCTCTCGGTGACGAAGCGTCGTGAGAAGGGTTTAGGTGGTTCGATTAACCTGGGTAGATTGATGCTCGAAGATGCCTGCTGCTGTCTTTTATCCTGGAGTGTCTTCTGCCATCGGTGATCGCCGTCTTGCCGACTGCTGGCGAATGTGGGCCGACTCCTCTTCGGGTCCGTCGTCTGTGATGTTTTTGTTTACTATTAACACGTGTTAGTATACATGGTTATCGCATGTCATGGGGACATGCGGAACCTTACAACATTATCTGGAAGTTATATATTTTATTCATTAGTGTAATCGTTTCTTATAAGCAGAAATTTCAATAAATAGAATGTTAACAACAATCAAATGCGTAAAAATAAAGAGTTGAAGATTCTTGCGGAAAAATTGCAACTAAATAAAATACTGAACTTCGTTAGGGTAGCTATTTCTTTATTTTCTTTTCTTATTCTGTAGTGTTATACAATTTTATTTTCCTTTCTTAAAACATAAATTACCACACAACTTACAGAGAGTTGAACTCGGATGACAAACGCAGTCAGTGTGTTTGAAACGTCCGTAATGTAAAATGAAATAAGTAAAACACGGATAGAATACGGAAAAATGGGGTTAAGTGCTGTATCGCCGGACCAATTTTAGGAAATTGACCTAGTCAATTGGAGACTTTATTGAAAGTAAGGAAGAATGAGTGAAAGTCAGGTAAGGTGATTAGTAGAAGTTAAGAAAATGGTTGTTTTTGTTGGTAGTTATTGATGTTGTAAGCGGCACTATATGTGGAAGCGGATGATGGACTATTTCGCGGAGAGGTATACTTGTTATGATATAGTAAGCCGAAAGGCAGTGTGGAAATGGTGCGTGTATGTCAAGGGTGTGACATATCGTGGGTGAGTTATATAGAACTATTCAAAAATAACGAGCTACAGTTAAGAAACTGTCGTACATGATTTTCTTCTTGAAATTGCAAAAATTTACAAGCCTCAATTTTGAAGGTAAGTAACTTCTAATTCAACGGCAATGTATTTCTGCACAGTGTACAGAAGCTGTATTTTATGTTTACAAGTGAAGCGTTACTAGTTTGAAACCATGACAAGTACTAATGAAATTTGTATGATTGCCAAAACCCACATGTTTTCACTACCCTCGCTTACTCGTATACTCACCGTCGCTGACGCGTCTGCTCTCTTCGGACGCACCCTCGCGCGACACGGGCAAGCCAGCTTCGCCCTGCCCTGACTCGGTTAGCTAGGGTGGCATTCGTGCTTTTGGCCACCTAGCACAGGTTTCTTTGTGTTTTTCCACTATAGTTTTTATGCCCCTAACCTAGTGTAACGTAATCTAACTAACTTAATCTAATCCAACCAAATATAACCGAATGCAGTACATTTTGGCCCTTTTTTTTTTATTTTCAAATTGGTCCGGCGATAGGGCACTAGTGCTAGAAAAGAATGAACTGAGCTCCATCGTGACTGAGGGGTTAGCGTACGTTCCTTTGGCACACGAGATCTGGGTTCAATTCCCGGTAGGAGTTCATGTGGGGTTCGGATCCCACATTAAGCTGTAGGTCCACGCCTCATATAGTTTTACTGCTGAAAGGAACGCTGAACTCAAATCATGATTGAACTTTTTAAATTACAAATGTCTGTGAGAATTGTTTACCACACGAAATGTTCATTCAAAACTACAATGCTTGCATTACGTTACTTGTCTGTTTGTTTGAGTCAAATATTGCAGCACAAATTTCACTCATCTCCTAAAACTATGAAATTATGTACAGATACAGTACGGCAATCCAATGACAACACAATCCTTTTCACATAATTCTCGGTTTGGCATACGTAGATAACATCAGTTATTAAATATTACTCAATAGGCAGCAGAGTGTTTCAGTGTTGGTTAGAGACCTTTATGTGGCGCCTCTAATGGAAAATGTAGTTACTATTACCTTTCACAAGTGTTATTTCACCCATTTTGCAGAAGGTTTGAATAAGCTCTTGTAAGTCTTAAAAAAATGTAAAAGCTCATATATTTTCAAGTTAAGCAAGCTAGAGAGAAAAAATTGATTACAAGATATTGAATAAAGACGTAAGGGAATACATTAACCCTAGAAAGACCTTTTTGAAAACAATGAATTTTTATAAAATTCATTGAAAATGACATTTTTTATAAATAAATGAAGAAATGGAACTATGATTGAGCGTTAAAGTTTTCTCTTTAAAACTTTTAAATGTATATTAAGAAAATGTTTCGCTACGATCTATTATAACCAATGGGTTTTATATTTGTGCTTATCACTTGTCCACAATTAGAGACATATGATTACTCGATAAAACAAATGTCACTTAAAAACATATAGAAATAATCGCGCCCAATGCTTTAGTCTTTAGCCCAATTTCTTCATTTTACTCCACAATAAAATCATTTTATTAAAATTGTTCATAAAATATTCCCCATCAGGATCCAGCCGCCTGTAGTCGGACAATTTGTCCATATCGACCAGATTCCGCAGTCGGTTGCCGGCGCCGAACACCAGCGTCTTTCCGCGCGATTTTCGACCGCGACGAATAGTTGCCCTGCCGATCAGTCTGCAAACAGCTGGAAATGAGCATTAAATTAGCCGCCGCCGCCGTCGAAAATAGGCCGGTATAAGAAGTCGGCAGGGGGTCGGAAAAAGGCTTTTCCAACTGTTTTGCCGACTCTGACGGTCGGCAAAGAGTCGGCAAAGGGCATTATATTTTACGATTTTCGACCGCTTGCCACCTCGGCAAAAGGTCGGCAACTTTGAACAAGTAGATCGTCGTGCCGCCGCGGACGGATGCCGGCTGCCTCCGGCGGCTCGTCACCATCGACGGCGGCAATTCCTTTTTCCGACCGCGACTTCCTGATAGTTTTTTTTTCAATGATTATTAATATGGAAACTGACTTCAAATCATACATTGTACCAGTGGCGTGCACAACGAGTGGTTGTAAGTTGAAATCTCCCTTGAAATAAAATCTTTCAGTTTAACGCCCCACGATTATGCCCTTTACGTTAAGGAAAACGGGTGATTAAGGCAAATGAATGATGATGTAAGAATTAGTGGAATGAGAATGTGAGTGAAATCGGTAGTACTACGAGAAAACACACGGACACGATGTTGTCCATTATAAAATTACTTGTCCGGGGATCGAACTAGGGACCCCATGCACCAGAGGTAAATGTTCTACCACTGAGCCACCGCGCTCCTCAAAACGCATCTCCTCGAGGAAGATATTTTGGAAAAATAAATACTTACGCCCTACTATATTAGGATATATATCAGTACTGTATATACAAATGTCCTACTTGTTCTAAAAGGAAACGAAAATGAGTGCTTGAACACCTTCTCTTGATGAAATTCTGCATACGCCACTGCATCACTCTATAAAATTACTGTAGGAATCGGTTATTATGGTACAATTTCCATCGCTGTGTTAAAAGCGGGGGTGGCGTAGAAAACGAATGTATTCTGTCCTCTTCCATGTTTGAAATGAAAGCTTGAGGGCGTGAGGACGGAACATGTGTACCAGGTCGCTGGGTCACGTGAGTAGCTAATTTGCTACAGAAAGTGATTAGCGCCAAGTTAGAACTCAATTTCTCACATCATGATGTTAGTTGTGGTGGTAGTGTTTTTGGCTTGGTTGGCCCATGTGTTTATTTTCCTTTTTGTCTCTCTCTCTATCCTCCCAACAGGGCCCGTCGCTGACAGCTTTCGGCCCCGCAAAGTGATTAATTGTGATGGATGCGAGATAAACGGCGACATACGACAAATGAAGATGGGCTGTGCTGTTGTGTTGCAATAAGGCAGGCAGACACTACTTGGGACGGGTTTGGTTAATTGGAGAGAAATCTCCCACGCCAGAGTCAAGGATGGGGGCTTTTTTGTTTCCTATGCAAAAGGTAACAATCGATTTTTTTTTTGACAATGGTTCTTTTTTGTAACGAACATATTAGTATGAAATGCAGATGTTACGGTTGGCTTTCTTCTTTTTCTTCTTCTTCTTCTTCTTCTTGAAATCCCTAGTGGCTGTTTGGTTAGCATACACTCCTTAGGCACGGGAAACACTGTTCGATTCTCGGTGAGAGCTCATGAACATCCCACTTATGATGTAAATTAGCGTTTCTCAACCGCTGTGCCGCAAATACCTGTCAAGTGTGTCGCGAGATTTTTATAGGTTTCTAAGATCTTCAGCAAAGAAATTATCTTTAGAAGAAAATAAAAGATTATTGCCAATCGACTTGATTTCATCCTTGTCTTCCAAGTTTAAAGCTGGAAAGTTTGCTTTTAACGCTGTTCATTTTTCTTTGGAAAGAAACACTGGACACAGAAAAGTAATTTCAAAAATATGAATCTTGGTGTTTTCTACTCGATTAAAGTCACCTCGCCAGTTAGATGTCTTCTTATATTTCTGATGATTTTTTTCCTCATATTCCTGCTTAAGAGTCATAAGTTCCTTTTATGTTAATATGTTTCTATTTAAGAGCCTTACGTAATTTGCTTGTGAAACCTGTATTCATAGTCGTTTCATAATTAAAAAACAAAAGTCTGTATTTTTATGTGTTTGGAATATTTGCATCTAGGAAAAAATCACATGCAGGGGTGTCACGAAAGTTTGAACCGTACTTAGATGTGTCCCAAACGGGAAAAAAGATTAAGAAAAGTTATTGTAGATCCATGTTAGCACCGAGGGTATATGAAACGTGGATCTACAGCTTAACGTTGATCCGAACCACATGAGCTCCCACCAAGAATTGAACCGGATCTCACATGGTAAAGACACGTGCGCTAATCATGAAGCCAGAAAAATATTGAAAGTACTAAAGATTATTGTCATTGCTATATGTATATAACAGAGGATATTGTTAATGCAACATTGGAAATATTTCGGTTTTACGTCCCACGGTTATTCCGGCTAGGCTAAAAGAGATGATGATGATGAGAAATGAAGGAAATAGTGGAATGAAGAAAGTGGGAGGAAACGGGAGAACCCTGAGAAAACTCACGCATATGGTGTTTCTTTACCATAAAGTTTATTTGACGCAAGCTTGGATCGAACCACGGACTCCCATGTACCAGAGGTTAACACTCTATCACTGAGCCACCGCAGCCCCTAATGTGACATTGGTTTGAAAGTACGAAATCAAATAAATTGAGCTATACATTCTATATTAAAAATGTGATATTTTAACTAGTGCCGTAAATAATAACCTATCTCGGAAAGCTTCGTCCTTTATTCATGTTTTTTGAAGCAGATTTTTATCATAAGTATGTGCTTTATTCCTCCAGAATTTGACTGGTAATCCAAATTTGATTATCCATAGCCCGAGTACCAAAGGTTTGCACACCATAATAATTCATTTGTGTACATTTGTCAAGTGTACTTCCATGGTAAGTTTGGTCAAGATTGCATGAGTTTCATTAATTTCTTCAAGCAATTTTCTATTGCAAGTTCACAAAGATAGTATAATATGAGCCTCGCATGGGTTTTGACAGCTGGCACTTAGATCAGACGAAAATGTTTCGAGCATTTATTATTATTTTGGTTGTTGAAGTTTAGTCTTTCTTTTCAGTACAAAGGTCATATGAGACGTGGACCTACATAGACTCTACATACAATTTAAGTTGGGACAATCGAAGAATCTTAATACGCTCAATACTCCCCGACCAGGAGTCGAAACCAGGACAACATGCTAGCCACTAGACCAGCGCGGAGGAGAATAAAAATATTATTAGGCTTCCAAACTATCCTATACGTAAGATAGGAAGTCTTATAAAACGATTTGTCCGTCCTTCTGTCTGTTGACACGTATCAGAGCAAGAACCCTAGGAGATTTCGAGAAGCTCTTTTTTCAATCGATTCAGCGTCCCAAGAATAGTTTGTATCTTCTTTGTTAAGTCTCTACTTAAACCGGAAGTGGTTCAAACTAGCCATTTCCCGTTTCAACTTTTATCGGCATAGCACAAAAACAGTAGGCCTTTAGGATAACGAGTAATGGTCTTTTTGATGTTGTTTCAGCATCCGAGGAACAGGTTCTATCTTCAACCTTATTACTCTATTGCAATCACTAATTGCAGATGTACTACTTCAATTGTACTCATCAGTGGCGGATTTATCCCGGGTCCGGGTGTCCTAGGCTCCCCCGAAGTGACAATATTAATTTAAGGCATTGGTCACATAGTTTTGAAAGTTTATTGTAAACTCATGATATATCTATCATAGTCTAAGTTCTGGCTGCTCCCCCCCCCCCTAGCTTTCACCTTTTAGATCCGCCACTGGTATTCAGATAGTTTGAAAGACTACTGTAGTTTTACACTATGAAACGAAACTCACTTGTTTTAATTATTATTCAGAAAGAAAATATTAACTATGGCTCTATTCCAAGGAAGTTAGTTAAAACCAGAGAAAAAAAAATAAGAAGAAAATAGCGGCTGGCGACATTCTTTTATTTCTGTTTTAGACTTAACTCTTGAAGACCTATTAAACAAAGTTGAAGATAAACACCATCCTCGGTCACTGCCTATTTTTACGGCATATTTTCTTTCCGTTTTACTGCTTACAAACTAAAGACATAATGCAAAAAAAGAAAGATATGAAAAGTAAATTCTGCAACGTGAACCTTGTTTGATGTTTAATGTGCACTAGGCTAAAATGAAGTCCGTATTGCATGGGACACCAAGATTTTTTCGAGTCGTAAAAAGTTTTGTTTAGATCCTCCTCCTCCTCCTCCTTCACAGTGTGCCGTTGTTAGAACTTCTTTATTTTATTTTATTTTATTTTTACCTCTTGGACTTCATAATTTCATTTCCACTCCTTCTTTTATAAACACTTTTCCTCTGGACTGACGTTTGTTCGTCCTTTTCTGCGTGACTTTGGCAGGACGACAAGACCTCAACTCCTCCCATCTCGTGGACAAAATGTGTGTAACCTCAGCTGCTGCCGTTGTTAATACTAACATTTCTTTTCTTCCTTATTTTTATACCCTTCATCTTCTAAAATATTTTTATTATGTCTTTCTCTTTCCGTTTTGGAATGCTGAGCTATGTTGCCACTTGTCATATAGATTTTGACAGAAAGAGTACTTAGGTACAGTGCGCATCTCATGAGCCATTTACGTTATTATTATTATTAAGTATTCTGCCTTTTACAAGGTCATGGGACTAATGAGTTTTATTATTATTTTTATTATTTTAGATTTGGGCCTGGTAATGTTTCTTCCACGTTTCTCGATCTTCAGCTTCCTTTTTTAACAACCAATATTTTCTTCTATTTTTTCAAATCATCGATCAATTGTGTTCTTCATCTTCTTCGTATTCCTTCTTTCCTTCCATCTTTCCTTCTATGGCGGTATGAAGAAGACAATTTCTTCGCAAATGTCCGATCCAATCGGTCTTTCTACGAAGGATGCTGGCTAGAAGTATCCTTTTCTCTCCTATCCGTTTTAACACATCTTCATTTATAGTTCTGTCTGTCCATTTTATCTTCTCCATTTTCCTCAACATATACCACACCACATTTCGAAGCTCTCCAAATATTTCTTCTCTAACTTCCGTAATGTCAAAGTGTCTGAACCATAAAGTCCAATACTCCATATCTAGCACCTGACCAACTTCTTCCTAAGTCCAATATTGAGCCTATGCTTCTTTAGCTGTGGCAATTCTTGACTTGATCTCTTTGGTGCAGTAAGCGTTTCTCGTCAAAATACTTTCCAGAAACCTGAAATGATCGACTTCTTCAAGTTCTTCTTGTTCTACTCTGACTCGCATGCGTGCGTTTCCATTCTTGTGACTTTCGATTTTTCGATGTTGATTTCCATTTCATAGTTTCCCAGGGTCAACTATTTTGTAATCATCTCCTGTAATCCTTCTTCGGTTCTAGCTATAATAACCGGGCATCATCCACATACCTGATCTTTTAGGAAGCTGAAATTCGGTAAATAAGATCTTCATTAAAATTAGACAGGCCCGTGTTGTTAGCGATTTTGAAAACTCCCTTTGTTAGGGGGAAGTGGGAACGTATGCAAAATTAATAATTGCACGGTAATTATCACTGTACAACAAATTTGTTGAAGTCATAATCTGTCCTTTAGTTACAAACAAGTAATTTAAACTAAATTAGAGGTGCTAAATTAATATGTGAAGTCCGTTTTCTTGTTACACGTACTATTTTTAATGTACAGTCAGATGACATTTTGTTACACAGACAGGAGACATATATTTTACGCATACAAACAAAAAAAACTATACGAATTTCTATGAAAATGTTCTTTAGTTGAAAAACATGTGACTTTAAATAAGTTAGGAATGCTAAATCCATATATACATATATATGAAGTCATACCGGTAGCCAGCCCAAAAATGCAGGGCGTAGTCCGATAGAAGTTATGGGGGGCTGATGGAACCATATTATAGTTCATCACCATATTATAGTTCATTTGCATGCCTACCTTGAAACTTTTAGGGGGTACGGTCCCCCAGATCCCTTGTGGATACAGGCCTGTGTGAAATCTGTTTTCTTCAAATACGTACGTACTATTTATATTGTACAGACATACAACGTTTTGTTACACAGCCATAGGACAGGGATTTTACGTATACAAACATAAATTTCTACAAATTTCTATGGAAATGACAATTGGGATCTTTTTCTCTTGGATCTATCTGAAGGAATCTCTTTGATGATAGACTAGCAATATCCAGCAAGCATACTGCTGTTTCATCGTCCACTGAACAGCATTTCAAGTGTTGCAATATCCTGGTGAAACCGTTTCCCATGTTCATTACTAACAGTCCCTAAATTTTGTGGAAAGAAGTCGAAATATTAACCCAGAAAATGTAATTTCAGGGACATGTGCCGTCCTATGGTTTGGTAGTAGCGCAGCATATTACTAACAATAGTTTCATAATTTAGTGCTCTAGTACTACTAAGAAAAATAGAACACGCTAACTTGAATGCTTGCCATGCTTCCTTTTCTATGTTTGACAGTGTATATTCAAACTCACTATCCTGCATGACAGTTCTTGTTTCTGAGGCAATGAACCCGCTTTCATCTATCTTTGCTTCACTTAGGCTTGGGAATTTTGTCTTCAGATGCTTGAAAGCTGTCTTATCTCGATTTAATGTTTTGACGAAGATTTTCGTCCGACCTAGTTTGATGTGTAATGGAGAAAAGAAACATCTGCAAAGTTCATGAGCTGTTGACGCGATATATTCTTGATTCCTGAACCATATTCCTGTCAGGATGGTCATGTTTTCTGCACGTAATGGTTAGCTCTGTCCTGGCTGTCCCATTTACACTGAAAGCAACAAAATTTGGTATCCCTTGTTGCATGACTATAAGGATTCCAATAACTTTAAGGCCTCCACAGATTCACCATTTGAATTTATTATATTGAATGTAGTGCAATATATCACGCATTACCTCATATGTTTTCTTTGTGTGTACAGCACACGTGACTGGGACGGTGGATAAGCATTACCAATATGGAGCAGCACATACGTGCAACTTCAGACTTATCTTACGCGAATAAATTTTACAATCGTCATTCTACTGAATTGTGTTCATGGCCAAACTCCTGAAATAAGCCATTAACATCGTTTAAAAACTAATTCCTCCAGTATCCGAAAAGTAAGATAAAAAAATTACTCTGTAGCATTCAAATTGTGTTAATTTTGACGTTTTTCTAATAGATTCCCCTAATGAAGTCGAGAGCCGAAGATTTTCAATTTTGTTTTCGATATATCTAAGTCTTGTACCAGGTTGTTTAACTACTCTTGTGTGATGAGATGTGGTGCACATAAGAGGGATGGTGACAGGAAGTTGACGCTCTAGTTGCCTGAACTTCCTTCGCCTACATCAAATGCATAATTTTAGGGAGCTGTCGGCACAGATAGCTCTTGACTATAGGGCACTGGACGCCTTGCTGACTCTAAATTAGAATATAGGATGTCATGCCTTGATTTTGAAGAGAAGGCCTTTACATTTGTCAAACAAAAATAACAGTCACTTACGGGATCTCTGGACTCTTCAAACCATTAGTACGGCAAATTTTAGCCCACTTCACTTTTCTTGCATCCAGTTTCGCAAGTTTCTGGAACACGAATTGCAGCAAATCCATCCTTATCTTGATATCGGTCTTGTAAATTGTGCCGAGTTGTGTAGACAATGTGACTCTCTCGTTATAGCCAGGTATCAGGAAACATTCTTACTCCACCCCGCTAAGTCACCCTACCTCACCCATTATTTTGGGCTTAATTCAATTCCTCTTAGTTACTAAATACTTCTGTTTAGCATTGTAACATCAAAAAACTCCTTGGTCTGCAGATACGTAAGTAATCTTTTCGTTACATACTTCAGAGATAATTCACTCACTTTATTCACTCTGTTATTCCTGGGACTGATAAGCGCAGTCATTCTGCAACGAACTGCTTAAACATACACCTTGAGTTGGGGACTATCAAATCTTTATCAGGATAACGATCGACAGCTGTTTGCCCTGTAAAGCTAATGTAAGATATTTCTGATTGGTTAGTAGCTGAGTTCTTGTTCCTGATTTTGATTTTGCCACTCGGATTACAATTCATGGTTTCCAGAAAATATTTTTGCAATCAGTTTTAAGAAGAAATTGGTTCGTTACTAAATTAGTGTGTGGGTGCCGTGTAAGTAGAAACCATAACCACTTCTCCACCACAGGGTCAATAATAAGTAGAATATAATCAATCTACTTGCATTTTAATTGAGCCCGACAGTAAAACATTTATCTTTGGTCCGAGGTGTCTTTGGTTCAACCCAAGGCTATATTAGCACTGGTTGACAACATTGCGGTTGTTATTTTTTGGGGGAAATATTTTCTTTCCTTCCATATTCCAGTTCCACTATTTTTCACAACTAATCATTGACTTTCCTTAATCATTCTTCTATTTTAGACCAAAGAACATAAACGTGGGACGTAACACTAAAAATTTTGTTTATTTTTCCTTTTTTCTAAAGAAGGAGTATTCGTCCTGTTACGCTGCCATTTAATTATACAATGATATTGTCAGTATTTTGTGGTAATCTGCTAGTATTTAATTTACAATTATATTATGACAAGATATTTGTCAGTATTTCTTTCTAATCTGACTAATATCTTATTGTATAGCAATATGGCAACAGTGCAGCTTTTTTTCTTTTGTTTTTTGTTTTACATAAAAACAAATCCAGTGTTGTTTTTGCTTTCTTTTAGAATTTCACGAGAAGACATAACTATAGTGATTTATATCAATTTTAAGTTTTACCTTCTACCGATCCACAAAGATGGGTTACACGAATGAAAAATACAATAAAAAATGACGAATTTTTCTCTCTTAAATGAAAAGGAAAAGAAAAAGGAAGAAAAGAGAGACAGAAGAAGAAAAAGTTATAAAAATGACAGAAAACAACAAGGTACAGTCTTTGCGTCTACGAAATAATAATAATAATAATAATAAAACCAAAAGAGTAACATATTCAAATAAAAACAAGGGAAGGAATTGTATAATAGTAACTTTTTTTTTTCTGAGAGCTACTTGTGATGGAGGCCGTTCTGGTTCTTGCTGACCTGTAACAAGTAAAACTTCTTTGGTCAATGGGGCATGAGACAGCCAAAGCTTGTTCCCAGAAGAACCCCCCCCCCCCAAAAAAAAAAAATCGTCGAGTATATTCTATGCTTCTTTTTGGTCTTGCTAGAAAAATAACCCTTCCACTACCATATTACCACCACGACCATCAACCATCATCATTCCTAAAGAAAACTTACTTCTTCTTTCCATTCTTTCTTTTTCCTTTCCCTTTTTTCAGTCCTCTTTACTTTTACTTCTACATGCCAGATTTTTGTCTCTCTTTCCTCTTACACCCCCGTCCTTTTGCATGATTTATTGTCATATGTTTTCTCCTATAACGTCCACTTCCTCTCTTCTGAAAAGTGTTCCGACAAACATCGCATATATATATATATATATAACAACCTTCTTGCCCCTCACAACGTCATTTACTACTCCCTGACCGAAAAGAAGAAGAGAAAGATGCTGTATGTTTCTCAGACGAAAGAAAAGGCCTAGAGACGGGAACAGATTAAATGTTGCATTCCAGCTACAGTTTTTAACTGTATATGATGAACGGCTTAAAAAAAAGCCAAGAGAGAGACTGACTACTTACTCAAACACATTTTTTTTAAAAAAATAATGTGTGTGCTTATATGCATTTCAGTGCCTCTTTCTGACTAGCATTGCTGCTACATCATAAGGAACACACACACACACACACACACACACACACACACACACAGACCTTCAACAAATGCAGATTTACGCCTTTCCGGTCATTTGCACCCGAACTTTGGCATAACTTCCAGTATTGGTTCCGTGTTCAAACTGTGTTAGTTATTGTTTTCGCATATTCACTTTTTTTCAATTTTGTTTCTCTCTTTCCCCTCCTGTTCTTGTCATTTATTCTCTCTTTCTTTGCTCTTCTTTTCTTTGTTTCTCTCGGTTTTTCTCTCACACACATAATAACCAACACGATACCTATAAGGTTCGAACTAGTACTTTTAAAATTACATTATATTCTTATTTAACTGATCACCAGAGGATTGGACTCTGGTAACACCGCCTAGAGACAAGACCAAGTGGCCACTAAAATGACATCACAAAAGTGGGCTTACGAGATAAGTGGCGGACTTTCGGGAGCTTCAGACGTCACAGGTTTTGAAAATGGGAAATTACAATTTGCCTAGTATTGCATATAATCTATTTGGGTCCTTTTACTTATTCTTTCTTATATTTCACATGGGCCTAAATAAGAAAATGCTTCTGCAATCTTCAGACCTTTTTACAACTTTGAAAACGAAAGTATAACAAGTAATAAATAAATAAATAAATAAATAAATAAAATACTTTTTCAGATCGGACAAACGGGTTACTGTGTTTTACAGTCAATATTGCATTCCCGAAAATGTTTCTCGTTTTCCTACAAGCATAAAAGCATCGTCAGTAGTGATGAGCGCAAGGGTCTTGGTCTTGCAGTTTGTGCAAGAGTCTTGCATGCAAGACCAAGACCAAGACCAGTAATCCCGATGCAAGACCAAGACCAAGACCATTAGAACCTAATCCCGATGCAAGACCAAGACCATTAGAACCTAATCCCGATGCAAGACCAAGAATAAGACCAAGGGGTGCAAGACCAAGACCACACCTGCAAGACCAAGACCAAGACTCTTGCGCAAGAGTCTTGCACAAGTACCGGTACTACTTTAATATTTTTATAAAATGTAAAAAGGAAGGAGAAAAATCATTACATCTTTTACTTGAATTTCTTGGCTTCAGTAAAAATGCCGCTGGAGTGAATGTATTCCCAGCAGTTTATGCAATCCATGTGAGTCGATTTGCTCCTGTAGCATATAGCTACAGTGCGTCGTTTTCTGAATCGCTTGTTCGCGTTTCTGTAGTTATTACTCGTTTTCAAGCGACACAGGTGTCATTTTGCGCCATGTGAACTCTTTTGGTGGACAAACACCGTGTGCGTGAGTTTTCTCGGGGTTTTCCCGTTTCCTCCTACTTTCTTCATTCCACCATTTCATCATTTCTCATCATCACCGCCTCCCTTAGCTTCGGTGCATAATTGTAGGACGTTAAACTAGATATTTCATTTCAATTCAAAACATGTTTGTTGTGCTTTTCTTCCAAAACTAAAGAGAAATGTAGTATTGAAAATCGGTAATTCCGTACACCATAGGTATGAGTATGGCCTTGGCATCCGTTGGAAATTTTTAATGTGTGCTCATAAAATCAATATTGAAATAATATTTTCATGACATTGCCAAAAGCTTAGTGCATGTGACAGCAAGCTTGATTTCATGGGCAGATGCTTATGCGTTGAATAATTATTTATTAATATAACCTTTAGCCTCCTTAGGTATACGGCATATCGAGGATTGAGCGATATAACATTATACAACAATAAATAATCCATATTCATAAGTGAAAGTGATTTTGTATAGTTATTTCAAATAAATTGGAGCTTGACGCCGTTATTTTTGGATCAAAAGATCCAATATTTTTCTATATTTTAGGCAAAAATTTTCTTGTAGGCCTTATTTCTCGAGAACTACATATAGTGTAGCCAAACCAAAACTATCACTTAACTCAGTATGATCTGCTTATTCCGTAAAAAAAAAAAAAAAAAATAAAATAAAAAAAATAAAAAATTAAAAATTAAAAAAAAACGAAAACTCGATTTAGAGGCCGTTCAAAATGTTTGTACCCCTGATCAAAAAAAAAAAAAAAAAATCCAATATATTTTATTCAACCAAACATCTTGTACGCCCCACATATGGAGAACTACACATAATATAGCCAAACCCAAACTATTACTTAACTCAGTATGATGTGCTTATTCCGTAAAAAATACGAAAAATCGATTTAGGGGGCGTTCAAAAATTTTGTGGACCCTGATCTAAAATATCCAATATATTTCATTCAAATAAAAAATTATCTTGTACGCCCCATATCTGGAGAACTAAGAATAGTGTAGCCAAACCAAAACCATCATTAAACTCAGTATGATGTACTTATTCCGTAAAAAATAAGAATACTCAATTAGGGGCCGTTCAAAAACTGTGTAGCCCCTGATCCAAAAACTAATTATTGGCCAGGATTGCAATCTTTTGATTCATGTTTTTGATCATTTCTAAAATTTTTGTGTATTTCTAAAAGAGGTCAAAAGTATTTAGATAAATTGACTTTACACAAAAGACATAAACAGTTGAGTCATTTTCAGTTTCCACTCAAATTATTCTAAAATATTAAACAGTTTGATTATAATCATTATTATTTTAAGATTTTCTCTGTCTTTTTTGGTCAATATTGCTAAACACATCATCATCATCATCATCATCATAGCTATTTTGCCATTAATGGCAGGTCACTTGCTGCACCTAAAAAGCTTCGATGTACGGTGGTTCTCAGCTAGTCTCTTCGTTTTGACGTAACAATTTTCTGTTTTAATACCTTCCAACTTCTAGCATGTCCCTCATAATACAGTTCCTCCTCAGCCAATGTGCCAACTAGTGTTGTAAAGGCCTGAAAAAAAAAACGGAAATTTTGGATTAAAAAATCATTATCTTTGTAGATTAGATTAGGTAAACTACTAGGTTACTTTACTAGGTTACTAGGTTACTTTGTAATCTTTGTAGATGTACAAAGATTTTTGTTATTTTCCCAATTTTTCCCATTTTTCCCGAAAGAAACCGGAAAAAACGGTTTTTTACCAGCAGGTTCAAAGTTTCCGGAAATTTTACAATACTAGTCCCAACTAGTTCCTCTTCCTCCTCTTAATTACATCTAAAATTAATCTTTTCTACCATTATTGCTACTATTTCTAACACCTTCTCATTTGTTTTCTATTCAACCCAGCTAATTCTCTCGTTTTTTCTCCATGCCCGCGTTTCGAAAGTCTCAATTTTTTCATCACTTTTGTGTAATGTCCATGTTTCTGCTCCATAGTGCACATATGGCAAGGGCGCCGATCCTGGGCGGCGGTAGGCCTGCGCAATTAAAGCTTATGTGGAACCCCAGCATTGTATTTATGAATATACAATATTTGTCATAATTTGAATGCAATTTGTCTTAAAATCTTCATATATGCCTACTACAACTGAATTCCCCATCCCCAAAATTTACAGAGAAATCGGTGCCCTTGCATATTGGCACCAGTAAAACAAAATCTCAATATTTATTTGGAAGTTTGTTCAATACAAAGGTTAGCTAATCTTGGTTGAAAAAAAAATCAGACGCTTTTAGAGTGTAAAAATAATTTTGCAATTCATGGTATTTCAGTAATCTGTGCCATCTTGATTTTCTTTCATGCGTCTCAGGGGTAGCCTCCCCAGTTTGGGAACCAGTGGAGAATTAGTTCTGTTAAAAAGTATAAAAGATTACGAAATGTTGTGATTTATCTTATAAGTAGTGAAGCGTGGGCGCTCATTAATATATATATATATATATATATATATATATATATATATATATATATATATATATATATATATATATATATATATATATATATATATAAGGTCATTGCCTACGGTCATTGCCATGATCATACTTACACGAAGGTAAATTATATTACATTTAGAAACATACATTGTATTTCCGTTAATAATGACGTATTGTAGAATTTATTATCACTTACATCCAAAGTAAAATTTACCTATGAAAAGCATAAAATTTCTTAAAAGCAAGACTTGCAAGACTCTTGCAAGCAAGACCAAAACTAAAACCACGTTAAATGAATCTTGTAGCTGCCATAAAAAAAGCCTTGCAACCCGATCTTTCTATTTACTGTTTAGATGTTACAGCTTCCTGAAAGCAAGAAAGGTATCTTCACCCATGAACTCTAGTGGACAAACCTCCTCCACTCCTTATTATTAAACCTCCTTATTAAAAACGCGTATTTTGGAGTACTTTCCCTCCCTGTCCAAAAGAATTCGTTGTTTCGGAAGCAGCGAAACTAGTTTTTCCTTTATGTCAGTGGGAGGGCGATAGCAGGTAGCAAGCAAGACGTCCCAGAAAGTTGCACATGGTTCAACTCCTTGCAAGATGAAAAAAAAAAATGTTGTGTGTCCCTTTCAAGGCTATGTTTACATGGTGAAATATGGTAGGGTTTCAAGATTTTTTTATGATAGCTACAAGATTAATTTAAGGTGGCAAGGCACCTGGGTCTGCAAGACCAAGATCAAGGATTCCAGTGCAAGACCAAGACCAAAGATTCCAGTGCAAGACTAAGACCAAGACCGGATGTGCAAGGCCAAGACCACCCGAGTCTTGGTTTTGGTCTTGCATTTGCTCGTCACTAATCGTTAGTGCACGCTGAAGTGAGAAGCATGACTTCGCGTCTTTCCAATAACCAGAGCCGGATTTAGATTTGATGAGTCCCTAAACTATTGAAGGTAATGGGGTCCTTCGTGTGTCAAACTGTCCTTTGTCAATGACAAATTGTATGCACTGTAGTGTGTAGTTGCATGGTACATGTTGCAATGCAACCATTCCATGAACAATATACACACCTTATGTGCATAAATGAACAAAATAATGATATTTCTGTTATCAGGTTAGCAGAAGGTTCCCCATTACCTACATCATAGGACCCTACACAACACAAAATACTGTTGATGTATGTAAGTTTTATAATTTGTTTCTTATCCTATAGCTTGGAAATATACATAAACTTTTTCCTGTAAATTTTTGGGGGCTCCCAAGATAGTGAGGCCCTAAGTTATAGCTTGTTTAGCTATACGTAAATCCGACACTGCCTATAACATTTACGACTAAATTACGATATTCGATATCAGATATAGGAAAAATGTGAGCACTCTAAATTTAAGGAGAAAAATCACATTTCCAATTCACCTTTGTAATCCGGTACACCTACTGTAATCAAGCAATAGCAAACAAAATGCAATCTAGTTGAAATTAAATGGGGATTTCTAGCAATTCGACAAGTGACGAGGTGAATGAAATTTTGTAATTCAATTTTAATGAGAAGTGGTGTCTAATGTTTATATCCCGAACATATTTCAAAACATTCTTTTGTTCTCTTTTCAATTTTCATGCAAAATAATAAAATATTGTTATTATTTTAGATTAGTATTATCTACATGCCAACATTGCTGATCAATGTCATCAATAGCGATTACGGTAAGAAGTGAAATACAGTTTGGATAAATGATGTGTTGCTAACACATATCCTACATTTTGAACGAAATTCAATGTTAGTCAAATGCTGAGTTGAGTTGAGTTGATTTTGGGTTTGACGTCCCATTCAGCAGCGAGGCTATATGAGACGTGGACCTACTGATTAACGTGGAATCCGAACCACATGAGCTCCCGCCGGAAATCGAACCCGGGTCTCCCACGCCAAAGTTATTCAAATGCATTTGCATACACTAATAAATGCATGCACTAATACAACACATACAATTAATAATTTCAACTTTTTTTCCTGCGAAGGTCAAAGAAAAATTTAAGAACATTCTTTTGATAAACTAAATTCAGGACTGTATTCTTCTGTTGTATTATTTTTCTGATATATTTCTGATCTTATTGAAAGTTTCTGCCATTCGTAGTTCAAGGTTATTATAATTTTTTTTTCTAAACCTCTGAAAAACATACTACCAAAGATAAATCAGTATTACCCATGGTAAACAACAACAACAAATTCCACCATTATTCTAGATTTTTATTTAACCTTGAATCCTATTCGAAATGACAATAGGACCATCTGAGTGTGTATTTTTATAAAAAGAAGAAGAAGAAGAAGAAAATAACAATAAAGATGAAACACCTGTGAATAGTGTATATTGTAACATGGAAGTTACAAAATAAATAAAAAATAAACACTTACAAATTATAATTTTATATTACATACGTATGAACTGAATGAATCATTTGAAAATACGATCTGAGCAGAGAAAGAAGGAAAGATGTCTTTTTCAAGACAACATACGATCACGGTCAGGTTAGGCCGTTTAAGTAGCATTTATACACATGTACTTAATTACATTATAAATTCATTTTCGACATCCATAAATCCATAAGATTACGAGCAACCGTTTACAAATGAAAAGAAAAATAAATAAATAAATAAAAGCTTTCTCTGAAAAGCAGTGGCGGCTGTTGGACGTTGAAAGTGGGGTGGGGTGGGGGCAAGACATGATGTGAACAATTGTACCTAAGTATATCAATGTTAGATTTCCTGGTTGTTTCTAACCAGTGAAGCCATATCTAGCATCTTGATGCTAGATCTAGCATAATTCACATGCATTTAGCATCTAGCATCTTGACTTTAGCATCTTGGCCAAATCTAGCATAATTTCATTTTTCCCTCTGGAGAACAGAAAAAGAACGAAAATATAGATGGTTAAAGGACCGTCGGGAATTACTCTTTTTAGTTGAAGCGATGGTTGGGGCAATGAAAACCAGTCAGTATTTCCACAGTTGTAATTTATTGTTGAATTCAGAGAAATGTTCAAAAATATCAAAATGTGACCCTGCAAAACATATTTACTTACCCATAGTTTTATTACTGTCAACTGAAACCTGAATGTGTGGTTATCTGGGATGTTTCTGTTCCTTTCAATTTACAGCTTGAGAGAGGATGGATATGAGTGTCAGGGGACAGCTAGTAATACACTAAAAGAAATGCTTCAGGGCTATCTCGGAAGCGGCATGTTGTGCATATATTTCTTAAAATGTTATCCATTCATAAAATATAAATTCGACCTTCCTTCCCTATAATGTGTCATTTACCAATTTATTTCATTATCATTCCTGACAGCGTCATATTATATTAGCTTTACAGTCAAAACACTTCGTTAAAATAATGAAGATACATAGGGGCGGGTCTTTAAAATTGATTAGGAAAGATAATTTGAAAATCTGGCATAATTTACAAAAATCTAGCATAATTCAGACCGGTGTTTGGCACCATCGCGAGTCTCGAGTGTGACAACCCTGTTTCTAACACTGTTTGATGAAAGGTTGTATAACTAATAGGATACTACCTTTTTCACTTAAAATACCGTATGTCATATTTCTATTTTATTAAGTAAATACATAAGAGCAATACAGGTAGGTACTAGTCCTTTATACTCTAAAACAACGAAAGTGTAAGAAGAGATTTGAGTTCTTCCTCATGAACATCTTAAAATTCTGTCTGGAAAATTGCGTGATCAGATTGTTTAATAAATTTACAAAACAAATAAATATATGGGATAATATTAATCATAATAGTAATGAATAATGACGCTTGTTTTGCACAAGTTGAAACTGGGAATTAATGAACAATATTTATACTTTTAATTTCACACATGCCATTAAATGAATGTTTTTACTCTTAGAAAATGAAATACAGTAAGTACTGCAAACATATGCTATGATATATAAAGAAATTTGCAATTGCAATATTAATTGCTTTGAATTGCAATTAAAACGCAATTCCTATAGCTTTCTTAACTCCACGGGAAGACAAATAACCAATACGTACTCACGCAACGGCAAACATCATATGGCGCCATTTTCTCTATGAAACAGTAATACATACAAAACCTTTATCAGGGTGTCCACATTCTGGAAAATAAGTGAAAGTCAGGGAAAGGTCAGGGAACTAAAAATGTATCAGGTGAAGTGAGGGAAATGGCAGATTGGTTAGGGAAAGTCAGGGAAAAATCGATTTAGGTCCATTGTTCAATTACTGAATTTATGAAATAGGGTTGATTTCTTCACTGTTACTGGATGCAAAATGTGGTGTTCTCGATGATATTGAGGGAGTCAGTGTTCTCTGATATAGTTGTTGAAACTATTTTTTTTGCGAGAAGCACATCTAATCACATCCTGGCATATTTGCTTAAAAGAGTAGACGCTGTTTTAGAAGAATTCCATGGTGCCAAGATGATATCTGGACTAGTGGCTGAGAACACGAAGAAAATAATATCTCCAACTCACAGTGAAAGCTCAAATTCATAGCCAATGACAGAGATGGTATTGAACTTGATGAGTTTTTTTTTTTTTTTTTTCTTAAGAAATATGAAGAACTTTGTTGACTTATGGTCAGTTACGATTTTGTTTTATATTCTTTCACGGAAACGCATTTTTTGAAAGTGGTTTCACAATAAATAAAATTCTCATTCTTGACAACTTACAAGAAGAATCTCTGGTGGCTCAACGGATCATATATGATTCTGTGATGAGAATAGGTGGATCTTCAGGATTAATAATTACAAGAGGTATGATAAATTCAGTGAGAAGTTCAAAGAGACAATATCAGGGGTATTTGGAAAAGAAAAGAGAAATAAATTCTGGAGACGAGAAGAGGAGAGAGAAACGGAAGATTCAGCAACAACTAAAGGAGCTGGAGGAAGAAGAGAAGAAAATTAAACTGCGGAGACAACAAGAAGGATATTCAGATCAATGAGAAGAAAACTATGCGAGAAAGGATGGAAAAAATTTCTAAACGGGTTGCATTTAACAACTGCGCCAGCAAAAGTATGTGTTACATAATGTGTGTGTGTGTGTTTTTTTTAAAACAATCAGTAAAATCATGTATGAACTGTTTATTACTATAGGCAATATTATAATGCTGTGTAATTGGTAGGCCTATTATAATGTGTAAGCATATAGTGTGTAATTTTTTTCATATCTTAAGTACTCTGTATACTGCACATTTTCGTTTGTAACTTTACAGTTTGTGTAATATGTAGGCCTAATCAATATCGGCCTAATGCACATATTTGTAAATTTACATTCCTTTGGAAAGAAAATTGAAAAAAGAAAGAAACAGAAGCGGAAGAGAACAAGGCCAACTATTATGGGGAGTGTGGAGGCTGGGGTTTCTTTCTTTTTTCTATATTTTTAAGTTATTCAGGGGTCAGGGAAAGTCAGGGAAAAGTCAGAGATTTTTTCTCTAAATTGTGGGGACATTCTGTTTACATTTCCAAATGAAACTATATAAATTAGGGCCTCACTTCAAAAAGTGGGGGGAACTGCCCCCTCTTGCCCCCTCTAATCGCCGCCCATGCTGAAAAGACATATTTGCTACAAAAATTATTGTTCGTGATTCGCAAACCTGGATTTTTATACATACTAATCGTAGTTCAATGAAACGTGGCATTCGAGAATGTATGGTGTCTTTTGTGCAGATATCTGAGTCTGGAACCCCGATAAGTGTGCAAAAATTTATATATATTCTTTTCATGAAAATGTTGGGAAATTTTCTCCTAATTTCTCTCGAATTTATGGACACTTACTTATCATTGGAAAGTCTACTTAATTGTGAAGATAGTGATGCATAAACTATGAATTTAGGATGGTTAAGGTAAGAGTATGAACTTCTTAAATATTTTCTTGGTATTTCAAGATGTTGTAATACTTTTCAATCTACATGAAATGAAATAAAATCTTCAATTAAATGTATCACAATTATATTCTGTAAGTTAAAGGAGACCGATGAATGTGAATAACTATGAAAAAATTAGTAAAATGATCATGTGAGAGGAGATAGGAGAACTCTGAGAAAACCTACGGAGATGATGATGTGCACCATAAACCTACTTCACTTGGTATGAAACCATGAACCCCTTTCACACTGCTTTGAACCTAAATCTCTTGCCCACATTTTCTCTAGGTAGTGCTGGCCATAGTTGGATAACGGAAAATAAAGTCGGTTAAAAATAAATCACTATTTCATGGCCCTAAATTGTATAGTAGGCCTACGTCTATAATTCTTAACCAAAGGCTTACAGTATTACAATTCAATAAATTTAACTTATCAAAGAAATTTCAATCATAAGCTGCTTAGTGACATACAGTTGAACGAAATACTGTATAGTGAATATTATATGAAGTATATGTATATTGATTGAAGAAAAACACAAAATTGAAAAAATACAATATAGTCTAATTGAATGAAATATAGCACTGTATTATACAGTATTCTTATTGTGGAGCACTGATCACGGCTAACAAAATTAACTTTTTTTTTTTTTTTTTTTGAAATGGGCTCTTAAGACGATGGGTAGTTGAGACAGTTCACTGTATTCGAATTTTATCCGTTATTCGAATAAGTATTCATTATTTATATATTTTTTCCAAAGAATTATCCATTATCTGAATAACGATTCGAATAATTATTCGTTATTAGAATAATGGTTTGAATATTTTTCCTTCTACGAATATTCGGGAAGAATCCATTATTCAGAATATTAGCGTAATTAATTATTTGAATTTTAACAGTACTAGTACATACACGCTCAGAGTAGCAAGACTGTCTCTGAACATGGTTGCAGATATTGTTGTGAAGATCCAGTCTCTAGACGAAAATAGTAGTATTATGGAAAATATCTATTTGAAATGCATATTTGAATACCCTTATTCAGACGATGCAACCATTATCTATGTATATACTTCTTCCCCGCTCCGTAGGATATATGCATTTCAATCAAAATCAAATAATAATAATAATAGAATAAACATTGTCTTCCAAAATTCATTTTAAACCCGGATGATGGTACTCGATCATTGAGAAGCACGGAGTGTTCATTAAAGCCTTATAAAGATGTACTATTTAAAAAAGTAAATAAATAAACATATCAGTAAACAGTTAGTGTGTATTCTTTATGAAATGACTCTTATATTTCAACAGAAAGAGAAAGGATGTCTCCCAGAGGCCTTTACTTTTACCGTTGCTACATTTACCAAACGAATAAAGGAAAATCCCAACCAAGAATAGTCAGTAATGAGATTCGAACTCGTGGCCTCTCTTCTATAATCTAAGACCGCGTTTCCATTTTACATGAATCTTGTAGCTGTCATTAGTAGTATAGACCGTACTTCTCCCCGTAATTCGTTGCCAACCCCCTAAAATTAAATTATCTGTTTTTATACTATTTTATTAAAATTTTACGAATTTTTTGCTATTTTTTGGTAAAATTTATGGTGATTTTATGATAATTTTATACAATTTTTGGTGATTTTTCCTACATTTTGCCATATTTATAGTGATTTTCAGTGTTGCCATCCAACAAAAATTATTGTAAAATATTTTTGATAATATAGTTTGATATCTAAGAGGGTAACACTTGATAGAAACACACAAATGGTTAAGAATACAAAGGTTACTTACCGTTCTTCCCAAGCCTCTAAGAAACTTGTTCCTTCCCTTTCTTATTCCTTCCTGAAGTGGTGAAGAATAGCTGAATGAGCTTGAGGGGATGCCAAGAGAGGTTTGTGGTAATCTTTAATAGAACTGGTTTTTGTATTCAAGAAACTAATTGGAAATGGTTGAAAGAAGGAGACACATATGGTGAAAGAATGTTGGGTCCTAAGGTCAGGTAACCAGTGGGGGAAAGGAGCAGGAAGAGGGGGAGGGAGTAGATTATATGCAGGATGTTGACTACGGCCCTCTGATTGGCTGATCCTTTTCCTTTGTTTAGTGAGAGGTAGGGGGGATACAATATGAGACGACAGAAAAACATGGGTTGGAGGGGTGATGAGAAGGTGTATAGAATTCTTTGACGGCATGTAAAGAAAGGGATTAGTGCCAGGTGGTATGAATGTTGATGGTCCAGAGGATTGGAGGTGGGGTGGGAGTCCTTTCATGAGGAAACGAACCATTTTTAAATTGGCTTGTTATTGTCAACCAGCTTGATAATGACCCTACTACCTGAGGTTAGGGAAGATCGACCCTTCTTTACCTGAGTTTGAATTCATTACAGATAGAATAAAATCTTTACCTGAGTTGAGTCTTCCTTTTTCCTTTAGCAGGAAGGCTTCAAACAAGATTTCTTTAACACATTTTTTAAAAATTAGATTAATGAATTAATTATTCATGAATATTAATTAATTGGTAATGAAAGGGTTAGAAAGAATGATTTTTTCGTCTTTAACGTTTATTTTAGAGGTATATTGTGATATGTGTAGTATAGAGTAGTACATATTGTACATAAATGTATCAGATATTGTGGGAGGAAACAGACGTAACTCTAAGAAAAGTATTTTATGTATTTATATGGTGTTTTCACTAGCTGATAGGGAATTTTGGCATAGAGTATCATTTTTGGGGTGCTGTAAGGGTATATTCGTGTACGAAACTCAGTTGAATTACAAATTAGATATGTATATATGAATAGTTTAGTCAAGGGACGAATGTATACATATTGTTTTTGATATGTGGACAGGAATATATGTACCATATTGCCTGCATATCATCTTCCGTTTGAATGTAAATGTTTTAAGCATGTCCTCAATGTAATGATGGGTTGCATAACTTTGGGGCTATGCTAGGATGGATGCAAACATTTGAATTGTTTGTATTGTATTAATATTGGGTTGTATTGTAGACTTATATATTACGACTTTTTATGCATGTAGGGGTTTTAATCATGCGTTGAATGTAATGTTGGGTTGCATAACCTCCAACTTTTCGTTCGTATTGTAGGCTTATATATTATGACTCTTTATGTATGTAAGTGTTCTAACTTTACCTTGAATGTAATGTTGGGATATATATTGTGATTTTTACGTGCGTAAGTGTTTGTTAAGCATGTCCTAGGTGTATTTTAAGTATAAAGGATATCACTGTAGTATAATCCATTTGCTTATGTGTATCTTTTAAGTCAAGGCTTCTAATAAAAATATTGATACGTTTACTTACTTATAAAGCTGATTCATCTTGTAGAAGACATTATGACGTCAACATGGTTTCCAACTTAGGATGATTTATTGTAAGAACATAAAATATTATAAATACGTATAAATAACCTTATATGAAGCATACGTATTCTTCCTTTATCTTATATAGAATACACATACTTCGTAATATATCAATACTTGTTTGTATATAGTTATAGAATAAAACATAATAGCGTAAATTGTAACGATTTATTGTATTTATATAGTTTACAAAATTCTATTTCCAATAATGACATATATATATATATATATATTTCTATATTTACAATATTCTTTAAATAAGATATTTACGATACTTACAATATTCTTTAATAACTTATGCCCATATTTACATTATATATATATATATATAGGTAGGAGTACCAACTGAAGGGTGTTGTGAAAACTTATGAACATATCTGAGGATATTATGACTATGTTACGACAAAATGTTACCTTTACACAGTTTACTATTTACATATTTACTTATATATTTATATATACACAATACCAATCATTTAACACACTTAATACTTTGATAACCATAAGGTAATGTCCTATAGTCAGTAATACTGTCATGATTTAATCGTCGTCTTTTATTTTCAACTTTTTGATGTGTTTTAGCTTCAGCCTTGGACACGATGACAAAACCTGGCTTTCGTACAATCCTCCCTGGGTTGTTTAACTGTTTTTTGTCAACTTTATCCCGAACTAGTTGATAAAAATGATCAAAATTAATTTCTTGTCGTGTGCGATGATTTAAAGTTATTCCTCTAATTTTAAATACATAATCTACTTTCCCCGTTTCAACTTCTTTTAAACGATACGCATAATTTTTTGGCCCTAATCCTATAAATGCATTAATTTCCCATCCCTCGGGAACTTCATTAGTTAGTTCACCCAGGTAGGAACCTAAAGAAAGTGGAGACTTTTCATCACGTCGCTGTACAAACATAATACTATCAGTGTCGCAGTACAATACACGATCAGGCTGTACAGTTGTTAACAACTTGTAAAGTTTTAGACGTGCCCACGAGGTGATGAATGCTGCAAGGACAACATTTGAAAATTTCCATGGTTTGTTTTTGTTTTCAATGTTTTTATACGTTACAATGAGATGTTGCTCTCCAATGGGTAATACAGTTTGTACCTCATATTGTGGCGCCCATAGATAACTCAAAAATTTTTCTGGAGTATCAACAATCACAGATTGCGATAAATCTGTTCGCTGTCCCCATTTTCCATATAGCGAGTTGAGGAATATTTTGGAAATATACCTCAGACCAGGGTTCGATTGAATGTTATTTTCCGTTAACTGAATGCATTCATGTTCATAATAGTCTGCAATATATTTTTCCTTGTCATTTTTAGTTTTACACCAGCTGGGAAACCCTGAAGACTCCTGTTTCATTTTTAGGAAGGAATTCACATAATCTTGAAACAGATTATTTTCCAATCCGGATAATTTGAATTCCCAAATTTCGATAATTTGCAGAATTTTATATCCGAGCTGTAAAGCTACATGAAGTTCAGGGGTACAGTACGTACTAGTGATGACACGTTCGGAATCGCAGTGCATGCAATTGTTAATACTTTGTTCCATACACGTACGGCATAACCCAAACAAAAGGCGTCCATTACACGTATATGGTAAAATTGGAAAATATAAGTCTTTTGGAGGCAAGATGGTGCATTTGACTAATCCATGAATACTTTCCACTTGTGGAAAGTCTGGCCCCTTGTATATTTTTGGTTTACCTATAGGCAATGGCTTACGTGCCATTACCCACGGGTATAACGATGTTACATCATAATATGCCACGAACTCTTCGCTGGTACATTCGTACAATGCATTGAAACATTCAGTACGTCCACCATGAAAACTATCCTTAGGTACCAGGTGATCGACAAGATCATGACACTGTGTTTGAATAAACTCTTGTAATTTTTTGTCGTTTTTCACCAGGTGGTCCCATTCGCATTCCCACATTTCAACGACATTAAGATTTAATTTTTTAAGAAATGCTATTTTCGTGATAGTTTTTTCATACCGATCTTGTAGTGATGTACATTGGTTAGAGGTGGAATTCAAGGATACGTGTCGCAGTGTAGGATAACAGTTCAAGCACCCGTGATAGTAACATCCATGAAATTCGTAAACTGTATTTGTTTTACTTTCAAATCCATCGACCTTATACCTCCCAAATCGTTTTTCCAATCCATTTCCGGAATGACGGATTTCATTACCAGTAGTACGTTCTAAGTACCGTAACCAGTACATTGCCTTTAGGCTTTGACGATCACGATGGTCGAACCCATAGGGTGGAATAATTGGAATAATTTCTCTGGGTAAATATAAGGTACGATACGTCAGTATTGCCAAACTAGCAATAGTTGGCGCGACGATAAAACATTGGATACCATTTGTTTTATCCTCAATTAAGTTTGAAAATTTAATGACAGCCTCTGCTAAAATTTTAACATCATTCCGACAATATTCAATCATTTCCTTTTGGAAATTATATTCCTCATTACTTGCAACACGTTCTTTGTGCCATATGATAAGTTGCTCTCGATCTTCAGTGCTCCTTGAATCAGGATCAAAATACTTTAGCTCGGGAATTTTGCCTACATAATTTTGATTGTTTAATGTATTAAACAAGTATGGGAAATCTCCCTTTCGTAAATTTGCAGAAAGACCTAATGTCTTCGGGAGTTTTGATAATTTAACTCCCATATACAAATACGTGTCACGGAAGTAAATCTTTTGTCCTAAACGCATTTCAACAATTTTTTGCCCTGACATTATTACTTCAGGTGTAAAATGGTGGTTCATTATTAAAGTTTTAGCACAGAATTGCATATCATAATTACTGCCATTATGTGAAAGTACAATGATTTTTTTAAATATTGGTCGAGTTATTAATACATGATTAACAAATTCATCAATGTCGTAGAAATCAAACGAACGGAATCCGTTTTTATCCCCGCATACAAAGCATGCATCATCAAGGTTTATGTCCTTACACTTGTAGCAGGCATGAATACAATTCACGAAATTTACGTGATGTTCTTGTTCTCCCTGTTCATTTTTAGGAAGTAACATTGTTTCTACATCAAATATGATATACAAAAAGGTATCTACATGCTGCACCATAGCCGTTTGAACAAAACAAATATGGTCATCGTTTACATATGTATAACATGTTTTACAATAACGTTCACCACATTCATGTTCAGACTTACGTGAACGCATGTCAACCATATCACCGCATTGGACACAGATTTTCTTTGTTTCGCATAAACTTTTTCCGCAAACAAATACTGTTTTATGATTGGCAAAGCATTCATCCCTAGAAAACAGTCTATGACAATCAGGGCACTCGAGTTTAATATTATTATTACAAACATTGTGATACTTTTCGCACATTATGCATTTGAAGTTACACTTATGATTTTCTGTGTGATGATAACCTTCCAAACAATACTGACAATAACTTTTCTTGTTTAATAGCGTTGTAATATTAGTAATTAATTCATAATGTCCTTCAGTATACAAAATAAAAATTTTCTTTGGTCCATGTATTCCAGGATAAATTACATTGTAGTTTCGAGTTAAACGATTCTTTTCGTAAACAACAATTTGATAATGAGGTACTAGCTTATTTTGAAACTTTTTTACATCATCAATAGTGCATCCATGCTGGATTTCAATGTCAACTTTAGCATTGACACAGAATTCCTTTGCCTGATTTAACAAACGTTCAGAATTGTTTTTCAATGTATGTAGGTAGTTATAACGATGATCAGCCCTACCCATTCCAAGAATAATACTTTTGGGAAGACAATACACATCCTTTTGTATAGGAATAGTACATTGTTGCATGTGTGTTACAAGATCAACATATTTTGCTGAACCCATAGTCCGTCCCCTACCTTTACGTGAATCAACAATATGAATTTTGAAATTTACTTCATCACCAAATAAATAATTTTCATTACTATTTAATACATTTTCAATACTACGAAATAGAATGTCGGAGCTTAAATCTAACTTTTGACGCCACGAAATGTAGATTGGTTTATTAATCGTCGAAGCAGAACTTTCTATTGTTATACCAACATACATATCATCGGCGACATCATTTAACACATTCTCCTTTAGAAATTCAAATAACATCTGAATATATTTTTCAGGATCATCAATTCCATTTGTGTGCACACGTTCAATGGTAACTTCCTTTCCTGTAAGTCCAAAATAAGTATAATGTTTGGTTGTATTATTAACAATACGAAAATATTCAGCCGTTCCACCACTCCTATACATGTTAGGTTCTGATACAGAATTAGTGTTAGGACTTGGGAAGTTTATAGAATTTCCCATGAACACGCTAAAGTCATCAGTAGTTAAACCGTTAGTTTTTCCTTCAGACACAAGCTTTATAAATTTTTCACGGGCTAAATTCCTCATATTATCTTGATGAAAGAAGCCTACATGATATAAATCAATAATATCTTTCGCAGTTTTACAAGTCTTCAAAACAACATGAGGATTACAACTAAAATGCATAAATAATGCCTGCAATAACTTTACATATGATTCATTGCTTACCCTTACACCCGTTCCATGGCATTGCGTTAACACTTCCCACGTAAATAAAACTTCGTTAGGATTTTCGTATCCGCGCGATTCTTGTGTTGATAACATGGTGCAGATCACAGAGTGTCCTTCCATTGTATTACTCTTGCACAATGTATGTAATCGCAGTTTCAATTATTGTTTCTTAAAACAGTAAATATTTTACACGACGATGTACTATAAATAAATTAATAGTGTTATTCTACGTGGACACAGAAGTTTTGATAGTTCTTTTCGTAGTTTTCAAATGACAAGGTTCCGTAGATAGACTTTGTGATATGATCCAGAATGTGTTTACCGAAGATACACTTTTTAAGAATCCTTTCACACTTATCAGTAACTATAAATCACAATGTCCCGTATTTTTTTTCAGTTCACTAAGGATACACTTAATACTTTACTGTTTCAATGTAATACAACTTCACTTAATCCACAAGATTTACGGGCAGTACACTTGAAAGCTTATCGGCAATTGCACCAATACTTGCCGTTAACTATAATAATAATATTTCCCGTAACTTTCAGTTCAGCTTAGATGCATTAGTACTTGCCACTAACTATATTTTATAGTTCACCGAAGATATACTTCTAATTTTATCGGTTAATCCTTCACTACTTTCCGATAATTGTAATTTACAAATTGACGTAATGAAATTTTTTTAGGCTAATTACAGCACGCAGCGTAAACCAGGAAACGTATTCACTTTCTCAATGATTCTTCAATACTGAATTACAAACAATGTATTGTTTTATTATGAACACAAATAATTGGAAATTCTAAGAATTTTATACAATTCCAAGAATTCTACACGAATGTTTCCGAAGATTGCCGAACTTTACCGAACTTTCCCGAAGTTTTACAAAAAAAATGTCGAACATAAGCATGAGAATGTATTAACTATTTTTGTACACGTTTATTAAATGTAACTTTAAAGATCAGCAAAGGTATACTTGAAAGTTTATTAGTAGATATATATGTAGTTGGGAATAATTGTAATTTTATAACTAAATTAATTATAATATCAACACAGAGTATAACACTATTACCTGTATAGAATGTAACACGGTTTGTGGCGTGAAATATAATCTCGTACCCAAACGCATTTAGTTTGTAATCTCGTACTCAAAGTCATTTAGTTTTGTAATCTCGTACCCAAAACCATTTAGTTTGTAGTCTCGTACGCAGGTGCTTTAACATATTTTATATTAGTAACAGTAATATTACATATTGTGATGTAATTTGTAATTGTAGTATTATTTTTTTATTAATTCGTTTGCTATGCAAAATCCTTATTTATTTATTCTCTCGTAATAAATTACTCGAACACTTTGTGTTAGCCTATAAATAATTCGTTTCCTTTGGAAACTCGTTGTTAAAAATGTGAGCATACCAAAGATGTTCCGAAAATATTAAAAGTTGTGTGAACCGATAAGAAATGTCCCGAAAATATTAATTATTTATATTCTTCTAATAAATTAGTCGCAAGAGCAAGTTATTTTTTATGGATTGTTTGCTAAGCAATCTCATAAAGAGAAACTGCGTTTCGAACTTATAAATAATTCGCTTCGTATGGAAGCTCAGAACAGCTACGCGGTGATTCTACAAAATAATTCTTTCGTGTTATTTCAAATAACACTCCTTGTTAAAATGTTTTGAAAATACTAATTATTTATATTCTACTAATAAATTAGTCGGAAGAGCAAATTTCATTTGTGAACATATTAAGAATTCTATAGGAATGTGAGCAAACTATGATTGTGAACCTACTAATAATTCCGAAAATATTAAAATTGCAAACTGTTAAATAATCAGAAATACTAAACTTGGCAAAACATACGTTGAACATAAGAAAGTTATTTTTCTTAACACAACACTCGTTCAGTGTGAACGTATTTAAAAATCCATAGAAATCTGAGCAATCTATGATTACGAACCTGCAAATAATTCCGATAGAAACTCAAATTAACATAGTTGCAAACTGTAAACTAATTCGAAATACTAATTGACAAAACATACGTTGAACATAAGAAAGTTATTTCTGTAACACAACACTCGTACTGTGAACTTAAAAAATTAATTACATGAAACTCTTAGATTGTAAAATGGAGAAGTAAAATTTTAAGTCAGTGTTGCAAACCAATACGCAACTAAAATAAAAAGAACAAGTTACGAAATAATAATGTAGAACTTAAAATTAAAACGCAGAAACAAAATTTAAAACAGTGTTGAATTCCAAAATGCAAAAAAGAAAATTAAAACTACAAGTTACGAAACAAAAGCGTAAAACTGAAAATAGGAAATGCACAAAAACATTTTGAAACACGATGTTGAAATTCAAAATGCAGAATGTAAAAAATAAAAATGCAGAAACAAAATTAAAACTACAAGTTAAGAAATAAAATGAACAACTTTAAACATAAAGAACACAAACAAAAAATTAAACCACAATGTTGCAATCCAAATTGCAAAAGATAATTAAAAGTACACCTTTTAATATTAGAAATGTAAAACTGAAAATAAAAAATACAGAAACAAAATTTAAAACACAATGTTGCATTCCAAAATGCAAAAAGAAAATTTAAAGTACAACTTTAAAATTAAAACATGCAAAACTAAAAATAATAAAAAATCAGAAGTAAAAAATTTAAACATAATGTCACAATTCAAATTCCGAAAACAAAATTAAAAATACAACTTACGAAACAAAAATATGAAACGAAAAATAAACAATGCACAAGCAAAACTAAAACTAAAACTTTTAAATTAATATGCAACCTAAAATAAAAAATGCACAAACAAATTAAAAATGTAAACTGAAAATAAAAATACAGAAATGAGATTGAAACAATGATGCATTCTAAAATACAGAAAGGGAAAATAAATATGCAGAAAGTAAAAACTCAAAGTACAGAAACAAATTAAAAATGTAAAACTGAAAACGAAAATACAGACACGATATTAAAAGAATGTTGCAATCCCAAATACAGAAAGGAAAAAATGCAAAAAGTAAAAAAAAACTAAAATCGCAGATACAAAATTAAAATTACAAGAAATGAGAATGCAAAACTGAAAAAAGAAAATACAGAAACAAAATTTAAACCACAATGTTGAAATTCAAATTGCAAAAAGAAAATTAAAAATACAACTTTAAAATTAAAAGATGACATCTGAAAATAAAAAATGCAGAAGTAAACTTTTAGAACACAATGTTACAGTTCAAATTCCGAAAACAAAATTAAAACTACAAGCTAAGAAATGAAAATGCAAAACTAAAATAAAATGAGGAAACAAATTAAAAATGTAAACTGAAAATGAAAATACAGAAACAAGATTAAAACAATGTTGCAATCCAAAATACAAAAAGGAAAAATAAAAATACAACATAGGATATACACGAACCATTATGTAGTAGTATAGACCGTACTTCTACAGTCATTATTTTAATGACATGAGTTTGCAACGAATTACGGGGAGAAGTACGGTCTATACTACTACATAATGGTTCGTGTATATCCTATGTTGTATTTTTATTTTTCCTTTTTGTATTTTGGATTGCAACATTGTTTTAATCTTGTTTCTGTATTTTCATTTTCAGTTTACATTTTTAATTTGTTTCCTCATTTTATTTTAGTTTTGCATTTTCATTTCTTAGCTTGTAGTTTTAATTTTGTTTTCGGAATTTGAACTGTAACATTGTGTTCTAAAAGTTTACTTCTGCATTTTTTATTTTCAGATGTCATCTTTTAATTTTAAAGTTGTATTTTTAATTTTCTTTTTGCAATTTGAATTTCAACATTGTGGTTTAAATTTTGTTTCTGTATTTTCTTTTTTCAGTTTTGCATTCTCATTTCTTGTAATTTTAATTTTGTATCTGCGATTTTAGTTTTTTTTTACTTTTTGCATTTTTTCCTTTCTGTATTTGGGATTGCAACATTCTTTTAATATCGTGTCTGTATTTTCGTTTTCAGTTTTACATTTTTAATTTGTTTCTGTACTTTGAGTTTTTACTTTCTGCATATTTATTTTCCCTTTCTGTATTTTAGAATGCATCATTGTTTCAATCTCATTTCTGTATTTTTATTTTCAGTTTACATTTTTAATTTGTTTGTGCATTTTTTATTTTAGGTTGCATATTAATTTAAAAGTTTTAGTTTTAGTTTTGCTTGTGCATTGTTTATTTTTCGTTTCATATTTTTGTTTCGTAAGTTGTGTTTTTAATTTTGTTTTCGGAATTTGAATTGTGACATTATGTTTAAATTTTTTACTTCTGATTTTTTATTATTTTTAGTTTTGCATGTTTTAATTTTAAAGTTGTACTTTAAATTTTCTTTTTGCATTTTGGAATGCAACATTGTGTTTTAAATTTTGTTTCTGTATTTTTTATTTTCAGTTTTACATTTCTAATATTAAAAGGTGTACTTTTAATTATCTTTTGCAATTTGGATTGCAACATTGTGGTTTAATTTTTTGTTTGTGTTCTTTATGTTTAAAGTTGTTCATTTTATTTCTTAACTTGTAGTTTTAATTTTGTTTCTGCATTTTTATTTTTTACATTCTGCATTTTGAATTTCAACATCGTGTTTCAAAATGTTTTTGTGCATTTCCTATTTTCAGTTTTACGCTTTTGTTTCGTAACTTGTAGTTTTAATTTTCTTTTTTGCATTTTGGAATTCAACACTGTTTTAAATTTTGTTTCTGCGTTTTAATTTTAAGTTCTACATTATTATTTCGTAACTTGTTCTTTTTATTTTAGTTGCGTATTGGTTTGCAACACTGACTTAAAATTTTACTTCTCCATTTTACAATCTAAGAGTTTCATGTAATTAATTTTTTAAGTTCACAGTACGAGTGTTGTGTTACAGAAATAACTTTCTTATGTTCAACGTATGTTTTGTCAATTAGTATTTCGAATTAGTTTACAGTTTGCAACTATGTTAATTTGAGTTTCTATCGGAATTATTTGCAGGTTCGTAATCATAGATTGCTCAGATTTCTATGGATTTTTAAATACGTTCACACTGAACGAGTGTTGTGTTAAGAAAAATAACTTTCTTATGTTCAACGTATGTTTTGCCAAGTTTAGTATTTCTGATTATTTAACAGTTTGCAATTTTAATATTTTCGGAATTATTAGTAGGTTCACAATCATAGTTTGCTCACATTCCTATAGAATTCTTAATATGTTCACAAATGAAATTTGCTCTTCCGACTAATTTATTAGTAGAATATAAATAATTAGTATTTTCAAAACATTTTAACAAGGAGTGTTATTTGAAATAACACGAAAGAATTATTTTGTAGAATCACCGCGTAGCTGTTCTGAGCTTCCATACGAAGCGAATTATTTATAAGTTCGAAACGCAGTTTCTCTTTATGAGATTGCTTAGCAAACAATCCATAAAAAATAACTTGCTCTTGCGACTAATTTATTAGAAGAATATAAATAATTAATATTTTCGGGACATTTCTTATCGGTTCACACAACTTTTAATATTTTCGGAACATCTTTGGTATGCTCACATTTTTAACAACGAGTTTCCAAAGGAAACGAATTATTTATAGGCTAACACAAAGTGTTCGAGTAATTTATTACGAGAGAATAAATAAATAAGGATTTTGCATAGCAAACGAATTAATAAAAAAATAATACTACAATTACAAATTACATCACAATATGTAATATTACTGTTACTAATATAAAATATGTTAAAGCACCTGCGTACGAGACTACAAACTAAATGGTTTTGGGTACGAGATTACAAAACTAAATGACTTTGAGTACGAGATTACAAACTAAATGCGTTTGGGTACGAGATTATATTTCACGCCACAAACCGTGTTACATTCTATACAGGTAATAGTGTTATACTCTGTGTTGATATTATAATTAATTTAGTTATAAAATTACAATTATTCCCAACTACATATATATCTACTAATAAACTTTCAAGTATACCTTTGCTGATCTTTAAAGTTACATTTAATAAACGTGTACAAAAATAGTTAATACATTCTCATGCTTATGTTCGACATTTTTTTTGTAAAACTTCGGGAAAGTTCGGTAAAGTTCGGCAATCTTCGGAAACATTCGTGTAGAATTCTTGGAATTGTATAAAATTCTTAGAATTTCCAATTATTTGTGTTCATAATAAAACAATACATTGTTTGTAATTCAGTATTGAAGAATCATTGAGAAAGTGAATACGTTTCCTGGTTTACGCTGCGTGCTGTAATTAGCCTAAAAAAATTTCATTACGTCAATTTGTAAATTACAATTATCGGAAAGTAGTGAAGGATTAACCGATAAAATTAGAAGTATATCTTCGGTGAACTATAAAATATAGTTAGTGGCAAGTACTAATGCATCTAAGCTGAACTGAAAGTTACGGGAAATATTATTATTATAGTTAACGGCAAGTATTGGTGCAATTGCCGATAAGCTTTCAAGTGTACTGCCCGTAAATCTTGTGGATTAAGTGAAGTTGTATTACATTGAAACAGTAAAGTATTAAGTGTATCCTTAGTGAACTGAAAAAAAATACGGGACATTGTGATTTATAGTTACTGATAAGTGTGAAAGGATTCTTAAAAAGTGTATCTTCGGTAAACACATTCTGGATCATATCACAAAGTCTATCTACGGAACCTTGTCATTTGAAAACTACGAAAAGAACTATCAAAACTTCTGTGTCCACGTAGAATAACACTATTAATTTATTTATAGTACATCGTCGTGTAAAATATTTACTGTTTTAAGAAACAATAATTGAAACTGCGATTACATACATTGTGCAAGAGTAATACAATGGAAGGACACTCTGTGATCTGCACCATGTTATCAACACAAGAATCGCGCGGATACGAAAATCCTAACGAAGTTTTATTTACGTGGGAAGTGTTAACGCAATGCCATGGAACGGGTGTAAGGGTAAGCAATGAATCATATGTAAAGTTATTGCAGGCATTATTTATGCATTTTAGTTGTAATCCTCATGTTGTTTTGAAGACTTGTAAAACTGCGAAAGATATTATTGATTTATATCATGTAGGCTTCTTTCATCAAGATAATATGAGGAATTTAGCCCGTGAAAAATTTATAAAGCTTGTGTCTGAAGGAAAAACTAACGGTTTAACTACTGATGACTTTAGCGTGTTCATGGGAAATTCTATAAACTTCCCAAGTCCTAACACTAATTCTGTATCAGAACCTAACATGTATAGGAGTGGTGGAACGGCTGAATATTTTCGTATTGTTAATAATACAACCAAACATTATACTTATTTTGGACTTACAGGAAAGGAAGTTACCATTGAACGTGTGCACACAAATGGAATTGATGATCCTGAAAAATATATTCAGATGTTATTTGAATTTCTAAAGGAGAATGTGTTAAATGATGTCGCCGATGATATGTATGTTGGTATAACAATAGAAAGTTCTGCTTCGACGATTAATAAACCAATCTACATTTCGTGGCGTCAAAAGTTAGATTTAAGCTCCGACATTCTATTTCGTAGTATTGAAAATGTATTAAATAGTAATGAAAATTATTTATTTGGTGATGAAGTAAATTTCAAAATTCATATTGTTGATTCACGTAAAGGTAGGGGACGGACTATGGGTTCAGCAAAATATGTTGATCTTGTAACACACATGCAACAATGTACTATTCCTATACAAAAGGATGTGTATTGTCTTCCCAAAAGTATTATTCTTGGAATGGGTAGGGCTGATCATCGTTATAACTACCTACATACATTGAAAAACAATTCTGAACGTTTGTTAAATCAGGCAAAGGAATTCTGTGTCAATGCTAAAGTTGACATTGAAATCCAGCATGGATGCACTATTGATGATGTAAAAAAGTTTCAAAATAAGCTAGTACCTCATTATCAAATTGTTGTTTACGAAAAGAATCGTTTAACTCGAAACTACAATGTAATTTATCCTGGAATACATGGACCAAAGAAAATTTTTATTTTGTATACTGAAGGACATTATGAATTAATTACTAATATTACAACGCTATTAAACAAGAAAAGTTATTGTCAGTATTGTTTGGAAGGTTATCATCACACAGAAAATCATAAGTGTAACTTCAAATGCATAATGTGCGAAAAGTATCACAATGTTTGTAATAATAATATTAAACTCGAGTGCCCTGATTGTCATAGACTGTTTTCTAGGGATGAATGCTTTGCCAATCATAAAACAGTATTTGTTTGCGGAAAAAGTTTATGCGAAACAAAGAAAATCTGTGTCCAATGCGGTGATATGGTTGACATGCGTTCACGTAAGTCTGAACATGAATGTGGTGAACGTTATTGTAAAACATGTTATACATATGTAAACGATGACCATATTTGTTTTGTTCAAACGGCTATGGTGCAGCATGTAGATACCTTTTTGTATATCATATTTGATGTAGAAACAATGTTACTTCCTAAAAATGAACAGGGAGAACAAGAACATCACGTAAATTTCGTGAATTGTATTCATGCCTGCTACAAGTGTAAGGACATAAACCTTGATGATGCATGCTTTGTATGCGGGGATAAAAACGGATTCCGTTCGTTTGATTTCTACGACATTGATGAATTTGTTAATCATGTATTAATAACTCGACCAATATTTAAAAAAATCATTGTACTTTCACATAATGGCAGTAATTATGATATGCAATTCTGTGCTAAAACTTTAATAATGAACCACCATTTTACACCTGAAGTAATAATGTCAGGGCAAAAAATTGTTGAAATGCGTTTAGGACAAAAGATTTACTTCCGTGACACGTATTTGTATATGGGAGTTAAATTATCAAAACTCCCGAAGACATTAGGTCTTTCTGCAAATTTACGAAAGGGAGATTTCCCATACTTGTTTAATACATTAAACAATCAAAATTATGTAGGCAAAATTCCCGAGCTAAAGTATTTTGATCCTGATTCAAGGAGCACTGAAGATCGAGAGCAACTTATCATATGGCACAAAGAACGTGTTGCAAGTAATGAGGAATATAATTTCCAAAAGGAAATGATTGAATATTGTCGGAATGATGTTAAAATTTTAGCAGAGGCTGTCATTAAATTTTCAAACTTAATTGAGGATAAAACAAATGGTATCCAATGTTTTATCGTCGCGCCAACTATTGCTAGTTTGGCAATACTGACGTATCGTACCTTATATTTACCCAGAGAAATTATTCCAATTATTCCACCCTATGGGTTCGACCATCGTGATCGTCAAAGCCTAAAGGCAATGTACTGGTTACGGTACTTAGAACGTACTACTGGTAATGAAATCCGTCATTCCGGAAATGGATTGGAAAAACGATTTGGGAGGTATAAGGTCGATGGATTTGAAAGTAAAACAAATACAGTTTACGAATTTCATGGATGTTACTATCACGGGTGCTTGAACTGTTATCCTACACTGCGACACGTATCCTTGAATTCCACCTCTAACCAATGTACATCACTACAAGATCGGTATGAAAAAACTATCACGAAAATAGCATTTCTTAAAAAATTAAATCTTAATGTCGTTGAAATGTGGGAATGCGAATGGGACCACCTGGTGAAAAACGACAAAAAATTACAAGAGTTTATTCAAACACAGTGTCATGATCTTGTCGATCACCTGGTACCTAAGGATAGTTTTCATGGTGGACGTACTGAATGTTTCAATGCATTGTACGAATGTACCAGCGAAGAGTTCGTGGCATATTATGATGTAACATCGTTATACCCGTGGGTAATGGCACGTAAGCCATTGCCTATAGGTAAACCAAAAATATACAAGGGGCCAGACTTTCCACAAGTGGAAAGTATTCATGGATTAGTCAAATGCACCATCTTGCCTCCAAAAGACTTATATTTTCCAATTTTACCATATACGTGTAATGGACGCCTTTTGTTTGGGTTATGCCGTACGTGTATGGAACAAAGTATTAACAATTGCATGCACTGCGATTCCGAACGTGTCATCACTAGTACGTACTGTACCCCTGAACTTCATGTAGCTTTACAGCTCGGATATAAAATTCTGCAAATTATCGAAATTTGGGAATTCAAATTATCCGGATTGGAAAATAATCTGTTTCAAGATTATGTGAATTCCTTCCTAAAAATGAAACAGGAGTCTTCAGGGTTTCCCAGCTGGTGTAAAACTAAAAATGACAAGGAAAAATATATTGCAGACTATTATGAACATGAATGCATTCAGTTAACGGAAAATAACATTCAATCGAACCCTGGTCTGAGGTATATTTCCAAAATATTCCTCAACTCGCTATATGGAAAATGGGGACAGCGAACAGATTTATCGCAATCTGTGATTGTTGATACTCCAGAAAAATTTTTGAGTTATCTATGGGCGCCACAATATGAGGTACAAACTGTATTACCCATTGGAGAGCAACATCTCATTGTAACGTATAAAAACATTGAAAACAAAAACAAACCATGGAAATTTTCAAATGTTGTCCTTGCAGCATTCATCACCTCGTGGGCACGTCTAAAACTTTACAAGTTGTTAACAACTGTACAGCCTGATCGTGTATTGTACTGCGACACTGATAGTATTATGTTTGTACAGCGACGTGATGAAAAGTCTCCACTTTCTTTAGGTTCCTACCTGGGTGAACTAACTAATGAAGTTCCCGAGGGATGGGAAATTAATGCATTTATAGGATTAGGGCCAAAAAATTATGCGTATCGTTTAAAAGAAGTTGAAACGGGGAAAGTAGATTATGTATTTAAAATTAGAG
>NC_137461.1:92280637-92293137 GCF_964235325.1 Thermobia domestica
TGATAACTTCCACTTTATGCGGAGAAAGGTCTCTGGCTTTTCCCATTATGCCACGATTACAGGACTTCACAGAATGAAAGATTAATACACAAAACACGTTACGGTCACTTAAAACTGGCCCATTCGAACTGTTGAACGCTTTGAATGTTGTAACTGCTTACGACTGGAACCACAAAATTTCAAACTGTAATTCGTTAATACAAACCACAATAGCTGTCTACAACTGAAACACTACTTTCAGAACTTCACTCTCTCCGCTAATGCCATCTGCTGTTCAACGGTGATATCACCAATTCAACTGTACAGTAAACAAATGAAGGATCCTATATTGGTGGTTTAACCATTAAATTGCATGTTCTAGAATTCCAAAATTAGGACTGCAACGTCAACTTTGTATTTTTCGAGCTTTTGAGTCCAATAATTTGAACACGTCTGTATTTTTATAACTTAATCGTACTAAAAATCTTTTATACATTAAACATGGATGTTTTCTCGCCTTGGTTTTATAACTTAATCGAAGTAAAATCTTTTATACGTTAAATATGGATGTTTTCTCGTCTTGGTTTAACCATAACAAATAATAATAATAATAAAGAACACTCATAGTCGTTCTCTTAGGCTCTGATATGCAAAATCCATATGTACACTCATGTCCAAAATTATTGTCGCATGTCAATAAATATGTTGTTGTAGGAATATAATTTGATAACAAATTCGCCCGATATTTCTTATAATGTTAGTATGTGTATAATCGGGAAAGACATGTATGTGACAAATTTCATGTCAAACGAGCAGTAAATAAGAACAATAAAACGAAAATAATACCTTTTTGTTTATTTAGCAACGTTTTGTTTTACTCACTCTAATTTTTGTATTTATAATTCTTTTCCTATGAAATTTACCACAAATATACATTTCCCGATTATACACACAGTATCAGTATTAAAAGTACCCTGCAAAATCATTATCAAATTATATTCTTACAAGAAGACAGTTACAGATATGCGACAATCATTTTGGACATGAATGTACATATTGTGATATCAACAGAAATATTTAGGTAGATATGGATTTAAGTACAGGGTGTCCGAAAAAGATTGTACCCTTTTCGTCGTTTTTTTCTAGGTGCCCAGTGTGTGGAGAGCGGTGTCAGGTTTGCTATTAGATACTTCAAGTTTTGATTGAAATATCTACCATTCCCAAGACCACATTTTCTTTTTTCAAGATGGCATTCACACAACAACAGAAAGCATTTTGTACTAAGGAATACGCAAAAACAACGTCCGTTATCACAGTTCACCCCAACTTTTGGCGATAGTTTGGGATCAATTCACATGATAAGAACTTCATTAAGTGTGGGCATACACAACTCATGGAGACAAGTTGCTTATGAAAAGGCAAAAGCACCGGCTGTCCTTTGCGTTCAGGGGAGACAGTGGATAGAGTTCGGCAATTCTTCCACCGCAGCCCCACGAAGTCAGTTCGTAAAGCGGGCCGTGAGTTAGTATTGTCCCGCTCAACAACCTGGGATATTCATCATAAGCGTTTAAAGTTCAAAGATTACACGATGCAACTTGTACAGGTATTCACTGAAGATGACAAGAAATTTTCGCACTGTCTTCAGTATAGACAGTGTTGGGATTCCTGGAAAATGATTTTAGGGGCAGAGTAATCTTCAGAAATGAGGCGACATTCCATATCAACGGTAAAGTCAACACGTATAAAGTTCGAATCTGGGGTTCAGAACATTCTCGGTGAATTCTTGAGTATGTCAAAGATTCTCCCACATGGGCACATGTGCAGAGCCTTATGTGCTGGTTTTCTTTGCAGAAATAACTGTAACGGGACACACATATCTTGACATGCTTCGGATGTGGTTAATACCACAATTTGAAGAGAAGTCCAGAGGTTTCATTTCCAACAGGATGGAGCTGCACCCAACTTCCATAATAACGGGAGAGGGTATCTGAATGAACACCTCTAACAGGATTGGATAGGTCGCACAGGTCCTGATGATGAAGCATTGTTGAGATTGCTCCCGAGGTTTCCAGACATGCCACCTTTTTATTGGACTTTGTCAGGGACCCACGTCTTTGTTCCACCATTGACTCGAGACAGGGTTTCCGCCAGGATTTCAAAATCGGGGGTATTCAAAAATTTAAGGAGGGTGTGGGTGCTTGACTTTCAGAAACTCATAGCTATTATTATTTTTACCTTTCTTGTATTATCCTAAAATTCTGCAATAACACAAAAGATGACACCTTTCCACTTCAATCCTAACTTCAACAAAGTACGAAATGTTGAATTAGCCTTTTCATATTTTTTTTCCTCCTATTTTCCGTAAATATCCATTACAATCAAGGTAAGTTATAATATTACCGATCTAATTCACTTGCCTGATGTCGAACTAAAATCCGTCGTAGTTTTCCTGATTAATGTACGTATGGAGAAATAAACGTCGGACGTTCTCCTAAAATTATCATTTCTCTTGTCGTTCTTAGGTTTCTATTTGCCCTGCCAAAAATGAGAAATATTCATTTTTCACAACTGAGATCAGTCAGTGGTTAGATAAACTCGATTTGATATCTGAAGTGGTAAAACAAAAACATGATATACTAGAACATTTAATGCTAATTGCAGATATTGCACATTTATCGCGATATTGTAGGGGTAACTTAATTCGTTTGAATTTATACCTAATTCAAATGTAATTTTGTACTTACCAATGTGACTCATATATCCACGAATGGGTTGAGTTGATTTTGAATTTAATGTTCCTTTCAGCAGCAAGGCTATATGAGACGGGATCTACTGATTAATGTGGAATCCAAACCAAATGAACTCCCGCCGGGAATCAAACCCTCGTCTCCTACGCCAAAGGCGAGTGCACCAACCGCTTAGAAACGAAGGAGCTCATATCCACAAATGTATTAATAGTCTTGATGATTATTCTATGCATAGTTTTCACAAACTCTCCTCTGAACCGTCATTAGGCTTCTTCACATTTTCACACATTGTAACACCACTTAACCTATACGATGCAGCAACGCAGATTCGTTTAATAATCAAGTTAAATGCTTCTTGTGTTCCTAATGAAAAAAAAAATGGAAATATATTTAAAAGCATACTTGTGAACTTCGGCGCAGTCTTACAAAGCTTGAAAATCATTGTTGCAAGTTCTTTAATGTTCTTTGAAATGCAAATTCATCTATTTTGATTCAATCATGATGCAACTGAACCGATTTCACTCGTATAGGACTTCTCAATCATTCCTCGTATGCACAACTTATAAAATTTTCAAAATCAGCCTCAACACTTTTCTTTTCACTTGGAATATCAGGTAAACAAGGTCTTTCCAAGGAAACCATCAAATCACTAACGCGTTCTGAAGTGAGCTGGCACCATTATGAAGTTAAAATTCTATTCATTGTTGAAAATGATCTCTCCACTGAAGCGGTACCGATTGGAAGAAGCAGTTTTGTTGCAAGAGCTGACAAATTAGGAAACATACTGCATTTATTTTCTTCACAGGAAAGTTTCAATAAAAAATTGGTTGAAGAAAGTTCTTCCTTCAATCGTTTGAGAGTTCTATATTCAAATAGGACTTCTTCGCACAAAATATGAAATATGTGAAAAATTCCCTGTTCAGACTTGGATAAAGTTTGGTGGGTGACCCCACATTGGGGAAGAAGGGGTCTAGCGAAATCCCTGCCTAGAGATCTGACGGAGCTGCGAGAGCGGATCAAAGAAGCATTTGCTGCCGTTACAAGAGACATGTTGATTCGAGTATAGGAGTAATTATCTGATTCATACTAGCTTTGCTATATTTGATAACTTACACTAAAATACAAATGCTGAGCAAAGCAACGTCTTATTGTAAAATAATAAAAGTGACAGTTTCGGATATCTAACATATCCTTTTTCAGACACTATTGAAAATAAATGAAATTGCATATATATATATATATATATATATATATATATATATATATATATATATATATATATGTGTGTGTGTGTGTGTGTGTGTGTATGTATGTATGTATGTATATGTATATGTATGATTTCTTAGTGAACAGAACGATACAGTATTTTTTTAAAAAACTTCTTAACAGGTGAGACTGCCTTCTTTCGGTTTTGTTATTTATACACTTGAGTTTAAAGATCTGTTCAAAAGTTAAATACCCTTTGAACACCTGCAATTACAAATATTCACCTCTTTTAGATGCTCCGTTGTACAAGTATGTCCCAGATGTGTGTACAAAATGTGCAAAACAGCAAATTCTAAACAGTTAGTTATAAAAGGAAAACTTCTAATAATTTGCTAGGAAGCAGGGGCGGACTGGCCCACCCTGCTACTCTGCAAATGCAGGGTGGGCCGCCTCCACCAATTTTAAAAAGATGTGCTCAATTAAACCTACCAGCATCAAAAATATGGCAGGGTAACTCCCGCAAACTTGTGTTTTGCATAAAAAAGACATGAACAGACCTTATTCTTCTTCACGTTTATCGACTTGAAAAGGTTCCGTCTATGAGACAATCAGGCCCTAAAACATTGCGGGGTTTGTGATACAGCAGCTGTTAAAAACGAGCACGTTAACTACTACTTTTTTTTAAATATAAGAAACAGTAGATTTCAGGTTGTTATTGGATTTGAATACCATTGCCTACTCCGGTCCTTTTACAAGCCAGCGAGTGGCGATGTTTTAAAGAAACAATAGTTTCGTAGATATTGTTATTGTGGAAAGTGGAGGTGGAGGCGGAACGCTTTTGAACTGCATTGTCCTCAGACCTCGGAACAGGCTTTTTTTTCTTTTTTCAGTGCGGTAAAGCGAAAAGAAATTAGTCACCAGAAGTCACATTTAAAGCCAAGTGTTTGGTTCAGAACTAGTGTAAATTTGAAAACATTCTTGTGTGCCAATTACACACTGTATGAGTTACTATTAAAATGTCCCTACTTCAGATTTTTTGTAATTAATGTTTTGTTTTTGTATGAATATATGGGATACTATTTATGGGTTCGAAGATGGACTTTTATATGTAATACATATGAAGAATGCCAAGTACATTTATTACATTTTTATACAGTGGGCACTCATTTCAGTTTAGCAGGGTGGGCCCTATGGTTGCCAGTCCGCCCCTAGAAGGTAATGTACCTAAAATGGAAGCCACATTTCCTCGCTGAACTGCTATGCTGATAGGTTGTATCAGAAAAGTAGTAGCCCGCTTGTCACCAGTAACGTGTGTGAATATATATAGTCATTGTTATGACACACACACACACACACACACACACACACACACATACATACATACATACATACATACATACATACACATACATACATACATACATACATACATACATACATACATACATACATACATACATACATACATACATACATACATACATACACACACACACACACACACACACATATATATATATATATATATATATATATATATATATATATATATATATATATATATATATATATAGTCATTGTTAAGAATTTTTAAATTCTTTTAACAGACACACATAACAGAAACACGGAAAATTCTAAATGCTGATTGGCTAATCAATCAATCCAATCATAATAGAAGTTGATCAAAGTGATACTAAACACTAAGATCCTCCCTGGTCCAGTGGAAAATTAGCTACAATTAAAATTTTCCAATATCATGCCAACTGTTCGTCAATTTTAAGTCCTGTATTCCAATTCATACTACAGCTTTCCTCTTTTTCAATGAACCTGGCCTTCTTCCACTTCCTTATTAACGTCCTTTGTTCCCTTGCTAACATTTCACTCGCGCATCAATTAATATTGTGCCCTGTGTTCCTTACATGTTTAAAAAATGGCATTTCTTTCTCTTTCCAATCTAACTATAGGAGAAAATGAACTATTGACTAGATACCTGCCGTGTAACGAAGGGCGCCCACACTGAATCTTCGTTATATATATATATATATCGCATTAAGGGATCCGAAGATATTTTTTTAAAAGGGTACATTCTTTTTCAGACATCCTATATTTAGGTCTGCAATTCTTGGAATAGCATCCTTGTATGTTGTATCAGTGTCATAACATCACTCTGAGGGTGTTGATCTAGTTTTACATAAAAAAGACTTTATATATATATATATATATATATATATATATATATATATATATATAGAGAGAGAGAGAGAGAGAGAGAGAGAGAGAGAAAGGAGTGGGAGAATTGTTTGGGTACGTATATGGATGGGAAGTTACCCTCACTCTCCGAGAAAAATATTCAATTTGCACACTGACAACAAATATCGATACGATAATCCAATTCTTCGCAGACGACTCTACATCCCCACAAGTCAATTTTTTTAGATACGGATGATCTCCCAGGACTTTTTCCCTTACATAGATTACCAATTTCCTCAAATTTCTTGATCCAATCATACATGAATTGCCTTGTGAGTGCTTTTTACCTTACTGTGTTCTGAAATGCAGTCTTACGTAGTATGACAGTAACAAAATTTGTTTATGCAAATTCAAGAGTGCAGAAAGACTTTCCTACCTAATGAGTATGCTCAATTGCTCGACTAACGTCAAGCACGCTCACATGATGCTGATGTCACGAAAAGATACGACAGATGAAGGTCGTTAACTTGAAGGTTAGTACTTGTTTACTGGGAACACAAGTAGTTTTCGATTTACAAAATGTGTTTATTTCTTCGAGGTTAACCCTGTATTTGTTACGTTCTTCATACATGCTTATTTTCCATTTCAATTTTTAGAATATTCTCTAGGGCAGGTAAAATGTATGAACTATTCACACTATGCAAGTCATAAAATTCAAGAGTCTCACGAAATGTTCAATATGAGTGACAGATCGACATCACCAAAGAACTGCAGATATCTAATTCAACGGCTGTAACTATTTATCCATGATGCTCTGGGTGTTGGGTTACAACAATGGACAATAACCAGACGTTGAGCAGGTGTGATATACGACCAAAGTATGGGGATGGTGAAGCTTGAGTCTACTACTATACACTTGAGACAAAATCGCAGTCTAAATAGTGAAGCACAGTAGTTCTTCCACTTCAAGGTGCATAAAGCTCATCTATTAACTGGAAAAGTGATGATGGTAGTCTTCTTAGACACACAGGTCTAGTGTTCGACTACTTCACAAATGGCCAAATCATCATCGCACAGAATTATCCTGCTCTGTTCGCAAGTTACGAAATATTTTGAACTTTCCAATCGGATGATGTTTACACGTTTGCTGTGTTATCATGGCTACATTTTTAATGTAGGTTACAATTACTGGAACACCTTATGTATTCGCCCAACCTTTCACCATTAAAACCATTCTTTCTTTTCCAACCTGAAAAATTATTGGATGCAAAAAAGTTTTGTCTGTGATGATTACTTTGACAACCATGGTAAAGAACCGTGAGAAGAGCACTGAACAAGTGGATAATCTGAAACGGAATTTTATTGAAAAAAAAAAGTGGATATTTCATTCCAACAGTTTCCGTTCTGGACGAAGATCGACTTACGGGACAATCTCGTAGTTGTGTACTAGGTTTCTTAGCATCTATGTTGCGGTAATGTAAAGCTCAAATGCATTCTATATTTTCACTTGAAGCTCCTGACAACTCTCACATTTGCAGCAACGATAAATAAGCATTGCCATAGAATAAACTATGATAATACGGGAGTCATTCCTTCACTAACAACAAACGGATGACATTATCTTCTATGAAATGCAATCTACCAAAATACATTTTAAAAAAGCATTTATGACACAAAACAACTATGATACAAAAAAGTAAATATATATATATATATATATATATAAAACAGCTTATAACACATATCATGATCATATTAACTTTTGTCTGTTAGAAAGTGAGACTAAGCATCCTTTGTAACTATACACGGCGAATCTAAAATCTGGAATTATTCGTTCAGTAACAAGAATCGAAACAAAATCTTCAATATACGTATACTTTCTTCTATTGAAAGTACAAGTGCAACTGTCGTCTTTTGAGACTGTTTTGAATCTTGATTCGAATTTTTAAATAAGTAAGGGGTCACGTTACTCATGAATTTCAAGCTACAATTTTCTCAAAAGCATATCATACAGTTATTATTATTTTGAATATCTATATACGTTAAAACGATACGGACTAGAAATAGACTCTGAATGTAATGTCTGTAGTTTTTCTTTTTCCTTTTTTTTTTTTTTTTTTTTTTATTCATTCATTCTAGGAAACCAAGATGGCAATGTTGTCGAAGAACAAGTTGAAATCGTCATAAAGACGAGTGAAAGAATTCACGATGCTCTAAACAGTACCTTCAACAACCCCATTATGCTGCTATTAACGTATCAGAATAATAAGTCATCATTACAGAAAAGGGATCAGGAAGAACAAGCAACGCATCAGCTAGTCTTGAAAACGACTAACACCAAACAATCGGTTATATAGATGTTACACATAAAATAGCATGTGGGTTACTGAAGATTATATAATTAAAAATAACAATAAAAATAAGTAAATAAATAAATAAAAATTCACATTGAGGTCATTTAATAAACTATATTTCAGAAATTTCATCGTTTGTCATCTTAGCAACAAAGATGTGTTTTTGAGGAAATTCTAGGTAAAATTTACGTAGTATCAACTGTCAATTTACCAACCTGAAAATTTCGAACAAGATTTGCAGCCATCTTAAAGGACACTATACTTCTTATCAGATGGCGCTTTTTACCATAAGACAAAATAAAGGGTTTGTTTTCAGAATTTTGACTCATCTGCATTATTGTTTACAACTAAAATAAAAGTGAAGGACAAAAGTAAGGTTAACAAATAACAATAATAATTAGAGTTGGTTCTATTGTGAAAGTTTCAAGGCTACGCTATCAGTACAAATATGTTCAAAGTAATTCTCGTTCATTATTTTGCACAATATTTTCTTCAATGCGAAGACAAATATTAATACTGAATTCATGAATACATAAACAATATAGAATATCCCATGTGTGTGTATGTTTTTGTCTAGACATAAATTCGATTTTCCCTTATTATATTTTGACATTATCATTGATACGCACAGAATTCACTGTAAATATCAGAAGTAACGGTAACATTCTCCGTCTACATTTCACACCATGGTTTTAAAGAACTAACCTGGTATTTACTACAGTTTAATATCTCAGCTACCATCTCTTGTAAATTTAAGAAGACTGAAGTAAGACTAAAGTACATACTGACCAGCAAGCAAACTGGGGTCGTATCAGATCTCGTAAACAGGTGAGTGTTCTAACCCAAAGCTATGCTTTTCCAAATCAGCGTTTCTGAATTGATAACTACCATGATCGTTTGTATTTATCAGTTTTGAAATTCAAAAGTCTATCTACGTATGTAGTTTATAAGACAACACTTGTAGAAAAATCTCTGTTTTTAATTTTACAACAATTTACTGTTTTGAAATTTCATATTCAAGAACACTAGCAATCACAACCGCAATCGTGTTACTCGTATGATTTTATTTAACTCACAGTAAGTTTTTTTGAAATTTGCTGTCCCTATTCAGTAACCAGGCTATACGAGGCGTGGATCTACATTTCAGACAAAATCTGAACTACCCAAATGCGTTTAATGCTATTCCACCGGGTATCCAACCCGAGAACACGTGCATCAAAGACACCTGCGCTAACCACTGTACCAGGGGGAAGGGCTCATCTATTTCCTAGTGTAGTAGACAAAACATTACTAGATTAATCATGACATCCGGGGTTCGAGTACATCTGGTGATACACATTAAAAAAAAAAGTACGTGTACGAGTTTCGCTTTTCATGTATTTTAGTTTGTAGGGATTCTAGTATAGTTCCCATAATATTTCGTGTAACAATACTTAACGAAAATATTCTTATTAAACTGTTAATTACTTATGGGTGGACACTTAGAACACGGATCACGAGCGGCAAGTTTTAGTAAATAAAGAATTACTTTATGAAGGGAAGAAAATTATGAAAGGATTTTGTGCATCATCCTACAAAACCAACTTGCTTCGTGGTGTCTAGGTAGGTATATTTTCGGTGTAGACAGGTAACAAGACATACTATCTACAAACGAAAAATGAAGGGCCCGAAGACAGACTCCAGACCAGACCATGACTGAAGTAGGATGTTTCATGGTTTGTTGGAGATATTTCAACTTGAATTCCTCCACAGGTCTACTTCGTACATATTGTGAACATTCATCAGACACACAGACACATGATTAATCACTGAAACACACTATTATCCAATCATCAGCAGTCCAATGTTCTAGGCCTCTGCCCATTCGGGGCGCTTCTTTGCCATGATCGGAATAATTTTTGCTTTCTATCCTGGGCTGCGTGCTTTTATTGCCTCAACACACACAATCCTTCGAACATTTTCAGGCGAAATGTCTACACCATACTCGACTATTTTTATGCTTAAGTCTCTGCGTTTCTGTTTCCCAGCGCAAATCTTTTTAGTTTTCTGATACCTCTTAGCGATAGCTTCGGTTTTCGCTCACACTTCCCAACCCTATCTTGCTAATACATTTGCTTCTTGCTCATTGCAACAAAGATTCTGCTCACAGATTTTTGCTCTGCACCAACTCTACTAGCAATTTGTCATTATATATATATCTTCCTTCCGTCAAAATTATTATGATAACTTCCACTTTATGCGGAGAAAGGTCTCTGGCTTTTCCCATTATGCCACGATTACAGGACTTCACAGAATGAAAGATTAATACACAAAACACGTTACGGTCACTTAAAACTGGCCCATTCGAACTGTTGAACGCTTTGAATGTTGTAACTGCTTACGACTGGAACCACAAAATTTCAAACTGTAATTCGTTAATACAAACCACAATAGCTGTCTACAACTGAAACACTACTTTCAGAACTTCACTCTCTCCGCTAATGCCATCTGCTGTTCAACGGTGATATCACCAATTCAACTGTACAGTAAACAAATGAAGGATCCTATATTGGTGGTTTAACCATTAAATTGCATGTTCTAGAATTCCAAAATTAGGACTGCAACGTCAACTTTGTATTTTTCGAGCTTTTGAGTCCAATAATTTGAACACGTCTGTATTTTTATAACTTAATCGTACTAAAAATCTTTTATACATTAAACATGGATGTTTTCTCGCCTTGGTTTTATAACTTAATCGAAGTAAAATCTTTTATACGTTAAATATGGATGTTTTCTCGTCTTGGTTTAACCATAACAAATAATAATAATAATAAAGAACACTCATAGTCGTTCTCTTAGGCTCTGATATGCAAAATCCATATGTACACTCATGTCCAAAATTATTGTCGCATGTCAATAAATATGTTGTTGTAGGAATATAATTTGATAACAAATTCGCCCGATATTTCTTATAATGTTAGTATGTGTATAATCGGGAAAGACATGTATGTGACAAATTTCATGTCAAACGAGCAGTAAATAAGAACAATAAAACGAAAATAATACCTTTTTGTTTATTTAGCAACGTTTTGTTTTACTCACTCTAATTTTTGTATTTATAATTCTTTTCCTATGAAATTTACCACAAATATACATTTCCCGATTATACACACAGTATCAGTATTAAAAGTACCCTGCAAAATCATTATCAAATTATATTCTTACAAGAAGACAGTTACAGATATGCGACAATCATTTTGGACATGAATGTACATATTGTGATATCAACAGAAATATTTAGGTAGATATGGATTTAAGTACAGGGTGTCCGAAAAAGATTGTACCCTTTTCGTCGTTTTTTTCTAGGTGCCCAGTGTGTGGAGAGCGGTGTCAGGTTTGCTATTAGATACTTCAAGTTTTGATTGAAATATCTACCATTCCCAAGACCACATTTTCTTTTTTCAAGATGGCATTCACACAACAACAGAAAGCATTTTGTACTAAGGAATACGCAAAAACAACGTCCGTTATCACAGTTCACCCCAACTTTTGGCGATAGTTTGGGATCAATTCACATGATAAGAACTTCATTAAGTGTGGGCATACACAACTCATGGAGACAAGTTGCTTATGAAAAGGCAAAAGCACCGGCTGTCCTTTGCGTTCAGGGGAGACAGTGGATAGAGTTCGGCAATTCTTCCACCGCAGCCCCACGAAGTCAGTTCGTAAAGCGGGCCGTGAGTTAGTATTGTCCCGCTCAACAACCTGGGATATTCATCATAAGCGTTTAAAGTTCAAAGATTACACGATGCAACTTGTACAGGTATTCACTGAAGATGACAAGAAATTTTCGCACTGTCTTCAGTATAGACAGTGTTGGGATTCCTGGAAAATGATTTTAGGGGCAGAGTAATCTTCAGAAATGAGGCGACATTCCATATCAACGGTAAAGTCAACACGTATAAAGTTCGAATCTGGGGTTCAGAACATTCTCGGTGAATTCTTGAGTATGTCAAAGATTCTCCCACATGGGCACATGTGCAGA
>NC_137461.1:92298137-92318137 GCF_964235325.1 Thermobia domestica
TGCTCGACTAACGTCAAGCACGCTCACATGATGCTGATGTCACGAAAAGATACGACAGATGAAGGTCGTTAACTTGAAGGTTAGTACTTGTTTACTGGGAACACAAGTAGTTTTCGATTTACAAAATGTGTTTATTTCTTCGAGGTTAACCCTGTATTTGTTACGTTCTTCATACATGCTTATTTTCCATTTCAATTTTTAGAATATTCTCTAGGGCAGGTAAAATGTATGAACTATTCACACTATGCAAGTCATAAAATTCAAGAGTCTCACGAAATGTTCAATATGAGTGACAGATCGACATCACCAAAGAACTGCAGATATCTAATTCAACGGCTGTAACTATTTATCCATGATGCTCTGGGTGTTGGGTTACAACAATGGACAATAACCAGACGTTGAGCAGGTGTGATATACGACCAAAGTATGGGGATGGTGAAGCTTGAGTCTACTACTATACACTTGAGACAAAATCGCAGTCTAAATAGTGAAGCACAGTAGTTCTTCCACTTCAAGGTGCATAAAGCTCATCTATTAACTGGAAAAGTGATGATGGTAGTCTTCTTAGACACACAGGTCTAGTGTTCGACTACTTCACAAATGGCCAAATCATCATCGCACAGAATTATCCTGCTCTGTTCGCAAGTTACGAAATATTTTGAACTTTCCAATCGGATGATGTTTACACGTTTGCTGTGTTATCATGGCTACATTTTTAATGTAGGTTACAATTACTGGAACACCTTATGTATTCGCCCAACCTTTCACCATTAAAACCATTCTTTCTTTTCCAACCTGAAAAATTATTGGATGCAAAAAAGTTTTGTCTGTGATGATTACTTTGACAACCATGGTAAAGAACCGTGAGAAGAGCACTGAACAAGTGGATAATCTGAAACGGAATTTTATTGAAAAAAAAAAGTGGATATTTCATTCCAACAGTTTCCGTTCTGGACGAAGATCGACTTACGGGACAATCTCGTAGTTGTGTACTAGGTTTCTTAGCATCTATGTTGCGGTAATGTAAAGCTCAAATGCATTCTATATTTTCACTTGAAGCTCCTGACAACTCTCACATTTGCAGCAACGATAAATAAGCATTGCCATAGAATAAACTATGATAATACGGGAGTCATTCCTTCACTAACAACAAACGGATGACATTATCTTCTATGAAATGCAATCTACCAAAATACATTTTAAAAAAGCATTTATGACACAAAACAACTATGATACAAAAAAGTAAATATATATATATATATAAAACAGCTTATAACACATATCATGATCATATTAACTTTTGTCTGTTAGAAAGTGAGACTAAGCATCCTTTGTAACTATACACGGCGAATCTAAAATCTGGAATTATTCGTTCAGTAACAAGAATCGAAACAAAATCTTCAATATACGTATACTTTCTTCTATTGAAAGTACAAGTGCAACTGTCGTCTTTTGAGACTGTTTTGAATCTTGATTCGAATTTTTAAATAAGTAAGGGGTCACGTTACTCATGAATTTCAAGCTACAATTTTCTCAAAAGCATATCATACAGTTATTATTATTTTGAATATCTATATACGTTAAAACGATACGGACTAGAAATAGACTCTGAATGTAATGTCTGTAGTTTTTCTTTTTCCTTTTTTTTTTTTTTTTATTCATTCATTCTAGGAAACCAAGATGGCAATGTTGTCGAAGAACAAGTTGAAATCGTCATAAAGACGAGTGAAAGAATTCACGATGCTCTAAACAGTACCTTCAACAACCCCATTATGCTGCTATTAACGTATCAGAATAATAAGTCATCATTACAGAAAAGGGATCAGGAAGAACAAGCAACGCATCAGCTAGTCTTGAAAACGACTAACACCAAACAATCGGTTATATAGATGTTACACATAAAATAGCATGTGGGTTACTGAAGATTATATAATTAAAAATAACAATAAAAATAAGTAAATAAATAAATAAAAATTCACATTGAGGTCATTTAATAAACTATATTTCAGAAATTTCATCGTTTGTCATCTTAGCAACAAAGATGTGTTTTTGAGGAAATTCTAGGTAAAATTTACGTAGTATCAACTGTCAATTTACCAACCTGAAAATTTCGAACAAGATTTGCAGCCATCTTAAAGGACACTATACTTCTTATCAGATGGCGCTTTTTACCATAAGACAAAATAAAGGGTTTGTTTTCAGAATTTTGACTCATCTGCATTATTGTTTACAACTAAAATAAAAGTGAAGGACAAAAGTAAGGTTAACAAATAACAATAATAATTAGAGTTGGTTCTATTGTGAAAGTTTCAAGGCTACGCTATCAGTACAAATATGTTCAAAGTAATTCTCGTTCATTATTTTGCACAATATTTTCTTCAATGCGAAGACAAATATTAATACTGAATTCATGAATACATAAACAATATAGAATATCCCATGTGTGTGTATGTTTTTGTCTAGACATAAATTCGATTTTCCCTTATTATATTTTGACATTATCATTGATACGCACAGAATTCACTGTAAATATCAGAAGTAACGGTAACATTCTCCGTCTACATTTCACACCATGGTTTTAAAGAACTAACCTGGTATTTACTACAGTTTAATATCTCAGCTACCATCTCTTGTAAATTTAAGAAGACTGAAGTAAGACTAAAGTACATACTGACCAGCAAGCAAACTGGGGTCGTATCAGATCTCGTAAACAGGTGAGTGTTCTAACCCAAAGCTATGCTTTTCCAAATCAGCGTTTCTGAATTGATAACTACCATGATCGTTTGTATTTATCAGTTTTGAAATTCAAAAGTCTATCTACGTATGTAGTTTATAAGACAACACTTGTAGAAAAATCTCTGTTTTTAATTTTACAACAATTTACTGTTTTGAAATTTCATATTCAAGAACACTAGCAATCACAACCGCAATCGTGTTACTCGTATGATTTTATTTAACTCACAGTAAGTTTTTTTGAAATTTGCTGTCCCTATTCAGTAACCAGGCTATACGAGGCGTGGATCTACATTTCAGACAAAATCTGAACTACCCAAATGCGTTTAATGCTATTCCACCGGGTATCCAACCCGAGAACACGTGCATCAAAGACACCTGCGCTAACCACTGTACCAGGGGGAAGGGCTCATCTATTTCCTAGTGTAGTAGACAAAACATTACTAGATTAATCATGACATCCGGGGTTCGAGTACATCTGGTGATACACATTAAAAAAAAAAGTACGTGTACGAGTTTCGCTTTTCATGTATTTTAGTTTGTAGGGATTCTAGTATAGTTCCCATAATATTTCGTGTAACAATACTTAACGAAAATATTCTTATTAAACTGTTAATTACTTATGGGTGGACACTTAGAACACGGATCACGAGCGGCAAGTTTTAGTAAATAAAGAATTACTTTATGAAGGGAAGAAAATTATGAAAGGATTTTGTGCATCATCCTACAAAACCAACTTGCTTCGTGGTGTCTAGGTAGGTATATTTTCGGTGTAGACAGGTAACAAGACATACTATCTACAAACGAAAAATGAAGGGCCCGAAGACAGACTCCAGACCAGACCATGACTGAAGTAGGATGTTTCATGGTTTGTTGGAGATATTTCAACTTGAATTCCTCCACAGGTCTACTTCGTACATATTGTGAACATTCATCAGACACACAGACACATGATTAATCACTGAAACACACTATTATCCAATCATCAGCAGTCCAATGTTCTAGGCCTCTGCCCATTCGGGGCGCTTCTTTGCCATGATCGGAATAATTTTTGCTTTCTATCCTGGGCTGCGTGCTTTTATTGCCTCAACACACACAATCCTTCGAACATTTTCAGGCGAAATGTCTACACCATACTCGACTATTTTTATGCTTAAGTCTCTAGAATTTGCGTTTCTGTTTCCCAGCGCAAATCTTTTTAGTTTTCTGATACCTCTTAGCGATAGCTTCGGTTTTCGCTCACACTTCCCAACCCTATCTTGCTAATACATTTGCTTCTTGCTCATTGCAACAAAGATTCTGCTCACAGATTTTTGCTCTGCACCAACTCTACTAGCAATTTGTCATTATATATATATATCTTCCTTCCGTCAAAATTATTATGATAACTTCCACTTTATGCGGAGAAAGGTCTCTGGCTTTTCCCATTATGCCACGATTACAGGACTTCACAGAATGAAAGATTAATACACAAAACACGTTACGGTCACTTAAAACTGGCCCATTCGAACTGTTGAACGCTTTGAATGTTGTAACTGCTTACGACTGGAACCACAAAATTTCAAACTGTAATTCGTTAATACAAACCACAATAGCTGTCTACAACTGAAACACTACTTTCAGAACTTCACTCTCTCCGCTAATGCCATCTGCTGTTCAACGGTGATATCACCAATTCAACTGTACAGTAAACAAATGAAGGATCCTATATTGGTGGTTTAACCATTAAATTGCATGTTCTAGAATTCCAAAATTAGGACTGCAACGTCAACTTTGTATTTTTCGAGCTTTTGAGTCCAATAATTTGAACACGTCTGTATTTTTATAACTTAATCGTACTAAAAATCTTTTATACATTAAACATGGATGTTTTCTCGCCTTGGTTTTATAACTTAATCGAAGTAAAATCTTTTATACGTTAAATATGGATGTTTTCTCGTCTTGGTTTAACCATAACAAATAATAATAATAATAAAGAACACTCATAGTCGTTCTCTTAGGCTCTGATATGCAAAATCCATATGTACACTCATGTCCAAAATTATTGTCGCATGTCAATAAATATGTTGTTGTAGGAATATAATTTGATAACAAATTCGCCCGATATTTCTTATAATGTTAGTATGTGTATAATCGGGAAAGACATGTATGTGACAAATTTCATGTCAAACGAGCAGTAAATAAGAACAATAAAACGAAAATAATACCTTTTTGTTTATTTAGCAACGTTTTGTTTTACTCACTCTAATTTTTGTATTTATAATTCTTTTCCTATGAAATTTACCACAAATATACATTTCCCGATTATACACACAGTATCAGTATTAAAAGTACCCTGCAAAATCATTATCAAATTATATTCTTACAAGAAGACAGTTACAGATATGCGACAATCATTTTGGACATGAATGTACATATTGTGATATCAACAGAAATATTTAGGTAGATATGGATTTAAGTACAGGGTGTCCGAAAAAGATTGTACCCTTTTCGTCGTTTTTTTCTAGGTGCCCAGTGTGTGGAGAGCGGTGTCAGGTTTGCTATTAGATACTTCAAGTTTTGATTGAAATATCTACCATTCCCAAGACCACATTTTCTTTTTTCAAGATGGCATTCACACAACAACAGAAAGCATTTTGTACTAAGGAATACGCAAAAACAACGTCCGTTATCACAGTTCACCCCAACTTTTGGCGATAGTTTGGGATCAATTCACATGATAAGAACTTCATTAAGTGTGGGCATACACAACTCATGGAGACAAGTTGCTTATGAAAAGGCAAAAGCACCGGCTGTCCTTTGCGTTCAGGGGAGACAGTGGATAGAGTTCGGCAATTCTTCCACCGCAGCCCCACGAAGTCAGTTCGTAAAGCGGGCCGTGAGTTAGTATTGTCCCGCTCAACAACCTGGGATATTCATCATAAGCGTTTAAAGTTCAAAGATTACACGATGCAACTTGTACAGGTATTCACTGAAGATGACAAGAAATTTTCGCACTGTCTTCAGTATAGACAGTGTTGGGATTCCTGGAAAATGATTTTAGGGGCAGAGTAATCTTCAGAAATGAGGCGACATTCCATATCAACGGTAAAGTCAACACGTATAAAGTTCGAATCTGGGGTTCAGAACATTCTCGGTGAATTCTTGAGTATGTCAAAGATTCTCCCACATGGGCACATGTGCAGAGCCTTATGTGCTGGTTTTCTTTGCAGAAATAACTGTAACGGGACACACATATCTTGACATGCTTCGGATGTGGTTAATACCACAATTTGAAGAGAAGTCCAGAGGTTTCATTTCCAACAGGATGGAGCTGCACCCAACTTCCATAATAACGGGAGAGGGTATCTGAATGAACACCTCTAACAGGATTGGATAGGTCGCACAGGTCCTGATGATGAAGCATTGTTGAGATTGCTCCCGAGGTTTCCAGACATGCTACCTTTTTATTGGACTTTGTCAGGGACCCACGTCTTTGTTCCACCATTGACTCGAGACAGGGTTTCCGCCAGGATTTCAAAATCGGGGGTATTCAAAAATTTAAGGAGGGTGTGGGTGCTTGACTTTCAGAAACTCATAGCTATTATTATTTTTACCTTTCTTGTATTATCCTAAAATTCTGCAATAACACAAAAGATGACACCTTTCCACTTCAATCCTAACTTCAACAAAGTACGAAATGTTGAATTAGCCTTTTCATATTTTTTTTTCCTCCTATTTTCCGTAAATATCCATTACAATCAAGGTAAGTTATAATATTACCGATCTAATTCACTTGCCTGATGTCGAACTAAAATCCGTCGTAGTTTTCCTGATTAATGTACGTATGGAGAAATAAACGTCGGACGTTCTCCTAAAATTATCATTTCTCTTGTCGTTCTTAGGTTTCTATTTGCCCTGCCAAAAATGAGAAATATTCATTTTTCACAACTGAGATCAGTCAGTGGTTAGATAAACTCGATTTGATATCTGAAGTGGTAAAACAAAAACATGATATACTAGAACATTTAATGCTAATTGCAGATATTGCACATTTATCGCGATATTGTAGGGGTAACTTAATTCGTTTGAATTTATACCTAATTCAAATGTAATTTTGTACTTACCAATGTGACTCATATATCCACGAATGGGTTGAGTTGATTTTGAATTTAATGTTCCTTTCAGCAGCAAGGCTATATGAGACGGGATCTACTGATTAATGTGGAATCCAAACCAAATGAACTCCCGCCGGGAATCAAACCCTCGTCTCCTACGCCAAAGGCGAGTGCACCAACCGCTTAGAAACGAAGGAGCTCATATCCACAAATGTATTAATAGTCTTGATGATTATTCTATGCATAGTTTTCACAAACTCTCCTCTGAACCGTCATTAGGCTTCTTCACATTTTCACACATTGTAACACCACTTAACCTATACGATGCAGCAACGCAGATTCGTTTAATAATCAAGTTAAATGCTTCTTGTGTTCCTAATGAAAAAAAAAATGGAAATATATTTAAAAGCATACTTGTGAACTTCGGCGCAGTCTTACAAAGCTTGAAAATCATTGTTGCAAGTTCTTTAATGTTCTTTGAAATGCAAATTCATCTATTTTGATTCAATCATGATGCAACTGAACCGATTTCACTCGTATAGGACTTCTCAATCATTCCTCGTATGCACAACTTATAAAATTTTCAAAATCAGCCTCAACACTTTTCTTTTCACTTGGAATATCAGGTAAACAAGGTCTTTCCAAGGAAACCATCAAATCACTAACGCGTTCTGAAGTGAGCTGGCACCATTATGAAGTTAAAATTCTATTCATTGTTGAAAATGATCTCTCCACTGAAGCGGTACCGATTGGAAGAAGCAGTTTTGTTGCAAGAGCTGACAAATTAGGAAACATACTGCATTTATTTTCTTCACAGGAAAGTTTCAATAAGAAATCGGTTGAAGAAAGTTCTTCCTTCAATCGTTTGAGAGTTCTATATTCAAATAGGACTTCTTCGCACAAAATATGAAATATGTGAAAAATTCCCTGTTCAGACTTGGATAAAGTTTGGTGGGTGACCCCACATTGGGGAAGAAGGGGTCTAGCGAAATCCCTGCCTAGAGATCTGACGGAGCTGCGAGAGCGGATCAAAGAAGCATTTGCTGCCGTTACAAGAGACATGTTGATTCGAGTATAGGAGTAATTATCTGATTCATACTAGCTTTGCTATATTTGATAACTTACACTAAAATACAAATGCTGAGCAAAGCAACGTTTTATTGTAAAATAATAAAAGTGACAGTTTCGGATATCTAACATATCCTTTTTCAGACACTATTGAAAATAAATGAAATTGCATATATATATATATATATATATATATATATATATATATATATATATATATATGTGTGTGTGTGTGTGTGTGTGTGTATGTATGTATGTATGTATATGTATATGTATGATTTCTTAGTGAACAGGACGATACAGTATTTTTTTAAAAAACTTCTTAACAGGTGAGACTGCCTTCTTTCGGTTTTGTTATTTATACACTTGAGTTTAAAGATCTGTTCAAAAGTTAAATACCCTTTGAACACCTGCAATTACAAATATTCACCTCTTTTAGATGCTCCGTTGTACAAGTATGTCCCAGATGTGTGTACAAAATGTGCAAAACAGCAAATTCTAAACAGTTAGTTATAAAAGGAAAACTTCTAATAATTTGCTAGGAAGCAGGGGCGGACTGGCCCACCCTGCTACTCTGCAAATGCAGGATGGGCCGCCTCCACCAATTTTAAAAAGATGTGCTCAATTAAACCTACCAGCATCAAAAATATGGCAGGGTAACTCCCGCAAACTTGTGTTTTGCATAAAAAAGACATGAACAGACCTTATTCTTCTTCACGTTTATCGACTTGAAAAGGTTCCGTCTATGAGACAATCAGGCCCTAAAACATTGCGGGGTTTGTGATACAGCAGCTGTTAAAAACGAGCACGTTAACTACTACTTTTTTTTTAAATATAAGAAACAGTAGATTTCAGGTTGTTATTGGATTTGGATACCATTGCCTACTCCGGTCCTTTTACAAGCCAGCGAGTGGCGATGTTTTAAAGAAACAATAGTTTCGTAGATATTGTTATTGTGGAAAGTGGAGGTGGAGGCGGAACGCTTTTGAACTGCATTGTCCTCAGACCTCGGAACAGGCTTTTTTTTCTTTTTTCAGTGCGGTAAAGCGAAAAGAAATTAGTCACCAGAAGTCACATTTAAAGCCAAGTGTTTGGTTCAGAACTGGTGTAAATTTGAAAACATTCTTGTGTGCCAATTACACACTGTATGAGTTACTATTAAAATGTCCCTACTTCAGATTTTTTGTAATTAATGTTTTGTTTTTGTATGAATATATGGGATACTATTTATGGGTTCGAAGATGGACTTTTATATGTAATACATATGAAGAATGCCAAGTACATTTATTACATTTTTATACAGTGGGCACTCATTTCAGTTTAGCAGGGTGGGCCCTATGGTTGCCAGTCCGCCCCTAGAAGGTAATGTACCTAAAATGGAAGCCACATTTCCTCGCTGAACTGCTATGCTGATAGGTTGTATCAGAAAAGTAGTAGCCCGCTTGTCACCAGTAACGTGTGTGAATATATATAGTCATTGTTATGACACACACACACACACACACACACATACATACATACATACATACATACATACATACATACATACATACATACATACATACATACATACATACATACATACATACATACATACATACATACATACATACATACATACATACATACATACATACATACATACATACATACATACATACATACATACATACATACATACATACATACATACATACATACATACATACATACATACATACATACATACATACATACATACATACATACATACATACATACATACATACATACATACATACATACATACATACATACATACATACATACATACATACATACATACATACATACATACATACATACATACATACATACATACATACATACATACATACATACATACATACATACATACATACATACATACATACATACATACATACATACATACATACATACATACATACATACATACATACATACATACATACATACATACATACATACATACATACATACATACATACATACATACATACATACATACATACATACATACATACATACATACATACATACATACATACATACATACATACATACATACATACATACATACATACATACATACATACATACATACATACATACATACATACATACATACATACATACATACATACATACATACATACATACATACATACATACATACATACATACATACATACATACATACATACATACATACATACATACATACATACATACATACATACATACATACATACATACATACATACATACATACATACATACATACATACATACATACATACATACATACATACATACATACATACATACATACATACATACATACATACATACATACATACATACATACATACATACATACATACATACATACATACATACATACATACATACATACATACATACATACATACATACATACATACATACATACATACATACATACATACATACATACATACATACATACATACATACATACATACATACATACATACATACATACATACATACATACATACATACATACATACATACATACATACATACATACATACATACATACATACATACATACATACATACATACATACATACATACATACATACATACATACATACATACATACATACATACATACATACATACATACATACATACATACATACATACATACATACATACATACATACATACATACATACATACATACATACATACATACATACATACATACATACATACATACATACATACATACATACATACATACATACATACATACATACATACATACATACATACATACATACATACATACATACATACATACATACATACATACATACATACATACATACATACATACATACATACATACATACATACATACATACATACATACATACATACATACATACATACATACATACATACATACATACATACATACATACATACATACATACATACATACATACATACATACATACATACATACATACATACATACATACATACATACATACATACATACATACATACATACATACATACATACATACATACATACATACATACATACATACATACATACATACATACATACATACATACATACATACATACATACATACATACATACATACATACATACATACATACATACATACATACATACATACATACATACATACATACATACATACATACATACATACATACATACATACATACATACATACATACATACATACATACATACATACATACATACATACATACATACATACATACATACATACATACATACATACATACATACATACATACATACATACATACATACATACATACATACATACATACATACATACATACATACATACATACATACATACATACATACATACATACATACATACATACATACATACATACATACATACATACATACATACATACACACACACACACACACACACATACATACATACATACATACATACATACATACATACATACATACATACATACATACATACATACATACATACATACATACATACATACACACACACACACACACACACACACATATATATATATATATATATATAGTCATTGTTAAGAATTTTTAAATTCTTTTAACAGACACACATAACAGAAACACGGAAAATTCTAAATGCTGATTGGCTAATCAATCAATCCAATCATAATAGAAGTTGATCAAAGTGATACAAACACTAAGATCCTCCCTGGTCCAGTGGAAAATTAGCTACAATTAAAATTTTCCAATATCATGCCAACTGTTCGTCAATTTTAAGTCCTGTATTCCAATTCATACTACAGCTTTCCTCTTTTTCAATGAACCTGGCCTCCTTCCACTTCCTTATTAACGTCCTTTGTTCCCTTGCTAACATTTCACTCGCGCATCAATTAATATTGTGCCCTGTGTTCCTTACATGTTTAAAAAATGGCATTTCTTTCTCTTTCCAATCTAACTATAGGAGAAAATGAACTATTGACTAGATACCTGCCGTGTAACGAAGGGCGCCCACACTGAATCTTCGTTATATATATATATATATCGCATTAAGGGATCCGAAGATATTTTTTTAAAAGGGTACATTCTTTTTCAGACATCCTATATTTAGGTCTGCAATTCTTGGAATAGCATCCTTGTATGTTGTATCAGTGTCATAACATCACTCTGAGGGTGTTGATCTAGTTTTACATAAAAAAGACTTTATATATATATATATATATATATATATATATATATATATATATATATATATATATATATAGAGAGAGAGAGAGAGAGAGAGAGAGAGAGAGAGAGAGAAAGGAGTGTATTGTTTGGGTACGTATATGGATGGGAAGTTACCCTCACTCTCCGAGAAAAATATTCAATTTGCACACTGACAACAAATATCGATACGATAATCCAATTCTTCGCAGACGACTCTACATCCCCACAAGTCAATTTTTTTAGATACGGATGATCTCCCAGGACTTTTTCCCTTACATAGATTACCAATTTCCTCAAATTTCTTGATCCAATCATACATGAATTGCCTTGTGAGTGCTTTTTACCTTACTGTGTTCTGAAATGCAGTCTTACGTAGTATGACAGTAACAAAATTTGTTTATGCAAATTCAAGAGTGCAGAAAGACTTTCCTACCTAATGAGTATGCTCAATTGCTCGACTAACGTCAAGCACGCTCACATGATGCTGATGTCACGAAAAGATACGACAGATGAAGGTCGTTAACTTGAAGGTTAGTACTTGTTTACTGGGAACACAAGTAGTTTTCGATTTACAAAATGTGTTTATTTCTTCGAGGTTAACCCTGTATTTGTTACGTTCTTCATACATGCTTATTTTCCATTTCAATTTTTAGAATATTCTCTAGGGCAGGTAAAATGTATGAACTATTCACACTATGCAAGTCATAAAATTCAAGAGTCTCACGAAATGTTCAATATGAGTGACAGATCGACATCACCAAAGAACTGCAGATATCTAATTCAACGGCTGTAACTATTTATCCATGATGCTCTGGGTGTTGGGTTACAACAATGGACAATAACCAGACGTTGAGCAGGTGTGATATACGACCAAAGTATGGGGATGGTGAAGCTTGAGTCTACTACTATACACTTGAGACAAAATCGCAGTCTAAATAGTGAAGCACAGTAGTTCTTCCACTTCAAGGTGCATAAAGCTCATCTATTAACTGGAAAAGTGATGATGGTAGTCTTCTTAGACACACAGGTCTAGTGTTCGACTACTTCACAAATGGCCAAATCATCATCGCACAGAATTATCCTGCTCTGTTCGCAAGTTACGAAATATTTTGAACTTTCCAATCGGATGATGTTTACACGTTTGCTGTGTTATCATGGCTACATTTTTAATGTAGGTTACAATTACTGGAACACCTTATGTATTCGCCCAACCTTTCACCATTAAAACCATTCTTTCTTTTCCAACCTGAAAAATTATTGGATGCAAAAAAGTTTTGTCTGTGATGATTACTTTGACAACCATGGTAAAGAACCGTGAGAAGAGCACTGAACAAGTGGATAATCTGAAACGGAATTTTATTGAAAAAAAAAAGTGGATATTTCATTCCAACAGTTTCCGTTCTGGACGAAGATCGACTTACGGGACAATCTCGTAGTTGTGTACTAGGTTTCTTAGCATCTATGTTGCGGTAATGTAAAGCTCAAATGCATTCTATATTTTCACTTGAAGCTCCTGACAACTCTCACATTTGCAGCAACGATAAATAAGCATTGCCATAGAATAAACTATGATAATACGGGAGTCATTCCTTCACTAACAACAAACGGATGACATTATCTTCTATGAAATGCAATCTACCAAAATACATTTTAAAAGAGCATTTATGACACAAAACAACTATGATACAAAAAAGTAAATATATATATATATATATATATATATATATATATATATATAACAGCTTATAACACATATCATGATCATATTAACTTTTGTCTGTTAGAAAGTGAGACTAAGCATCCTTTGTAACTATACACGGCGAATCTAAAATCTGGAATTATTCGTTCAGTAACAAGAATCGAAACAAAATCTTCAATATACGTATACTTTCTTCTATTGAAAGTACAAGTGCAACTGTCGTCTTTTGAGACTGTTTTGAATCTTGATTCGAATTTTTAAATAAGTAAGGGGTCACGTTACTCATGAATTTCAAGCTACAATTTTCTCAAAAGCATATCATACAGTTATTATTATTTTGAATATCTATATACGTTAAAACGATACGGACTAGAAATAGACTCTGAATGTAATGTCTGTAGTTTTTCTTTTTCCTTTTTTTTTTTTTTTTTTTTTTTTATTCATTCATTCTAGGAAACCAAGATGGCAATGTTGTCGAAGAACAAGTTGAAATCGTCATAAAGACGAGTGAAAGAATTCACGATGCTCTAAACAGTACCTTCAACAACCCCATTATGCTGCTATTAACGTATCAGAATAATAAGTCATCATTACAGAAAAGGGATCAGGAAGAACAAGCAACGCATCAGCTAGTCTTGAAAACGACTAACACCAAACAATCGGTTATATAGATGTTACACATAAAATAGCATGTGGGTTACTGAAGATTATATAATTAAAAATAACAATAAAAATAAGTAAATAAATAAATAAAAATTCACATTGAGGTCATTTAATAAACTATATTTCAGAAATTTCATCGTTTGTCATCTTAGCAACAAAGATGTGTTTTTGAGGAAATTCTAGGTAAAATTTACGTAGTATCAACTGTCAATTTACCAACCTGAAAATTTCGAACAAGATTTGCAGCCATCTTAAAGGACACTATACTTCTTATCAGATGGCGCTTTTTACCATAAGACAAAATAAAGGGTTTGTTTTCAGAATTTTGACTCATCTGCATTATTGTTTACAACTAAAATAAAAGTGAAGGACAAAAGTAAGGTTAACAAATAACAATAATAATTAGAGTTGGTTCTATTGTGAAAGTTTCAAGGCTACGCTATCAGTACAAATATGTTCAAAGTAATTCTCGTTCATTATTTTGCACAATATTTTCTTCAATGCGAAGACAAATATTAATACTGAATTCATGAATACATAAACAATATAGAATATCCCATGTGTGTGTATGTTTTTGTCTAGACATAAATTCGATTTTCCCTTATTATATTTTGACATTATCATTGATACGCACAGAATTCACTGTAAATATCAGAAGTAACGGTAACATTCTCCGTCTACATTTCACACCATGGTTTTAAAGAACTAACCTGGTATTTACTACAGTTTAATATCTCAGCTACCATCTCTTGTAAATTTAAGAAGACTGAAGTAAGACTAAAGTACATACTGACCAGCAAGCAAACTGGGGTCGTATCAGATCTCGTAAACAGGTGAGTGTTCTAACCCAAAGCTATGCTTTTCCAAATCAGCGTTTCTGAATTGATAACTACCATGATCGTTTGTATTTATCAGTTTTGAAATTCAAAAGTCTATCTACGTATGTAGTTTATAAGACAACACTTGTAGAAAAATCTCTGTTTTTAATTTTACAACAATTTACTGTTTTGAAATTTCATATTCAAGAACACTAGCAATCACAACCGCAATCGTGTTACTCGTATGATTTTATTTAACTCACAGTAAGTTTTTTTGAAATTTGCTGTCCCTATTCAGTAACCAGGCTATACGAGGCGTGGATCTACATTTCAGACAAAATCTGAACTACCCAAATGCGTTTAATGCTATTCCACCGGGTATCCAACCCGAGAACACGTGCATCAAAGACACCTGCGCTAACCACTGTACCAGGGGGAAGGGCTCATCTATTTCCTAGTGTAGTAGACAAAACATCACTAGATTAATCATGACATCCGGGGTTCGAGTACATCTGGTGATACACATTAAAAAAAAAAAAAGTACGTGTACGAGTTTCGCTTTTCATGTATTTTAGTTTGTAGGGATTCTAGTATAGTTCCCATAATATTTCGTGTAACAATACTTAACGAAAATATTCTTATTAAACTGTTAATTACTTATGGGTGGACACTTAGAACACGGATCACGAGCGGCAAGTTTTAGTAAATAAAGAATTACTTTATGAAGGGAAGAAAATTATGAAAGGATTTTGTGCATCATCCTACAAAACCAACTTGCTTCGTGGTGTCTAGGTAGGTATATTTTCGGTGTAGACAGGTAACAAGACATACTATCTACAAACGAAAAATGAAGGGCCCGAAGACAGACTCCAGACCAGACCATGACTGAAGTAGGATGTTTCATGGTTTGTTGGAGATATTTCAACTTGAATTCCTCCACAGGTCTACTTCGTACATATTGTGAACATTCATCAGACACACAGACACATGATTAATCACTGAAACACACTATTATCCAATCATCAGCAGTCCAATGTTCTAGGCCTCTGCCCATTCGGGGCGCTTCTTTGCCATGATCGGAATAATTTTTGCTTTCTATCCTGGGCTGCGTGCTTTTATTGCCTCAACACACACAATCCTTCGAACATTTTCAGGCGAAATGTCTACACCATACTCGACTATTTTTATGCTTAAGTCTCTAGAATTTGCGTTTCTGTTTCCCAGCGCAAATCTTTTTAGTTTTCTGATACCTCTTAGCGATAGCTTCGGTTTTCGCTCACACTTCCCAACCCTATCTTGCTAATACATTTGCTTCTTGCTCATTGCAACAAAGATTCTGCTCACAGATTTTTGCTCTGCACCAACTCTACTAGCAATTTGTCATTATATATATATCTTCCTTCCGTCAAAATTATTATGATAACTTCCACTTTATGCGGAGAAAGGTCTCTGGCTTTTCCCATTATGCCACGATTACAGGACTTCACAGAATGAAAGATTAATACACAAAACACGTTACGGTCACTTAAAACTGGCCCATTCGAACTGTTGAACGCTTTGAATGTTGTAACTGCTTACGACTGGAACCACAAAATTTCAAACTGTAATTCGTTAATACAAACCACAATAGCTGTCTACAACTGAAACACTACTTTCAGAACTTCACTCTCTCCGCTAATGCCATCTGCTGTTCAACGGTGATATCACCAATTCAACTGTACAGTAAACAAATGAAGGATCCTATATTGGTGGTTTAACCATTAAATTGCATGTTCTAGAATTCCAAAATTAGGACTGCAACGTCAACTTTGTATTTTTCGAGCTTTTGAGTCCAATAATTTGAACACGTCTGTATTTTTATAACTTAATCGTACTAAAAATCTTTTATACATTAAACATGGATGTTTTCTCGCCTTGGTTTTATAACTTAATCGAAGTAAAATCTTTTATACGTTAAATATGGATGTTTTCTCGTCTTGGTTTAACCATAACAAATAATAATAATAATAAAGAACACTCATAGTCGTTCTCTTAGGCTCTGATATGCAAAATCCATATGTACACTCATGTCCAAAATTATTGTCGCATGTCAATAAATATGTTGTTGTAGGAATATAATTTGATAACAAATTCGCCCGATATTTCTTATAATGTTAGTATGTGTATAATCGGGAAAGACATGTATGTGACAAATTTCATGTCAAACGAGCAGTAAATAAGAACAATAAAACGAAAATAATACCTTTTTGTTTATTTAGCAACGTTTTGTTTTACTCACTCTAATTTTTGTATTTATAATTCTTTTCCTATGAAATTTACCACAAATATACATTTCCCGATTATACACACAGTATCAGTATTAAAAGTACCCTGCAAAATCATTATCAAATTATATTCTTACAAGAAGACAGTTACAGATATGCGACAATCATTTTGGACATGAATGTACATATTGTGATATCAACAGAAATATTTAGGTAGATATGGATTTAAGTACAGGGTGTCCGAAAAAGATTGTACCCTTTTCGTCGTTTTTTTCTAGGTGCCCAGTGTGTGGAGAGCGGTGTCAGGTTTGCTATTAGATACTTCAAGTTTTGATTGAAATATCTACCATTCCCAAGACCACATTTTCTTTTTTCAAGATGGCATTCACACAACAACAGAAAGCATTTTGTACTAAGGAATACGCAAAAACAACGTCCGTTATCACAGTTCACCCCAACTTTTGGCGATAGTTTGGGATCAATTCACATGATAAGAACTTCATTAAGTGTGGGCATACACAACTCATGGAGACAAGTTGCTTATGAAAAGGCAAAAGCACCGGCTGTCCTTTGCGTTCAGGGGAGACAGTGGATAGAGTTCGGCAATTCTTCCACCGCAGCCCCACGAAGTCAGTTCGTAAAGCGGGCCGTGAGTTAGTATTGTCCCGCTCAACAACCTGGGATATTCATCATAAGCGTTTAAAGTTCAAAGATTACACGATGCAACTTGTACAGGTATTCACTGAAGATGACAAGAAATTTTCGCACTGTCTTCAGTATAGACAGTGTTGGGATTCCTGGAAAATGATTTTAGGGGCAGAGTAATCTTCAGAAATGAGGCGACATTCCATATCAACGGTAAAGTCAACACGTATAAAGTTCGAATCTGGGGTTCAGAACATTCTCGGTGAATTCTTGAGTATGTCAAAGATTCTCCCACATGGGCACATGTGCAGAGCCTTATGTGCTGGTTTTCTTTGCAGAAATAACTGTAACGGGACACACATATCTTGACATGCTTCGGATGTGGTTAATACCACAATTTGAAGAGAAGTCCAGAGGTTTCATTTCCAACAGGATGGAGCTGCACCCAACTTCCATAATAACGGGAGAGGGTATCTGAATGAACACCTCTAACAGGATTGGATAGGTCGCACAGGTCCTGATGATGAAGCATTGTTGAGATTGCTCCCGAGGTTTCCAGACATGCCACCTTTTTATTGGACTTTGTCAGGGACCCACGTCTTTGTTCCACCATTGACTCGAGACAGGGTTTCCGCCAGGATTTCAAAATCGGGGGTATTCAAAAATTTAAGGAGGGTGTGGGTGCTTGACTTTCAGAAACTCATAGCTATTATTATTTTTACCTTTCTTGTATTATCCTAAAATTCTGCAATAACACAAAAGATGACACCTTTCCACTTCAATCCTAACTTCAACAAAGTACGAAATGTTGAATTAGCCTTTTCATATTTTTTTTCCTCCTATTTTCCGTAAATATCCATTACAATCAAGGTAAGTTATAATATTACCGATCTAATTCACTTGCCTGATGTCGAACTAAAATCCGTCGTAGTTTTCCTGATTAATGTACGTATGGAGAAATAAACGTCGGACGTTCTCCTAAAATTATCATTTCTCTTGTCGTTCTTAGGTTTCTATTTGCCCTGCCAAAAATGAGAAATATTCATTTTTCACAACTGAGATCAGTCAGTGGTTAGATAAACTCGATTTGATATCTGAAGTGGTAAAACAAAAACATGATATACTAGAACATTTAATGCTAATTGCAGATATTGCACATTTATCGCGATATTGTAGGGGTAACTTAATTCGTTTGAATTTATACCTAATTCAAATGTAATTTTGTACTTACCAATGTGACTCATATATCCTCGAATGGGTTGAGTTGATTTTGAATTTAATGTTCCTTTCAGCAGCAAGGCTATATGAGACGGGATCTACTGATTAATGTGGAATCCAAACCAAATGAACTCCCGCCGGGAATCAAACCCTCGTCTCCTACGCCAAAGGCGAGTGCACCAACCGCTTAGAAACGAAGGAGCTCATATCCACAAATGTATTAATAGTCTTGATGATTATTCTATGCATAGTTTTCACAAACTCTCCTCTGAACCGTCATTAGGCTTCTTCACATTTTCACACATTGTAACACCACTTAACCTATACGATGCAGCAACGCAGATTCGTTTAATAATCAAGTTAAATGCTTCTTGTGTTCCTAATGAAAAAAAAAAAATGGAAATATATTTAAAAGCATACTTGTGAACTTCGGCGCAGTCTTACAAAGCTTGAAAATCATTGTTGCAAGTTCTTTAATGTTCTTTGAAATGCAAATTCAT
>NC_137461.1:92323137-92333137 GCF_964235325.1 Thermobia domestica
TATATATATATATATATATATATATATATATATATATATATATATATATAGAGAGAGAGAGAGAGAGAGAGAGAGAGAGAGAGAGAGAGAGAAAGGAGTGTATTGTTTGGGTACGTATATGGATGGGAAGTTACCCTCACTCTCCGAGAAAAATATTCAATTTGCACACTGACAACAAATATCGATACGATAATCCAATTCTTCGCAGACGACTCTACATCCCCACAAGTCAATTTTTTTAGATACGGATGATCTCCCAGGACTTTTTCCCTTACATAGATTACCAATTTCCTCAAATTTCTTGATCCAATCATACATGAATTGCCTTGTGAGTGCTTTTTACCTTACTGTGTTCTGAAATGCAGTCTTACGTAGTATGACAGTAACAAAATTTGTTTATGCAAATTCAAGAGTGCAGAAAGACTTTCCTACCTAATGAGTATGCTCAATTGCTCGACTAACGTCAAGCACGCTCACATGATGCTGATGTCACGAAAAGATACGACAGATGAAGGTCGTTAACTTGAAGGTTAGTACTTGTTTACTGGGAACACAAGTAGTTTTCGATTTACAAAATGTGTTTATTTCTTCGAGGTTAACCCTGTATTTGTTACGTTCTTCATACATGCTTATTTTCCATTTCAATTTTTAGAATATTCTCTAGGGCAGGTAAAATGTATGAACTATTCACACTATGCAAGTCATAAAATTCAAGAGTCTCACGAAATGTTCAATATGAGTGACAGATCGACATCACCAAAGAACTGCAGATATCTAATTCAACGGCTGTAACTATTTATCCATGATGCTCTGGGTGTTGGGTTACAACAATGGACAATAACCAGACGTTGAGCAGGTGTGATATACGACCCAAAGTATGGGGATGGTGAAGCTTGAGTCTACTACTATACACTTGAGACAAAATCGCAGTCTAAATAGTGAAGCACAGTAGTTCTTCCACTTCAAGGTGCATAAAGCTCATCTATTAACTGGAAAAGTGATGATGGTAGTCTTCTTAGACACACAGGTCTAGTGTTCGACTACTTCACAAATGGCCAAATCATCATCGCACAGAATTATCCTGCTCTGTTCGCAAGTTACGAAATATTTTGAACTTTCCAATCGGATGATGTTTACACGTTTGCTGTGTTATCATGGCTACATTTTAATGTAGGTTACAATTACTGGAACACCTTATGTATTCGCCCAACCTTTCACCATTAAAACCATTCTTTCTTTTCCAACCTGAAAAATTATTGGATGCAAAAAAGTTTTGTCTGTGATGATTACTTTGACAACCATGGTAAAGAACCGTGAGAAGAGCACTGAACAAGTGGATAATCTGAAACGGAATTTTATTGAAAAAAAAAAGTGGATATTTCATTCCAACAGTTTCCGTTCTGGACGAAGATCGACTTACGGGACAATCTCGTAGTTGTGTACTAGGTTTCTTAGCATCTATGTTGCGGTAATGTAAAGCTCAAATGCATTCTATATTTTCACTTGAAGCTCCTGACAACTCTCACATTTGCTAGCAACGATAAATAAGCATTGCCATAGAATAAACTATGATAATACGGGAGTCATTCCTTCACTAACAACAAACGGATGACATTATCTTCTATGAAATGCAATCTACCAAAATACATTTTAAAAGAGCATTTATGACACAAAACAACTATGATACAAAAAAGTAAATATATATATATATATATATATATATATATATATATATATAACAGCTTATAACACATATCATGATCATATTAACTTTTGTCTGTTAGAAAGTGAGACTAAGCATCCTTTGTAACTATACACGGCGAATCTAAAATCTGGAATTATTCGTTCAGTAACAAGAATCGAAACAAAATCTTCAATATACGTATACTTTCTTCTATTGAAAGTACAAGTGCAACTGTCGTCTTTTGAGACTGTTTTGAATCTTGATTCGAATTTTTAAATAAGTAAGGGGTCACGTTACTCATGAATTTCAAGCTACAATTTTCTCAAAAGCATATCATACAGTTATTATTATTTTGAATATCTATATACGTTAAAACGATACGGACTAGAAATAGACTCTGAATGTAATGTCTGTAGTTTTTCTTTTTCCTTTTTTTTTTTTTTTTTTTTTTTTATTCATTCATTCTAGGAAACCAAGATGGCAATGTTGTCGAAGAACAAGTTGAAATCGTCATAAAGACGAGTGAAAGAATTCACGATGCTCTAAACAGTACCTTCAACAACCCCATTATGCTGCTATTAACGTATCAGAATAATAAGTCATCATTACAGAAAAGGGATCAGGAAGAACAAGCAACGCATCAGCTAGTCTTGAAAACGACTAACACCAAACAATCGGTTATATAGATGTTACACATAAAATAGCATGTGGGTTACTGAAGATTATATAATTAAAAATAACAATAAAAATAAGTAAATAAATAAATAAAAATTCACATTGAGGTCATTTAATAAACTATATTTCAGAAATTTCATCGTTTGTCATCTTAGCAACAAAGATGTGTTTTTGAGGAAATTCTAGGTAAAATTTACGTAGTATCAACTGTCAATTTACCAACCTGAAAATTTCGAACAAGATTTGCAGCCATCTTAAAGGACACTATACTTCTTATCAGATGGCGCTTTTTACCATAAGACAAAATAAAGGGTTTGTTTTCAGAATTTTGACTCATCTGCATTATTGTTTACAACTAAAATAAAAGTGAAGGACAAAAGTAAGGTTAACAAATAACAATAATAATTAGAGTTGGTTCTATTGTGAAAGTTTCAAGGCTACGCTATCAGTACAAATATGTTCAAAGTAATTCTCGTTCATTATTTTGCACAATATTTTCTTCAATGCGAAGACAAATATTAATACTGAATTCATGAATACATAAACAATATAGAATATCCCATGTGTGTGTATGTTTTTGTCTAGACATAAATTCGATTTTCCCTTATTATATTTTGACATTATCATTGATACGCACAGAATTCACTGTAAATATCAGAAGTAACGGTAACATTCTCCGTCTACATTTCACACCATGGTTTTAAAGAACTAACCTGGTATTTACTACAGTTTAATATCTCAGCTACCATCTCTTGTAAATTTAAGAAGACTGAAGTAAGACTAAAGTACATACTGACCAGCAAGCAAACTGGGGTCGTATCAGATCTCGTAAACAGGTGAGTGTTCTAACCCAAAGCTATGCTTTTCCAAATCAGCGTTTCTGAATTGATAACTACCATGATCGTTTGTATTTATCAGTTTTGAAATTCAAAAGTCTATCTACGTATGTAGTTTATAAGACAACACTTGTAGAAAAATCTCTGTTTTTAATTTTACAACAATTTACTGTTTTGAAATTTCATATTCAAGAACACTAGCAATCACAACCGCAATCGTGTTACTCGTATGATTTTATTTAACTCACAGTAAGTTTTTTTGAAATTTGCTGTCCCTATTCAGTAACCAGGCTATACGAGGCGTGGATCTACATTTCAGACAAAATCTGAACTACCCAAATGCGTTTAATGCTATTCCACCGGGTATCCAACCCGAGAACACGTGCATCAAAGACACCTGCGCTAACCACTGTACCAGGGGGAAGGGCTCATCTATTTCCTAGTGTAGTAGACAAAACATCACTAGATTAATCATGACATCCGGGGTTCGAGTACATCTGGTGATACACATTAAAAAAAAAAAAAGTACGTGTACGAGTTTCGCTTTTCATGTATTTTAGTTTGTAGGGATTCTAGTATAGTTCCCATAATATTTCGTGTAACAATACTTAACGAAAATATTCTTATTAAACTGTTAATTACTTATGGGTGGACACTTAGAACACGGATCACGAGCGGCAAGTTTTAGTAAATAAAGAATTACTTTATGAAGGGAAGAAAATTATGAAAGGATTTTGTGCATCATCCTACAAAACCAACTTGCTTCGTGGTGTCTAGGTAGGTATATTTTCGGTGTAGACAGGTAACAAGACATACTATCTACAAACGAAAAATGAAGGGCCCGAAGACAGACTCCAGACCAGACCATGACTGAAGTAGGATGTTTCATGGTTTGTTGGAGATATTTCAACTTGAATTCCTCCACAGGTCTACTTCGTACATATTGTGAACATTCATCAGACACACAGACACATGATTAATCACTGAAACACACTATTATCCAATCATCAGCAGTCCAATGTTCTAGGCCTCTGCCCATTCGGGGCGCTTCTTTGCCATGATCGGAATAATTTTTGCTTTCTATCCTGGGCTGCGTGCTTTTATTGCCTCAACACACACAATCCTTCGAACATTTTCAGGCGAAATGTCTACACCATACTCGACTATTTTTATGCTTAAGTCTCTAGAATTTGCGTTTCTGTTTCCCAGCGCAAATCTTTTTAGTTTTCTGATACCTCTTAGCGATAGCTTCGGTTTTCGCTCACACTTCCCAACCCTATCTTGCTAATACATTTGCTTCTTGCTCATTGCAACAAAGATTCTGCTCACAGATTTTTGCTCTGCACCAACTCTACTAGCAATTTGTCATTATATATATATCTTCCTTCCGTCAAAATTATTATGATAACTTCCACTTTATGCGGAGAAAGGTCTCTGGCTTTTCCCATTATGCCACGATTACAGGACTTCACAGAATGAAAGATTAATACACAAAACACGTTACGGTCACTTAAAACTGGCCCATTCGAACTGTTGAACGCTTTGAATGTTGTAACTGCTTACGACTGGAACCACAAAATTTCAAACTGTAATTCGTTAATACAAACCACAATAGCTGTCTACAACTGAAACACTACTTTCAGAACTTCACTCTCTCCGCTAATGCCATCTGCTGTTCAACGGTGATATCACCAATTCAACTGTACAGTAAACAAATGAAGGATCCTATATTGGTGGTTTAACCATTAAATTGCATGTTCTAGAATTCCAAAATTAGGACTGCAACGTCAACTTTGTATTTTTCGAGCTTTTGAGTCCAATAATTTGAACACGTCTGTATTTTTATAACTTAATCGTACTAAAAATCTTTTATACATTAAACATGGATGTTTTCTCGCCTTGGTTTTATAACTTAATCGAAGTAAAATCTTTTATACGTTAAATATGGATGTTTTCTCGTCTTGGTTTAACCATAACAAATAATAATAATAATAAAGAACACTCATAGTCGTTCTCTTAGGCTCTGATATGCAAAATCCATATGTACACTCATGTCCAAAATTATTGTCGCATGTCAATAAATATGTTGTTGTAGGAATATAATTTGATAACAAATTCGCCCGATATTTCTTATAATGTTAGTATGTGTATAATCGGGAAAGACATGTATGTGACAAATTTCATGTCAAACGAGCAGTAAATAAGAACAATAAAACGAAAATAATACCTTTTTGTTTATTTAGCAACGTTTTGTTTTACTCACTCTAATTTTTGTATTTATAATTCTTTTCCTATGAAATTTACCACAAATATACATTTCCCGATTATACACACAGTATCAGTATTAAAAGTACCCTGCAAAATCATTATCAAATTATATTCTTACAAGAAGACAGTTACAGATATGCGACAATCATTTTGGACATGAATGTACATATTGTGATATCAACAGAAATATTTAGGTAGATATGGATTTAAGTACAGGGTGTCCGAAAAAGATTGTACCCTTTTCGTCGTTTTTTTCTAGGTGCCCAGTGTGTGGAGAGCGGTGTCAGGTTTGCTATTAGATACTTCAAGTTTTGATTGAAATATCTACCATTCCCAAGACCACATTTTCTTTTTTCAAGATGGCATTCACACAACAACAGAAAGCATTTTGTACTAAGGAATACGCAAAAACAACGTCCGTTATCACAGTTCACCCCAACTTTTGGCGATAGTTTGGGATCAATTCACATGATAAGAACTTCATTAAGTGTGGGCATACACAACTCATGGAGACAAGTTGCTTATGAAAAGGCAAAAGCACCGGCTGTCCTTTGCGTTCAGGGGAGACAGTGGATAGAGTTCGGCAATTCTTCCACCGCAGCCCCACGAAGTCAGTTCGTAAAGCGGGCCGTGAGTTAGTATTGTCCCGCTCAACAACCTGGGATATTCATCATAAGCGTTTAAAGTTCAAAGATTACACGATGCAACTTGTACAGGTATTCACTGAAGATGACAAGAAATTTTCGCACTGTCTTCAGTATAGACAGTGTTGGGATTCCTGGAAAATGATTTTAGGGGCAGAGTAATCTTCAGAAATGAGGCGACATTCCATATCAACGGTAAAGTCAACACGTATAAAGTTCGAATCTGGGGTTCAGAACATTCTCGGTGAATTCTTGAGTATGTCAAAGATTCTCCCACATGGGCACATGTGCAGAGCCTTATGTGCTGGTTTTCTTTGCAGAAATAACTGTAACGGGACACACATATCTTGACATGCTTCGGATGTGGTTAATACCACAATTTGAAGAGAAGTCCAGAGGTTTCATTTCCAACAGGATGGAGCTGCACCCAACTTCCATAATAACGGGAGAGGGTATCTGAATGAACACCTCTAACAGGATTGGATAGGTCGCACAGGTCCTGATGATGAAGCATTGTTGAGATTGCTCCCGAGGTTTCCAGACATGCCACCTTTTTATTGGACTTTGTCAGGGACCCACGTCTTTGTTCCACCATTGACTCGAGACAGGGTTTCCGCCAGGATTTCAAAATCGGGGGTATTCAAAAATTTAAGGAGGGTGTGGGTGCTTGACTTTCAGAAACTCATAGCTATTATTATTTTTACCTTTCTTGTATTATCCTAAAATTCTGCAATAACACAAAAGATGACACCTTTCCACTTCAATCCTAACTTCAACAAAGTACGAAATGTTGAATTAGCCTTTTCATATTTTTTTTTCCTCCTATTTTTCGTAAATATCCATTACAATCAAGGTAAGTTATAATATTACCGATCTAATTCACTTGCCTGATGTCGAACTAAAATCCGTCGTAGTTTTCCTGATTAATGTACGTATGGAGAAATAAACGTCGGACGTTCTCCTAAAATTATCATTTCTCTTGTCGTTCTTAGGTTTCTATTTGCCCTGCCAAAAATGAGAAATATTCATTTTTCACAACTGAGATCAGTCAGTGGTTAGATAAACTCGATTTGATATCTGAAGTGGTAAAACAAAAACATGATATACTAGAACATTTAATGCTAATTGCAGATATTGCACATTTATCGCGATATTGTAGGGGTAACTTAATTCGTTTGAATTTATACCTAATTCAAATGTAATTTTGTACTTACCAATGTGACTCATATATCCACGAATGGGTTGAGTTGATTTTGAATTTAATGTTCCTTTCAGCAGCAAGGCTATATGAGACGGGATCTACTGATTAATGTGGAATCCAAACCAAATGAACTCCCGCCGGGAATCAAACCCTCGTCTCCTACGCCAAAGGCGAGTGCACCAACCGCTTAGAAACGAAGGAGCTCATATCCACAAATGTATTAATAGTCTTGATGATTATTCTATGCATAGTTTTCACAAACTCTCCTCTGAACCGTCATTAGGCTTCTTCACATTTTCACACATTGTAACACCACTTAACCTATACGATGCAGCAACGCAGATTCGTTTAATAATCAAGTTAAATGCTTCTTGTGTTCCTAATGAAAAAAAAAATGGAAATATATTTAAAAGCATACTTGTGAACTTCGGCGCAGTCTTACAAAGCTTGAAAATCATTGTTGCAAGTTCTTTAATGTTCTTTGAAATGCAAATTCATCTATTTTGATTCAATCATGATGCAACTGAACCGATTTCACTCGTATAGGACTTCTCAATCATTCCTCGTATGCACAACTTATAAAATTTTCAAAATCAGCCTCAACACTTTTCTTTTCACTTGGAATATCAGGTAAACAAGGTCTTTCCAAGGAAACCATCAAATCACTAACGCGTTCTGAAGTGAGCTGGCACCATTATGAAGTTAAAATTCTATTCATTGTTGAAAATGATCTCTCCACTGAAGCGGTACCGATTGGAAGAAGCAGTTTTGTTGCAAGAGCTGACAAATTAGGAAACATACTGCATTTATTTTCTTCACAGGAAAGTTTCAATAAGAAATCGGTTGAAGAAAGTTCTTCCTTCAATCGTTTGAGAGTTCTATATTCAAATAGGACTTCTTCGCACAAAATATGAAATATGTGAAAAATTCCCTGTTCAGACTTGGATAAAGTTTGGTGGGTGACCCCACATTGGGGAAGAAGGGGTCTAGCGAAATCCCTGCCTAGAGATCTGACGGAGCTGCGAGAGCGGATCAAAGAAGCATTTGCTGCCGTTACAAGAGACATGTTGATTCGAGTATAGGAGTAATTATCTGATTCATACTAGCTTTGCTATATTTGATAACTTACACTAAAATACAAATGCTGAGCAAAGCAACGTTTTATTGTAAAATAATAAAAGTGACAGTTTCGGATATCTAACATATCCTTTTTCAGACACTATTGAAAATAAATGAAATTGCATATATATATATATATATATATATATATATATATATATATATATATATATATATATATATATATATATATATATGTGTGTGTGTGTGTGTGTGTGTGTATGTATGTATGTATGTATATGTATATGTATGATTTCTTAGTGAACAGAACGATACAGTATTTTTTTAAAAAACTTCTTAACAGGTGAGACTGCCTTCTTTCGGTTTTGTTATTTATACACTTGAGTTTAAAGATCTGTTCAAAAGTTAAATACCCTTTGAACACCTGCAATTACAAATATTCACCTCTTTTAGATGCTCCGTTGTACAAGTATGTCCCAGATGTGTGTACAAAATGTGCAAAACAGCAAATTCTAAACAGTTAGTTATAAAAGGAAAACTTCTAATAATTTGCTAGGAAGCAGGGGCGGACTGGCCCACCCTGCTACTCTGCAAATGCAGGATGGGCCGCCTCCACCAATTTTAAAAAGATGTGCTCAATTAAACCTACCAGCATCAAAAATATGGCAGGGTAACTCCCGCAAACTTGTGTTTTGCATAAAAAAGACATGAACAGACCTTATTCTTCTTCACGTTTATCGACTTGAAAAGGTTCCGTCTATGAGACAATCAGGCCCTAAAACATTGCGGGGTTTGTGATACAGCAGCTGTTAAAAACGAGCACGTTAACTACTACTTTTTTTTTAAATATAAGAAACAGTAGATTTCAGGTTGTTATTGGATTTGGATACCATTGCCTACTCCGGTCCTTTTACAAGCCAGCGAGTGGCGATGTTTTAAAGAAACAATAGTTTCGTAGATATTGTTATTGTGGAAAGTGGAGGTGGAGGCGGAACGCTTTTGAACTGCATTGTCCTCAGACCTCGGAACAGGCGGTAAAGCGAAAAGAAATTAGTCACCAGAAGTCACATTTAAAGCCAAGTGTTTGGTTCAGAACTGGTGTAAATTTGAAAACATTCTTGTGTGCCAATTACACACTGTATGAGTTACTATTAAAATGTCCCTACTTCAGATTTTTTGTAATTAATGTTTTGTTTTTGTATGAATATATGGGATACTATTTATGGGTTCGAAGATGGACTTTTATATGTAATACATATGAAGAATGCCAAGTACATTTATTACATTTTTATACAGTGGGCACTCATTTCAGTTTAGCAGGGTGGGCCCTATGGTTGCCAGTCCGCCCCTAGAAGGTAATGTACCTAAAATGGAAGCCACATTTCCTCGCTGAACTGCTATGCTGATAGGTTGTATCAGAAAAGTAGTAGCCCGCTTGTCACCAGTAACGTGTGTATACATACATACATACATACATACATACATACATACATACATACATACATACATACATACATACATACATACATACATACATACATACATACATACATACATACATACATACATACATACATACATACATACATACATACATACATACATACATACA